>NC_022009.1:76761156-76767521 GCF_000317375.1 Microtus ochrogaster
GTCCAAACCCAGGGAAGTATTTCTGATGGCCTTGCCTATTTAGGTCCAAACCCAGGGAAGTATTTCTGATGGCCTTGCCTATTTAGGTCCAAACCAGAGTTTGTTTGCCTCATAGCAAACTCCTGCAATTGAGAAACTCACCATAGCCCAGTGCTCTGTAAAACAGGACTCAGCTGGAGCACTTCAAGCTGGACTTTGACGGCATCCGCACTGGCAGGAGTGACTGAAGGAAGCTTAGCTTTCCCCTCCACAACCGGGCTGGAGCAATGAGGGAACAGGTCTGCAGTGTATGGAGTCAACCAGAGCAGCTCTCTGTCTCCTTTATTGATATTGGTTCCACGTTTCTAAGATGATTTTTAGCAATGTTGCCGGTTCCAAATCTATGACAGTTCTCCAAAGCACCTGGTATACATGAGAACAGAGTGTCAAACTCAATGAACACTTTTAAATAATTTCTCAGTGTCCTAATTTTTGACCCAGTGAAGCAATTCAATCTTTTCAGAAGTCACTAGAACAATATGGACCTTGAGAGGGAGCAGGAGGAATCACGGGCCTGCCAGCTGCCGTTGGGGTCTGGCAGCTGAAGGACATTCATAAGCCCAGCTGGGGTCATTCAGTGCCACCCCTAAGCTGATGTGGGAGGCCTACTTGCCACCCAGAGCAATGCTGACATACGGGCTTATGCTACTTCTGAAGACCACATCTGGATCTGTGGCCCTACGGCAGTCAGAGTCTATGATGTTTATGGCCCATGATGTCACCAAGGGACAAAGGGATGCACAGGTTCTGAGCCACCACCTGTGGCCATGCTGGGAACTGAGAAATGCGCAGTGTCTGGGGTCATGATGATCTGGGTGACCCGCACTGAGACCAGTGAATGGAGGGTCCCCTGGACCCATGCTACTGCCAGGAACCACGACTAGATTCCTGGTTCTACCACCACCTACCCGGCTCTGTGGTGATGTCCATGATCACATTGTCCCCAAAGGCCACAAGCACCCCCAACCTCTGGGCCATCTCCCGTGAGCATGCTGGAGTCTGAGGGACATGTTATTGCTGGGACCACGCCAACCTCAATGGCCTGCATTTGCACCTGTGACCATGGTATCGTCCTGCCTGAACTGCTGCTCAAGGTCATGTCTGGGACCGTGGCCCATGACCCCACCATAGTCAGGGTCTACATCGATGTTCGAGGCTCTGGCTACTACCAAACGCAATGCAGATACCTAAGTCTGGACCCTGGCGTTGGGAAACTGGCCTATCCTCCTCATAGGAGAGCTGGATCTGCTTTAGGAAAAGCTTGCTCCACCCCTTACCTGAGAGGATTGGTCCCAGCAGGCCCGAGTTACCAACTCGGCTGCCACCCAGCCACACATCCAGGCATACCCCAACATCTACCAGATCTATGACTTGTTGGAGTATTTGAAGGGACTGCTCCTGTAGAACCATAGCTGCATGTTCTCCATGACAAGAGACAACAGGATATCAGAGGAGAATGACAGTGGACGTTCAGTTTGGATGGTGTACCAAAGCCAGAGACCCTGAACCTGACCAACTGCTCATTGTGCAAGTAATGCTGCCTGGACAAAAGGGTCTACTGCACAATGCACAGCAGCTCCCAGTGCCTCTGAGATGAATGAAGAGATGATGGAGAGGCGGGAAAGGTGGAGGAGTGAAGAGGCTTTCCTTTTTAAAAAATTACTCTTTATTTTTATCTATTCATAAGTTTTCATTTGTAGGGGGCACTGCAAGAATGAGCGACAGACGCTGAGAGACTGGGAGATGAGCAAGATTGGGAAACTTGATGTGAAATTCTCAAATAATCAATTTAAAAAGGAAGAAAAGGTTTCAAGTTGGGATGCATTGTGTGAGAGAAGAATCTATTCTCTGTTTCAGATTTGAAAAGGTGATTTCTAGGGACCATCCCTTCCTCATTCCAAATCTTAGGGAAAGACACCCGGTTCCTTGTCATTAACAATGCTCTCCCAGGGTTCCTCCGTGGTGTAATGAAATGCACATCGGACTTCTAGAACCTGAAGAATGATGTCATCTGTTGAGGTATTGTAACATTATTTTTTAAAATAATTAATTGAGGGAAATTACTGTAATACTTGTTGCTAAGATGTTCTATTTTAAATGAATATTGGATGTTATCAAATAATTTCTTCAGCATCAATTGATAAGATCTTATATTTTTTTCTTCTAGCTAATGTGTTGAAAAAAGTAAGAAGAAACCAACTGAAGATGTTGAAAAGCAAGGCAATTGAAGCTTACATACGGGAGATGCCTATGCTACTGAAGAACTGGGAAATGGAATTTCGTGTCTTTAGAAGTTTTCAGTGGTGGCTTATTTCAAGGTAATTTTGTTAACCTTACAAATTGAATCATCATTTTCTACCTAAACTAGCTTTGGTTGATGCCTGCTATTTGTCTAATTGTAAAAGCTCACCGTTTTTTCTGATAACTTATGGGGTTAATACAGTAATTAATACTGAATTACAGGTATGACCTACAGAATTGAATTGAGCTTCACTAAAAGCCAAGTTGACTGATTTAGCACATATTTGAATGGTATAACAACAATAATAATAATGATAATTTATTTACAAGGAAATATTGGTTGTTATAGATTGCTTTATTGAAATAAATATTCTTAATATACACAAAGTTTAAAATGTTACTTCTATGTAATAAATGGTATAAGTCATAAAGTTATTAAATTTTAAAATAGAGGAAAATATAAAAAGTTATTACTATTGATACTGTACTACAAATGGATTAATATAAAATGGAGTTAATAATGCCAATCTCCTTTTATTTTTTACCAGCTAGTGAACTGAAGTGCTCAGATTTAATGAACTTTAATTCAAGACTGAATGTATTTGGAATCAAGATGACGTTACAAACAAATATAAATAATCTCTGTGAAAAAGAAAAGTAGTTTCATGCATGATAGACACAGGTCCTGGGAACTGTAGTATGCACTGTATCTTTCAACTAATAGGTATGTTATTGAAAACAATTTGCTTTTCATTTGAACAAATTTCATCAGGGTCCTATAGAGTCGAAAGACTTCTGAGTGTAGTTAAATATTTGGCTTGGGGGTTTAAAGTCGTGAGATAAAGGAGTCCTCCTTTTTGTGAGCAAAGGTGGGCAAAGGCTCTGAATCACTATCAGCAGTTGGCACCCAGGCTCTAGTTGGCTTCTGCTCATCCAATTTGCTGCATCTACCTGCTATCAGCTCCAATCTGCAGTGTTGCCAGCTGCTCTCCCGTACTGCAGTAGCCTCATGCCATGCACCTATTACATACAATTACACGACCATTTCCAACCACTTACATCCAACATCAGTTCAGAGCAACAGAGGCATCTGCTCAAATGCACCCCATTTTGTGCACATAGTCAGGTAAAAAACAAACAAACATGATTTAAAGGTTTCATGTAAAATTTTTGGTGATTGTAAGATCCTGATGAAGATTAGAATGGTCTCCCTCCTCTCTCTCTCTCTCTCTCTCTCTCTCTCTCTCTCTCTCTCTCTCTCTGTGTGTGTGTGTGTGTGTGTGTGTGTGTGAATATGGATTCTATTGAAACCCAGGGGAGATGTTGTTTTCTCTGACTCTGTTATTCATGGTTACCAGGTCTGGAAACAGATGGCACACCACCTGACTCAGAAGGGTCTAATGTAAGATTCATTGTACTTCACAGGAAATCAAGGATTAAGCAATAATACAGAAGGTGACACAGCACCTCAGTAACCAGTCACACAGTATGATACAGTCAAGTGGCAAAGGGGGACAAGAGAAGAGAAAAAGACAAAGAGAAAATGAAGTCATACCGCTTCAGCTCTTGACAGAGAGTAAAACACAGTCACCCTCCACCACAAACTTTTGCTTGCAGCCGTAATAGCTTGCTTTCCAAAGGACTTCAATTATGTGATTGTTGTTAACGTTAAACGATTGTTCTGTGAGGCTGGAGAGATCGTTCAGCTACTAAGAGCACTCACTGCTCTGGCAGAGGTCTAGGATTCCATTCTTAACACTTCTCTGGCATCTCAGGTCCAAGGACTCTCTCATCCTCTTTCTGGTCTCTTGCAGGTACTGGGGACATATATGGTATGCAGATACACACACAGGCAAAACATTCATACACATTAAATAAAGTGGCATTTTTAAAAAGACTGTTCTGCAATAATTTAAGAAGTGTTTTAATTAAACAATAATTCCTTCAATAAACAAAGAAATGAATGGAAACAACACTTCAAAGTGAAGCATAAAATGGCCAATGAATATATGAAAAGTTTCCAACATCCTTAGTCAACTGAAAACTGCAACTCTTTGAACAGAGCATGGCAGATTGTGCTTGCAAAACCATCACTTGGAGGCTGAGGCAAGATAGTTACCAGATGCTTGAGGCCAACCTGAAAAGCATAGCGAGTTTAAGGCCAGGCTCGACTATGGAGTCAGACAGACCCTGTTTAAAAATAACAACAGCAAAAATCCTGTATGTTGAGATTCTACCTCACTCCATTCAGAATGTCTATCATTAAAGAAAATAATCAAGTTTGGGCTGGTTTTAATGATCTGTAATCATGACTGCTCAGACAGACAGGGGCAGCAGGACTAGACAGAAAATTTAAGGCCCGCTGAGACCACGTAGTAAGAAATTGTAATTCAGTGGGTGGTACATCTCTCTTAAAAAGCACAACATTCTTGTCTTCCTAAACTCTAGAAAGAGAAAAACAACAAATTCTAGTAAAGATTCAGTACTACAAAAGAATCTTTAAGGCCAAATGTATGAAATCCCACCCCTAACTGAAAAACTATTGGCAATTGACTTCTGGGGGAAAAAGATCCAGTTTTCTTTCAATGTGGCTCTTATAGGCTATCCTTTATCCTGTGAATGACCCCATTACACATGAACATAGGGGTAGCCTTGGGTGGACCCAGTGACTCTACAAAAAAATACATGAAGATGGGAGGAGAAAGTGTTGGGCTTACAGAAAGAATTGAAGGAAAGGGAGTGGGAGGAATATTTAATCAAAAAAATTATCTATGGAATTCTTAAAAATAAGTTTTTAAAAGAAGTCTAACACTGTTGGTAACAAGATAGGTTAGTCCAGCCATTCTGTACAAAAAGCCTGAAGTGTTCTCTAAATAAATAAATGGATAGATAGGTAGATAGATGACAGATAGATACATAGATAGATAGATAGATAGATAGATAGATAGATAGATAGATACATACATACATACATGCATGCATGCATGCATGCATACATACATACATACATATAAGAACAAAAATTTAAGTAACTACCAAATGACCCAGAAGCATCATTTCTGGATCCATATATAAAGACATCACTGTCAACACAAAGCAGAGCTGCCTGCAAACCCACATTTATCACAGCAGTCGTTTCAATAACAAAGTTAAAGAATCAACCTAATTAGCCACTAGTGGATGAGAGAATAGAGAAAAGGCAGCATACATATGCAGTAAATATTTCTCAGCCATGGATATAAATGAAATGATGCAATTTTCAGGAAGGAGAATGGAGCTAGGACTCATCACATTAAGTGAGATAGATCAGACTCTGTGTCCTAGATTGCTTTCTGCTGGCGTGATTAAACACTGACCTAAACCACTTTGGAGATGAAAGGGTTTCTTTGCCTTAGGTTTCCACATCACAGTCCATCACTGGAGGAATTCAGGGCTTGGAAGCAGTAACTGAATCAGAAACCATGAAGGAGCATTGTTTACTGTCATGCTCTCTACAACTTGTTCAGTTTGCTTCCTTAGGGAACCCAGCACGACCCACGCAGGACCAGTGCCATTCACAGTAGACTAGGCTGGGCCCTCCAGTATCAATCACCAATCAAGGAAATGCCCCACAGTTTTGCCTACAGGCAGACAGATGGGGAGAGTTCCTCAATCAAGGTGTCATTGTTACAGGTAATTCTAGTTTGTGTCAAGTTAATAAACTAACCAGCACACTCAGAAGGGAAGCATCATGTGTTTTCTCTCATATATGGAGTTTGCAAGAGAAAAATGGTGGGGGTTCAAGTTCAGAGCCTGAATGTGATCAAAGTGCATTCTATACTTGTGTGCAAAAATCACAATGAAACCCATTACCTTGCACTTATGCTTTAAAAATAAAATACTGTATGGTAGCCAGGCAGTGGTGGTGCACGCCTTTAATAGCAGCACTCGGGAAGTAAAGGCAGGTGGATCTCTGTGAGTTTGAGACCAGCTTTGTCTAGAAGAGCTAGTTTCAGGACAGGCTCAAAAGCTACAGAGAAACCCTGTCCCAATAAAATAAATGGAAGGAAGGAAGGAAGGAAGGAAGGAAGGAAGGAAGGAAGGAA
>NC_022009.1:76767621-76835811 GCF_000317375.1 Microtus ochrogaster
AAAAAATCTGTATGCTAATAAAAAATTTAAATCACCTTTGAGGTGTAATAATAGAGAAAGTGAGCATGGAACTTTAATAGAACTATAACTACAGAAAAGGGACCCACAAGGCTCAGAAGATGGCTCAGTGCTCAGAGTACTCATTGCTCATCCAGAGGACCCAAGTTTAGTTCCCAGCACCCACGTGGGGCACATTACAACTGTGGATAACTCTAGCTCCTGAAGAGCCAACAGTCTCTTTTCTCCACCACAGGTTCCCCCCCCCCCATCTCTCTCTCACACACATACATATATACAAATAAAAGTCTAAAGTCTTAAAATAAACAGAAAAGGGACATAGGATGACAGGACATAACTTGGTATGGAAATGTGATGTTCAGATATGTACAAAACCCCCCTTCTACCTAACCTAGAACCTTGGACAAAATTCTTCCCCAGCTTGCTTTCATTCAATTATAAAAGCTTTCATCTAATATGCTCATTAATTAATTTGTACATAATTGGCAGCTGTAGCCGCCTTTACACTACATTGTCAGAGAAGTAATTATAACAGAGACCATGTGGCCACCGGCTGACTGTTAAAAGAAAGCTTCCTTGACTCTGGGCTGGATCGTGTCTTCTTCCAGTGACCTCTACATGAAGATAAACTTCTCACTGATCTGAGACATGAGTGAGAACACCTAAGAAGACATGTGTTAAGAAAACAGCCCCATGGACATGAATGCCTGTCACCTGGAGGCAATTTGTCTGGGGTTTCCTACTCTTCCCTGCCCACCATCATGATGAATGAGAAGCAGTATCAGAAGTCTGATGTCAGCTTCTGACTTCCCTGTGAAAGGAACCCACACCGATAAAGGATATGGCATCTATATGCTAATTTGGAGCCTCTCTACTCTCAGGGTGCTAAAGCTTGCTGAATCATTTGTTCCTGTCAGGTTGTCACAATAGAAGGAAGTTTCAGGCCCCAGACAAAGACCACATGAGGATGTATTCCTAACCTTGTTATCTCTGTAACTGGTTGTAATCCAGACTCACCCCCAGAGACAGAGTGGCATTAAAGTGCAGTCAAGACATTTACAAATAAATTATTGCCTGCAAAAATCATAATAAGTGAAACAGCATTTCATCCGCAAAGAGCACACTTGAAAATCCGTTATCAAAGTCAATTCGCTATTTCCACCCTACATTAGCCTAATATGATGCGCACGAGGCACAGCCGGTGGTGTTCCAGCAGACTCTCCAAAAAAAAAAAAATAAGCTTTAAGGATTTCAGAGTCTCTGGGAAACTGCATTACTGGTCAAGATAATGGCATCTCTGCAACAAATGAAAAATAGCAGCCGAAATGCACAAGGACATGAGACTGGGCACGAGCAATCTGGGCGCGACACAATCCACCATCTGCCACTTCGAGCACCTTGTGCACCAGGCCAGTGCTTGGCGCATTTTAGAATTTAAGTCAGCATCAGCTAGAGGGGTGGCATGGGGGAGGCTGATGGCTTTTCTGACTTCCCTCTCCAATACTTCAGAGATAAGAAAGCATCTCCTGCTGGGGTGAAAGGTAGTCTTCCCTCCAACCAAAAAGTCACTTTCCTCTCAGAAGAGCCATGCTACTAGACTAGACAGGTGACTACTAGGAAGCTTTGTGAACAGCTTAATTCCACAGAAAACCTCCACACAAAAGGACACAGTGAAAGGAAGAGTGCTACATGATAGATTTGCAGCACAACCTTTTCCCTTTGGCCGTTCAGGATTCAATCACATTTCAGAGTTAGATTGTGACAGCTCATTGACAAAAAAATAGCTGGCCTCCTCATTCTCCCTTAGCAGGTCCAATATAAATTGAGGTGACTTGACTATAGAGCTTCCGTAGAATTAGTGCCATTAGTGGGATTTTCTTAGCACTGAGTATCACTCTGTCGGGGACATTAACGCTTATGATACATTCCATGACCTGAATGCGTGCACACGTGCGTACACACACACACACACACACACACACACACACACACACAATGTGTCAACTATTTCATAATAAAATAGAGAAGGGGAAATTCTCTTTAAATCTGTTAATTGTCACTGTTAACCTTTCATCCTAACTGAAATAGCAAGAAGAAATCTTCAACATGTTTTACTCATTACTATCCTTGCAAAGTAAACATGGCATCTAATAAAAACTTTCACTTTTATTGTTAGATTAATCCTAACTTTGAAATATTTTAGATAGGTTTCCCAAAACTTAAGATCCTCAAAGATACAGTATACTGAGTAAGCTGAACATAAAATACATTAAATGTCAAACTTTTCATCAATGTCGTCTTCTGTAATAAGAAAATATGTTGCTGAAACTCTCAGTCTAGTTAAACATTAATGGTAAGAGCTAATGCTTGTTTCTATACATTTTTTGGCTGTTCGATGACACATTATATTTGCATTAAAATGTGAGGGTCTGGGAGGCCATTATAAATTGATTTCCAAAGCCTAGGAGTGCACTCTTTAAATTACATCTAGTTGTCAGAATTTAATTTTAGTTTCCCAAATTTCAAAGACAGTTACAATTGGCATCTTTCATAGAATTTTATACAAACATTGTCTATGTGCTTGTATATGTCAACCTACTATATATGCTATATAGGTGAACAAATTATATTATATTTAAAATCAGTACTTTAGAGAAAAAAATCTCTACTATAGTACATGTGGGATAAACAAATGTGGGCCACACCAAATTGACATTAACTTGAGTAAGTCATCCCGATATTATGTTGGTATGTTTTCAGTGCCTCAATCAACAAAATGAAGTGGAGTAATCCATTCAATCAAATATTTGCCCAACACATTCTCTCCCCTGAAGGGAATACAGAAGTGTTTGCACTGAAAAGCATCTAGAAGAAAGTGACACTGGAGGGAGACTTAAGAATTAGCTAAGTCAAGGGTGACTGAGAGATGACTTTCCTCAGCAATACGGGGAAAGACACAAAGCAGGAGAACTGAGCAGTCTTACTGTGTGACAGAAGTTGGCTTGTCATGGCTGGGGTGTGAAGGTGCGGCTGAGAGGAACAAGTATCAAGCATGAGGGATTTTGTTCCCAATTATAAACCTTGGGGTTTCCTCCCTACTTATAAGAAGACACTTGAAGAATTTAAACAGAAATTTGTGTGATTTAATTGCTGTTTTTAAAGGATCATTCCTAGAAGATGAGTAGAGTTGTGTTTGATAGGTGCAAGATTGGGGAAAGGCGGCCAATTACCGAGTAAAAAAAAAAAAAAAAAAGGCAAATAAGAGACCATGAGAAAAACTAAGATGATGTCCACAGGAATAGGTTAGAAAGGATGGTTGATAGCTAGAAATTATGATTAGTGATAAAGCGAGCATTTTGATGAGCAAAAGATTGATATATTTATCATCTACATCTAAAAATCCTTGTTGTGGTTCCTTCAACTGGGATGGAAAACATGAGATGTGGGGAAGGATTTGTTACAGGAAGTTTTAAGATTCAGCATACCAAGTGTAAGCTTCCTACGTAACAGAACTTTAGTGGTAAGCAAGACTGCTGGGTGTCAGTGATTGGGAAAGATTCAGTCTACATGTTTAATTGATGTAACTGTGTCGTTAGATGAGATGCTCCAATAACCATGAAAGACGGAAGAAGATGGAAAAGGAGAAAAGGTAGGGGCATTGTGACAGACGGGGGACTAAGTAGGAAATGAACTCAAATCCAGGCGGATAGGAGAGAAGGCTCTACCCTGCAAATACAGCAGGGAGGACCAAACACTAAAGACCTGGAAAGTTCCTGACCATTGGGAACATTAGATATAACATCATGTTGTAGTTCACAAGAGAACAAACATGAAGCTAATATATAATATTAGTAAGGATCAAAATAATTAGGTATATCATCAAGATTGAGAAAAACACATTCTTTAAGCTTGCATCAGATACTTACTACTCTTTTGTATTTGTCTGTATGATTAATATACATTAAATTATCAGAGAGGTGGTTTTTAAAAGACAAAGAAATATCATCATTAAAACATAAACGTCAAGGTGTCATCAGCTAAGAACACCAACCAATGAGGCAGATGACTCCAAAGGCTGGCAGAGTTTGGGGGAAAATTCAGTTCCCAGCACCCACCTGTGACTTAGAATGAACTTAACTGCCATTCCAGAGGATGCAATGTCCTTCTTATATCCTCTGTGACTCCTGGTGCACATAAGCCCAGGCAGACTCAAACACACACACACACACATAAATAAAAAATAAAAATAAAGACAAATAACTACTTCTTAGAAAGAGTGCCTAAGATGAGTCACAGAGCAGAAACATGAGCGATAGGAGCTAAGGGGTGGAGAGTGGGTAATGCCAGCATTATTATTGCCCTCTGGTTCATGAAACATCGTTGCAAAAGATTAAGTTGTGCCGTCCTTGAGGAGGAGGGGCCTGATTGTCCTGTAACAGAAGTATAGTACATTGCCTGTTTGAGGGGCATGGAACAATATCAGGCCACAAACTTTCTGAGCAAATGTGTCCTCTAAAAGGTGGTCATAGGTAATAATTCCTATATGTTTCCTCATTTATATATTCTGTTGATGAGTAAAAACAAAATTAAGGTAGTTTAAAGCCCGATCTACAGGCAAAAGCTACTTTTCTAGAGAAGAGACTGTTTTACAAAGACACTGATGAAGGAAGTTCAAATGATTCAAACTCCAATCTCAACTTTTCAGTGCGATGCTTCCTTTCCCCTCACTTTGACCAGAATATATTACTGCTGCAAAGCAATTTACACATTGCAGCTTTAAAGAGAGCAGAAAGGACTAGACATGCCAGGAGGCACTTGGGCAATTGTCACAGACAGATTGTTTACTCAACCAGGAGGTTTATTATTATTTTCATAGCATTCTGAAAAGATCAAGGGAAAGCGCTAACAGGCTTTGTTACATCTTTAAGATGGAGTTTAAAGAATTATACAGCAACAGCATCAAACTCTTTGACATGTTACATGAGAGGACTGTCCACATAACTCTAAGCAGGGAATGCACTTCATTGAAAACAGCAATTACAAGATGATTTTATTTTTTTCTCATAATTCCCTCCCCCGAAACTCTGTGAGTCATTGCTCAACTGTAGTAAATTAATCTGTCTTGGCACCAGATGTCAGATCCCTTTCTACATTTCAGATTCCCTTGATAAAGAAGAGTGTAAGTTCATTGTTGAAAACAAAGGTTCAGAAATCACTCGTAAAGGAGGCCAGTGAAGAAGGCGTTTTTTCTGTGATTATACAATGGAAACAAATCAAGTTCACATGATGTTTCTTATTACAAAATAAAATTACCCAAGCTGGGAAACTGAGAAGCAATAGTTTCAGTTCTTTGAGAGTGTCATAACAAAGTACCAGAAGCTGTCATGTTCTTAACTGAACCCAAAATGTATGGACTCATGATACTGGAAGATTGAAGGCCAAAGACAAAAATTATGTCTCAGCTGCTTCCTGCTGAGAGTTGTAAGGAAGAACATACTCAAGTCTCCACTACCTGTTTGGGACTTGTGCCAATATTTGGCATTTCTTGGCTTGGGAACACACTACCCAGTTCTGCTTTCATAGTCACACAATGTTCTTACTCTGTACCTCTCTCTACTTCCTCCTTTTTAAGGACACACTCACATTGCATCACCAGCTTGTCCTCCCGAAGGTTCAGTGTACTTCAGTTCACCTGCCACTACGTTTCTAAGCAGAGCCCCTTTCTGTAGTCCCAAGGGTTAGCAATTCAATCTATGAACTTTGGGAAATGAGAAGACGCCATAGAACTACGGCAACACCTTGGATTCTCCATCCTTCCACTCGCATTCTCTGAAAGCTCAGTTTCATCACCCTTCAGATTTGTCATGTCAGGATCCCTGAAACCATCCTTGCAGCATTTCATATCATCATCACTGAACAACAATTTCTTAGGACCACACTGTGGCCATGATTGCTTTCTGTGTATACCCATTGCTATTTTAAAATTTTATTTAAGAATGTTTTTCGTGCAGTATATTTTAATCCCATTCTCTTTTTTCTTTTTGTTGTATTTTTATTATTAAAAATAATTTTTAAACATGAAAATATTTTGATCATATTCTCCCAGGTTCTCTTCTCCATACCTACCCAACTTTAAGTCCTTTTGCACAAAATTCCAATATGACAACAAAACCTCCAAAAATGAAGAAAATAAAATAGAACAACATCGTCCCCCTCCCCAGAAATATCTATCACCAAACTGCAACCAAATAAAACACACATATACCTACCCCACTCCAGGGGAAGCATTCAATAAAAAAAAAAACAATAAAAACAAAACAGCACTCAAGAAGCAGAGGCAGGCCGATCTCTGTTGAGTTCCCAGACAGTCAGGACTATGCAGAGGCCCTGCGTGGTGATGTGAATGAAAACGGCCCCCACAGTTTCAAAGAGAGTGAGTGAGTAGGGCTATTTGACAGGATTAAGACCGGGGCCTTGTTGGAGGAAGTGTGTCACTTGGGTGGGCTGTGGGGTTTCAGAAGTCCAAGCCAGGACAGTGTCTCCCTCTCTTCCTGCTGCCTGTGGATCCATATGTAGACTGCTCAGCTTCTTTCTCTAGCACCATGTCTGTCTGCATGCCACCATGCTTCCCATCATGATGATAATGGACTAAACCTCTGAAACTGTAAGCCAGCCCCAATAAAATATTTTCCTTTATAAGAAAAAAAAAAGAAGTAGTCTTCTGGTGTGGTTGATAGACCAAGTCTCACTCCATCAGAGAAATCTATATTTTGATCATGTGCTTTCTCCTCTCCCAACTCTCCCCACATCCTCTCCACAACCCTAAACTTCATGTTCTCTTCTTTTTCTCTCAAAAGCCCAAAAACAAAACAAAAACTTTTCAAAACTGAAAATTCAAACGAAGGCAATAAAACAAAATACCATAAAACAAAATGAAAAACATACACACACACAAACAACAAAAACAAAAACATGGAGTCTAATTTTTGTTTGCCAACCATTCCTGGGCATGAGGAACCCCCTGGTGTATGGTGGGTTGACCTAGTGACATGCCCTTTCCAAACAGGTTTCGGTTGCAGATATCATCCAGTTAGAGATGGGGCTCTGTGTGCACTTCCCCTTCTCAGTTCAGGGATTCTGTCTGGTTTTAACTTATATAGGTCTTGCGTGTACTCTCATGGTCTCCATGAGTTAATAAGTTAAAACTCCTGACTGATTAATAACAAATATTTACTCTCTATCAGATTGCTTAGATTTAAATTTACTTTCTGCTCAGTTCATACTCCTCTCTACTAACAGTCTTCTCTCATGCTTAGCAGACTCAACAGTGTCAATGCCTTGCCATGATTGATGAGATGAAACCCAAAGCTTGTACACAACCTTGCCTCAGTTTACCCCTTTGTCTCACTTCTTAGACTTCTTCCTCTACCTATTAGAAAAGAGTGATTGTAGGTCTTTGAAACCTCATGCTGTACCGTTTGGTGCTTTTGTGAGCTGTTTATCTAGATTATGTTTCTCATGCCATGATGTCCTGGACAGCCCTCCGGGTGAAGCTTACTCTAGTCTTATCACTGTATGTTTTATGTCAACATACGCCAGAACATCTTGAACGCTAATTGCTTACTTTGACTATTCACTGTTGGTCATCTCTGAACTCTCTGTACTCTGTACGTGGCATTTCCTTCTCATCTTTACTGTCCACACACAATGCAGGCCAAGGACAGGCCCCAAACAAACATTTGCTTAATGAACAAATGTATGGAAAAAAGTTACATGATCCAGTATTTACTAAAAAAGAAAGTTTGTTTGGGATATATTTGTAGAAAACATGCTTTAAAGTGGTTTCGGTGCATGCTCAAAATCTGCAGTCCACATTTCCCATTTGTCAATCACGGGCTAAGTGTCAGCGTTCTCCACATCGAGTGCAAGAACACCACAAAGACAGAAAACACTCAAGAACACCTCTAGAGATGCCCTTGTCCCTAATACTTGTAAATGTTTCCTGAGGTGGAGGGAGGGAGGGAGGAAGATACTCTAGCATAGAGTCCAGCAATAGCTAAGAAAGGCCAGAGTTCTCAGGAATCAAGTGACAGCTGCATGGTAATATTCCTGTGTCTTGATGCTCACTGAGAGCAACTCAATGACTTTTGGCTCCAGACAAAAATCAAACAAAATATACACAAAATTTTAATGCAAATATACATTTCTATTTATAGCTCTCTCTTTCTCTCAAAATTTTTATATTGACGTCAGTAATGATAAGGATTCCAAACCAAATATCAATTATAATGACATAGATAGTGGCTGTTGCTGACTATGATCAATGTCTAGTACCTTAACCACTTGGCAAAGGCACACTTTTGGCTCTTTCTGCAAAAGTGAGTATTGCAGTAGTATTTCCCAATGGGTCATATAGCTGACAGCCACAAAATAGAACCCTGCTGATATGTGTTGAATTACTTTCATCAAAATTAAAACGATAGGGACCCTCTTTCTTTAGAAGGAGAAGGTTAAGATGCCCTGTGTGTGTCTGTCTGTATGTGGACATAGTCAATGCATGGAGATCAGATCACTCAGTGCTAATCCTAAATAGTACATGCTGCTTTGAACTGAACATTGCTTTTGTAAATTGTCAGTCAAATATTGTCCAATTTATATCCATAATTGATCATTTGTTAAAGGCAGGAAGCACGGGGAGCACTGATGTAAAAATGCAATAAGGAAACGAGAAGCATAATGATGTAATTCTGCAAATTTTGTTCAATTTTCCCTTCATCAAATCAAAATTCTTGTATATATTTAGTATTCCAAAAGTTAATTTGAAAAACATAAACCAATCTATGATTATTAAATATTGCTTTGAATTGGGGGGTTGGGGAATTATCTTGTGTATGATATGCTACTTGCAGATTTTTCAACAACAAGCTAAAATCACATTTATCTATAGTAAGAAACAAAATAAAAATATTCTTATTGTGTTAAAGTACACAGAAAGAATTCTTCATACCCAGTATTAGTATCATTTTCTCAAGCCACAGCATACATTTTAAAACATGTTTTAGTTGATTTTTTTCTTGGCAGCTTTCATAGCTTGAAGGCAAGAACAAATCTTCAGGGATATGGCTTCTGCCACACCATTAAATTTTATGTTCAAGAACAAGGTACATTCATTAAAATAAAATTTAAACTAAAAACTATTATCTATTCTCAAAATAGATAGTACAAATTTATGTTTTACATACATCATTTCTGTCCTATACACTTTAGTATCTTATGTTAAAAAAATTCATTTATCTAAGCATGTATGTATATGTATGTGTATATATACCTACTTTTCAAAATGGTTGACCTCTTTGGGCATCCCTGACACTTGAAGCTGCATTTGATGACAAGAAATGGCCAACTGGAACTCAAGATTGCCTCCATATATGTACATATTTTTAGGAAGCTTCTTCTGTATTAGGTTTCCATACTACCCCTCAAGTGGCACTTAATTTTACCTGTCTTTCTTCATAGTTCCTTCCTTATCCTCCTTTTCCTTCCACCTCCCCACTTGATATCCCCTTTCACGTTTCATACAATCCAACAACTCATTACTATCTATTCTATTTCCTTTTCCTAGAACCATCTATCTGCTCATCCCCTAGTTTCTTACTCCATACCTAACCTCTTGCTCTATTGATTGTAACTTGATTATCATTGACTTAACCGCTATCAAACACATAAGAGTAAATACATGTACCATATTTGTCTTTTTGGGTCCAGTTTACCTCAGTCAGGATGATTTCTTTTTGGTTCCATTAATATACCTGAAAATTTTTATTTCATTTATTAAAGGCTAAATAATATTCCATGTTTAAATGGACCATGTTTTCTTTATGCATTCTTCTACTGGGGACATCTAGGTTGTTTCCAACTTCTGGCTATTATGAATAGAACATCAGTGAATATGGTTGAGCAAGAGTCTCTGTGGTAGGATGAGGTGTCCTTTGGGTATATACCCAAGAGTAGTATAGTTGTATCTTGGATTCCATTGATTCCAATCTTCCTAAAGCACTGTACAAAGCTGCATTCCCACCAAGGATGAATGAATGATTTCATACTCCATATCTTCATCAACATAATCTACCGTTTGTTTTTTGGGGGGAGATGTGGCTTTTTTGTTTTGTGTAGGTTTTGTTTGTTTGTTCTGCATGGGTTTTTGTTTGCTTTATTTTGTTTGGTCTTAGTCATTCTGACAAGTTTAAGATGGAATCTCAAAGTAGTATTGATTTCCCTGATGACTAACAATGTTGAGTATTTCTCAATTATTTGAGTTTTCTCTTTCAAACATTCTATGTTTAGATGTGTACCCCATTTTAACTGGGTTACTTGTTTTCTTGGTGTCTAGTTTCTTGAGGCTTTGTTTTTGTTATCATTGTTGCTTTTGTTTTGTTTTACATATTTTTGATATCAGCCTTCTATCAGACATGTAGTTGATGAAAGTCTTTTCACATTCTGTAGGCAACCACTTTACCCAAATGATAGTGTCCTATGCCTTACAGAAGATTTCAGTTTCATGAGGCCCCACTTACTAATTGTTGGTCTTGGTGCCTATGCTAAAGATATTTCGTTTGGAAAGTCTTTTGCTGGTCCAATGGTATTCCCCACTTTTTCTTCTATTAGGTATGATGAGTCTGGTTTTATGTGGAGGTTTGCAATCCATTTGGGCTTGAGTTTTTTTTTTTCCAGGGTGTGGATCTATTTGGATTCTTCTACATGCAATCATCTGACTTGATTAACACCATTTGTTGAAGATATTATCTTTTTCTCAGTGTGTATTTTTTATAAAAAAAAATCAGGTGTCCATAGGTAAGTGGATTTATGTCACCATCTTCTATTGGATTTCAAGCATTAACAATTTTGTTCCAATACCATGTTTTTTTTTTTTATTACTGTAGCTCCAAAGCATCATTTGAGGTCAGAGGTGGTGATAGTTCTAGCAGCTTCTTTATTATTCAGGATTGTTTTAGCTCTTCTTGATTTTTTATAATTCCATACGAAGCTAATAATTGTCCTTTCCAGATCTGTGAAAAATTATATTGGAATCTGATGGAAGTTGCATTGAAATTGTAGATTGTTTTTGGTAGGTTGGCCATCTTTACTATATTAATCTTACTGATCCATGAACACGGGGAAGACTTCCATCTTCTGATATCTACTTCAATTTCTTTTTTAAATCTCTTAAAGTTTTTATTATACAATTTTTCCACTGTATGATATAGGAATACAGTTGCAAGATATTTGTATTATTTGTAAAACTATTGTGAAAGCTTTTGTTTCCCTATTTCTTTCTCTGTTTATCATTTGTATATAGGAGGGCTACTGTCTTTTGTGAGTTAAATTTGTATCCAGGTACTTTATTGAAAGTGTTTATCAGCTCTTAGTGCTTCCCAGTGGAATTTTAGGATCACTGAAATATACTATTATATCATCTGCAAGAGATGATACTGCCACTTATTGCTTTCCATTTTATATCCCTTTAATCTTTCTCAATTGTCTTATTGCTCTAGATAACACTACAAGTACTATATTGAATAGGTACTGAGAGAATGGATAACCTTGTCTTATTCCTGCTTTTAGTGGCAATTTTTTGAGCTATTCTCTATTTAAGTTGATGTTGGACTTGTCTCTTGCCTGAGTCTCTCCAAAAATTTATCATGAAGGGGTGTTTCATTTTGTGGAGGGCCTTTTCTGCATCTAATGAGATGATTATGTGGCTTTTTGCCCTTCAGTTTGTTTATATTGTGGATTACATTGACTGGTTTATGTATGTTGAACCATCTCTGGATCTCTGGGATGAAGGCTACTTGATTGCAGTAGGTAACCTCTTTAATGTGTTCTTGGATTCTGTTTGGAAGTATTTTATGGAGAATTTTTGCATCTATGTTCATAAGAGAACTTGGTCTGCAATTTCCTCTCTTAGTTGACTCTTTATGTGCTTTAGGTATCAAGACAAGTATGGTTTCATGAAGAGACTGGACAATGTTCTGTCTGTTTCTATTTCATGGAATAATTTGATGAACATTGGCATTAATTATTAATTGAAAGTATGGTATAAGCCTGTGCTATTTTTTCTTTTTCTTTTTTTTTTTTGTCAGAAGACTTTTAATTATTGTTTCTATTTCACTAGGGGTTATAGGTCTGTTTAAATTTCTTGTTTTGAATTTGCTTTGGTAGGTGGTATACATCAGGAATATTGTCTACTTCTTTTACATTTTCCAATTTAGTGGAGTACAGATTTTTCAAAATAAGTCCTCATGGTTCTTTGGATTTCCTTGGTATCTGTTGCCATGCGGCCTTATTTTCATTTCTAACTTTGTTAATCAGAATATTCTCTCACTCCACCTTTTTAATAAATTTGAGTAAGTTTGTCAATATTACTGATTTTTGTCAAAGGACCAAACCCTTTGTGTCATTGATTCTTTGTACTTCTGTTGTTACAGTTGTGTTGTTGTTTAGTATTTCTATTTTATTGATTTCAGCCCTGAGTTTGATGATTTATTTTCTTGTCTTCCTTTTGGGTATGATTTCTTCTTTTTGTTTTGGTGTTTTTGGGTCTGTTGTTAAGTTATTAGTATTACATTTCTCCAATTTTTTTATGTAGGCACTTAGTGCTATGAACTCTCCTTTTAGAGTCACCTTCATTGTATTCCATAAATTTGAGATATATCATGTATTCATTTTCATTTAATTTAGAAAATCTTAATCTCCTTCTTGACCCGTTTTTCATTCAGTAACGAGAAGTTCAGTTCTCATGTGTTCCAAATTTTCTATTTTTTTTTTCTGTTGCTGTTCATATACAGCTTTAATTTAAAGTGGTAAGATAAGATGAATGGTGTTATTTCCATTTTCTTGCATCTGTGGAATCTTTCTTTGTGTTCAAGGATGGTGTTAGTTTCAGAGAAAGTTCTATGATGTGCTGAGGAGAATATATATTCTTTCATGTTTAGGTGCAATGTTCCTGTTAAGTTCATTTGGGTTATAATATCAGTTAGCTCCAGCAATCCTCTGTCTAGCTTTTGTCTGGGTGATTAGTCTATTGATGAAAGTGGAATACTGTGTGTGAGGGTCAACATGTAATTTAAGCTATAGCAGTATTTATCTTACAACCTTCAATATTCTTGTGTTTGGTGTATAGATGTTTAGAATTGCAGGAACCACAGAAAAATGACTGCTGAACTTGCCTAAAGAAGGTGAGACAGTCCTTAGGGTTCCTGCTTCATGAAAAAACTGCCAGGCATTTTGTAGGGAACAGAAAAATGATTCTGATGAACTTTGCCATTGCAAGGCAAAACAGATCTTAAAATTTTCTGCTTCATGAAAAAGTCTTCCAGATATTAAGGGCCTGTAGGCTAAAGATGGGTGCCCCAACAGTATAGAAGAAATTTGGGTGACTGTCCAGGCAGCGAGATGTCTCTGTCAATTCTAGAGTTTTGGAAGGTGCTTACAATGCACTTTTTGTTTACTTAGGTAAACTACTTCGCAGTCTTTGATGGAATTGAAGAATAGATTGTTATAGTTTTCCTTAGTTATGATAAAAGACAAAGTATATATAAATATTGTAATTTTTGTTCTATACCTGTTTTGTTAAATTTAATTTTACTATGTTAAAGTTAAAACCTTTTTATTTAGAAAGAAAGGGTGAGATGATATGGGATTCTCCTCTGTATGTTATGAATATATTTTATTAAATATATTTGGTTATTAAAGAAACTGTTTAAGCCAATGGCTTAGTAGAGTAAAGTCAGGTGGGATTTCTTTTTTTTTTTCAGATGGGATTTCTGAACAGACATATAAAGAGAAAGTAGGAGGGGTCAGAGTCATCATGTAGCTGCTGAAGGAGAAAGATGCCAAAATGCCAGAACCTTACCTTACTGGTGGGCCACAACCTCATGGTGATACACAGATTAATAGAAATGGGTTAATTTAAGATTTAAAAGTTAGTTAATAAGAAGACTGAGGTAATAGGCCAAGTAGTATTGTAATTAACATAGTTTTTGTGTTATTATTCAGGTCTGGGCATCCAGGAAACAAACAAGCTGTCTCCGTCTACACTTTTGATTTGCTAGTCTGGCATTATTTATTTCTTCTGGTTTCTTGAGCATGGTTAACTGATTTTAGTGGAGTTTTCTCTAGTGCTTCCAGTATGAGTGGATGTGTAGATATTGCTTAAATTAAATTTTATTGTGGAGCATCTTACTTTCTCCATCTATGGTGATTGAAAGTTTTGCTGGGCATAGTGGTCTTCGTTGGCTTCTGTGGTCTAGTGGATCATAGCTGGTGTAGATATTGGGGTGGGGCTACTCCACCACACTTTTCTTTACCATACTGGTGCCCAACCACGCAGAGTCACAAGACATCAAGCAGGCCTGTGACTTCTCAGCCACCTTGAGCAATCTCCTCTGTCTATGTGCAAATCCACCCATCACTTGTTTGTCAATGGCACCAAATGGTCCCCTGACTTCTTCTTGCCTGCCAGGGCCCCTTGTAGCTCTTAATATTCTTTCTTTGACTTTCATTTCTGGTTCAGTCTGTTGAATATTCTGGATGCTTCTTGTTCCTTGATAGGCATCTCCTTCTTGAGGAAGATTGGCCTTCTTGAGGGAAATTTCCCTTGTATAGTTTTGCTGAAAATATTTTCTGTGACTTTGACCTGAGGTCCTTTTTTCTCTGTGCCTATTTTCTCAGACTTGCTCTTTTCATGGTGCCCCCAATTTTCTAGGTATTTTGTGCCAGTATCTTTTTAGATTTAACATTCTCTTGAACCAAAGTATTCCTTTCTTCTGTCTATTTTATTCTATTGATGAGTCTTGCCTCTGAGGTTCTTATTTGAGTTCCTAAACTTTTCATTTCCATATTTCTCTCAGTTTTTTTTTTGATTGATTGATTCTATTTCTACTTTCAGGTCTTGAACTCTTTTATTCATACCCTCCCACTGTCTGTGTTTTCATAAATTTCTTTAAGGGATTTATTCACTTTTTGCTTTAAAGAATGCAATCATACTCATAAAAGCTATCTTAAGGTTCAGTCATGTTACAACTCTCAAGGCTTACTATGTTGGAGTTGGTAGAATCTAGCAGGCACATGTTATCCTAGCTGTTATTGGTTGTGTTTTTATGCTAGCATCTAGGCATCTGGATTTGGGGTGGTTGTAATTCTAGGTGCTGAGAGCCAGTCTTGTTTTTTATTTTTTGTTGTTGTTGTTGTTGTTTTTGTTTTCTTTTGTTGTTGCTTTGTCCTTTTTTAGGTGTCTATTTTGTTCCTTGTCTTCTATTGTTCTCTCTGGTTCTTAGAAGAGTGTAGTGAGTGAGTGTGTATTGGCTTGTAAGAAATTCCTCTGGGATCCTGTTAGGCGTGACCACTGTAGGATTTTGTTTCTAGGTTTTGGTGACTGGCACTTAGGAATCAGGATACACTCGGAGTGGGGTAGAGAGTTTCCAGCAGAGGGAGGAAAGCAGGGTGTTCCACCAGGACCCACTTAGTCCCCTGGGAATGGACATAGAGAGTGAGGAGAAGCCACAGAAGATAATCTGCTACAGAGCTGGAGGGGAAACTGAGGCACTGAACATGCAGGAGAAGAGGGAGAGTGGAGACCTGAAACTTGCCTGCCTGCATTGTTTCTCTGGAGGACTGGCTAGAGGATTCCTGGGGAATGTCTGCGGGAGTTGGGGCATGCAGGTGTGTTAATGTGTTTAGTGGGAGAAAGGAAGCTTAGAGTATGACCTGCTGAAGATGGCGGCAGGGAGAGGGGGAGTCCACACCAGGTGGTCTGCTGCAGAGCTTGTGGTGGGGCTGGGGAATTGGATTTGGGGGAGGGGAAAGGAGAAGAAAAGAGAGAAGAGGAAAAGAGGGGAGAGGAGGGAAGGCAGGGGAGCAGAGGGGAAAGGAGGAAAGAAGAGAGGATAGAGATGAAGATCTGCAGCTTGTCTTCTGATTCCCTGGCCTGGTGAGTTCCCTGGGTATGACTCCTAGAGTGGGGGGCGGGGACAGAGAGATGAGTGGGGTGGAAGGCAGATTGGAGGGGGACATCTGTCTGATCCTCTGGAGATGGATCCTGGGAGGGAGGTGAGGCTGAAGCATATAGTTTGCTATAGAGCTGGAGGTGAAATTGGGGGCTTGGATTTGGAGAAGAGGGAGAGGTGAAGATCTATAGTTAGTCTACCTGCTTCCCTAGCCAGAGGGCCCTGAAGATTGCCAGGGGCAAGATATTCTTGATTCAGATGTTTACATGTGATACATAACAGTAAGAGCAAAACTCTAACAACTATGTTCATTACATAAAGAATAACAATCACCTTCACTGAGTAAATAGCAGTCTATGTTTCCTTGACAAAGTCTCTGGCTTCTACCCCATGCTTCTCTGAAAAGAATGTCATGAGATGGAAAGTTCTTCTACCTTAGAATCACAGGGAAAGTTATAGCTCTGAGAACTGTCACTCTTGTTAGAACTCAGTGGAGACTTCCTGTGCACCCCAGAGAAAGATAAAAAAAGCAGCTATGTATCTGTCGTGTTGTCCTGGAAGCTGAGATGTTAACCTGAGTTTAAGATAGCAGCTGTCTGAATCCGGTAATTGTTACATCCACTTAACACGTTACCTATTTTAGCATGTGATAATGCAAGCACTTGTGTGTGATTTTGCTAGAATGACCTTCTGTACATAGTGTGTCCAGACTTCCTGTTGGATTTCACTGTTGAAACTGAAACGTATGAAAGTCACAGCATTATGTGGTACATGAGCATTCTTACCACACTACACCAGTTTTACCAAGGAAGCATTCCATCAGTGGTCATGTGATTCCAAAACATTTAAATAAGGTAAAAATTACTATACACTTCATCTTCTGAATAACTTCTAAAACTTCCAAGTCCTACAATCAGAAATATGTATGAGACATCTCTTCTGGATTTGGAGAGACTGTTCAGCTGTTTGGACCCTTTGCTGTTCTTCCAAGGGCATGGGTTCAGTTCTCAGCACCCACATCGTGACACAGAAGTTTCTGTAATTCTAGTTTCAGAGGAACCACTGCCCTCTTCTGACCATGCAAGCTCTTCATAAATGTGCTGTAGAAATCTATCTATGCAGGCAAGACAGCCATAAACATAAACTTAAAATGGTATATCTTTAAAAACTTCTTGACTTATTGTACTTATTATACTCTTCATGTTATATGTGTGATATTTCTGCTTGATTAAATATTGAGTATTCAAAAAAAAGACAAAAAATGAGACACAATAGATTAGTCAAATGCTGCAATACAGGCAGTGCTGGACAGAAAGGTATCTGGTTTACTGTCATCCTGGAGGTGCTAGGGATCTATGAGAGAATACTATTGTTATTATTGGCTCTACAAATGTGGCTAGCCATGGGAACAATTGTTAGCTTCCAGTAACAATGGGACAGAGAAGTGCCTTGGTTGTAAAGATGAGGCTCAGGTGAACAACTGAGACACGAGAGCAGATATGCCCTTTAAAACCAGACTTTAGCTGGTAGGTATCCTTGAGCCAGAAGAGTTGGTACCAATGGTGAAGTCCCAGGAGCTGGTGCAGGTGTTGGTGTTGTCTGAAGGGACCTTTGTAAGTTGGTCTTGGCCCTGATAGCCGGAGTGACCTGTAAAATATGCTTAAAATGGGTGTGGTTAAAATATGCTCTGGAGACTGTTAGTTTTTACCAGACCAAACTTCTTGATAAAGCTGCAGAACTTTTTTGGGGAACCTGCAGGTATCTATAAGACAACTGGAACATGAACATTTTAGAAGACAATTAAAAGGAATTGAGAACTCTGAATTTTTAAAGATACACCTGAAACCTTTTGGTCCTGGACTATGAAGCCTGTTAAAGAGGCACACCTGTCTGCATTTTAGCAAGAAATTTAACAAATAAGATAATGAGCTACCAGTACCTTGAGTCATCAAATACCATTAAACAGATCTGGGAGGGATAAATGAGCAGAAATGAGACAGCTTTTTAGCTATGCAGGCAATCCCAAGTCTCTCCTAGTCCTTGGAAAACATTAGCCTTAGAATCAGTGCTTGCCTTTAACTGCTGAGTATAAGAGGCCCAAAGATTTTCCTTTTGGGTGAAGATTTAGTCTATCTGTCTTGGCAGGATGAGAAGATCCATCCCTGGTTGTAGCATCTAGTAAGCTGATGAGGTGGAAGACAACTTTCTTTTGTGTGGGTGGATTTGCCATACCCAAAGACAAGGATGAAGGTGGAAGGTCTTTTGTAACCATGTATCTTCTTGGAGGAGCTATAGGATACTGCAGGAACTGGCATGTCTCTGTATTAGAAGCTCTTTTGTTAAATGCCATACTCTCAGATCTGTAAAGGCACTTGAGAATTGGATACCATTACCTATTAGTTATATTTAAATTAGACATATAAGTTAAATTTAGACTTGTACTTTACCCAATTAGTTGCTTACCAATGTTGGACCCTAGAGTCCAATCACCAAGGAGGAGGAGTCATCCCCCAGAAACTGCCTCTCACCACCACAGCTCATATAAAAGCATGAGGATTTTATTAATTCTGTCAAGACAAGGTCTTCCAGCATTAAGGAAGCTAGAAAGACCCCGAATGGCTGGTACAGGCTATTTTTAAAGGAAAAAACCACAGAAGGAAGGGGTGTCTGGGGGTTGTTCTTTAACTATTATGATTGGCTTATTCAAAAGGACTATTACCAATAATTGGCTAGAGAGTAGTTGCCAGATCAGATGAGATAAAGGAAAACATCTGAGGGTTATTTTGCCCCTTTCCCAGGGTCTAAGTCAACACCTAAGGGTTATCTGGTCCCTATGCAATAACTGAGTTCTATTTGGAGAACATTCCCAACATTTCAGTACGTGTGTGGGCAATTGTCAGGTCCTTGATTCCCAGGGGGGAGGGGTAAGGGGAGAGCATTACTGCTGAGACTGAGAGGACTCAGAATTGTCAGAAATGGCTTCAGAATTGTCTTCAAGTTTTACACCAATGCTAGTAAATGTAGGAAGACTAAAAGGAATAATTAATAAGTCAAAGAATACTAGCACACGTGGGTACTCTTACCCAAGATGGTAGCAAGCTCATATAAAACTTTTTTTTTTAGGAGCCTGTGATAGCTGACCAACTTAAAAATCCTGATATAGGCAAGCAGGAGAAGCCAGGGAAGCACAGAGGTGGTCCCATTAAGAACCAAATTAGCAGATGCTGCAAGAGGTAACAGAAACAAAGGACACCTATAGAGTTCTAGAGGGCAAGGACTTGGGGGAAACAGATCTGGATCCACTGTAGAGAGCAAACAGAGAGAGACAAACAGCTAAAGAAGTGGGAAGGGGAGTGGGGAATGGGTGTGGGAGCATCACATCCAGAAACCATGGGCTTTGGGAGCCTTGTTTGTTTTTACATTAGATGTTAGCCCCAATTAAAAAGGATTTTTGTAAAAGGCACCCCAACGGGCTTTTGGGGATCAGGCTTTGAGTCACAAAAGTCTATTTTAGAAGTCTATTCCAAGTCTTTGGACTCATGCTTGTCACGGTGCATCTACCATGACAAGACTCTTGAGTCCAAAAATGAGGAGACGGTCATGAGAAATGGGTGGCAGATGTCTCTCTCCACTCAATCCCACCTCAGTGAGAACTGTCTTACTTGCGTTGGGTGCCTGGCACAGACCATGACTCCCACAGGACAGCCCCCGAATTGACAAATATATATGTAATATAATGGGCTCTGGACCCTGCAGGCGTGTACTTCATAAGGAGAACTCACCTAGAAAAAGCCAATCTTAGTCAGAGAGCACACATGAGAAGGGCATTTCCAACACGTGGCCCTGGGCCAGTGGGATAAATGCCCCCCTCCCCCCAGTGGGACCTCCAAATGTTAAGTATTTTTCCTTAAGCGACAAACCTCTCTACTGATGCAATAATTCCAATCAGACCAAATCAGACCGAATTAAAAGATGCCCAAAATTCATGGTTGCCTGCACTCCTGGGGAGCTCCCTGGAAAACACAGAGAGGGGAAAAGGGAAAAGAGGAAACCATAAGAAACCAGGAGACCAAGTGATCATTCTCTTGGGGCAATTTAAATAGCCCATGGGAGTGGTCTTGACCCTCCCTGAGGATGGGTAACCATTTGGCAGGCTTTCTCAGAGGTGGAGTTTGAACTGAAGCAACTCGCAGGGGAGGGAGCTTGGAATGGAGTTTTCCACCCAACATTCCAAAAATGGATGCCAGGGAGCTGGGGTGAAGCCCCCAACTAAATATTTCAGACTCTTTGTATAAAGAGATGCCAGGGAGCTAAGGTGATGCTTTCGACCAAACAGAAAGGCTAGTCAATTCAAACCATGCCACCTCAAAATAGGAACAAGGGTTTTCCTCAGAGAAAATCTAGGAAGCAGATCAAAATAAAACTGCTTTTATTGCATTCTGCCCCTAGGTTGCTAGGATTCATTCGTACTAAAATATGAGATTAAACCAAACTTTCTAAAAATAAACATTCAAACCTGCCTGAAATTACATAATGCAACAAACCCCTACACAACTCCAAAACATATCAATTCATTTCATCAGGAGACAACTCAGAATTCTCTTATTATATCCTGAAGCATTGTAAACAAACCATAAACGTGGTTAAATTTCCTTAAAGTCACTGCATGTACTGGGATGGAAGGGGACCATAATACCCATCTGGAGAAAGTGACAAACAGGAGCCAAAAGTATAAATCTGTCTTAGTATTCATACATTACTCAAACAAAACTCCATAAACCAGTAATTTTAAAAACAACAGAAACCTCTCACTATTGTGAGAACTGAAAAGTCCAAGATCAAGGTGCCAACAGGTGAACATTTTAGTTTGTATTCTACAGTAAAAGAACAATAATAATAAGATATAAATAAATGAAATTACCACTGGAAGCTTCATCATCTCAGCCCTCTATCATGATTAGAATTCAGCATTTGAGTCTTCCAGGATGACCTGGACAGTCAGGTCAGGACAGACTTCAAAGCATAGTCTATATATACCCATGGGCCACAGAGAACAATAACTCCCTGCGTTAAAAATGAGTCAGTTGCTCTATGTTCTTCAGTAAATATGTCTCTCAATTTCTGTTTATTAACTAAGTATTAGTGGAGGAGGGTAATATTTCTTTCCTGAGGCATAAAGTGCTCCAAGAGCCCATAGCAGCCATATTTCCTAACTCAGAGATGAGCTGGGCAGTTCAACCAGCAGCACAAACATTGCATTTTTAATATGGAATCTCTGAACTGTATACTCTTTTCTGGCCACTACTTGGTATTGTCAACTGATTGCTTCCATAAATGTAGCCACTACCATTCTGTATTTATGGCTGTCCTGTCTAGCTCTTCCAGACATTGTTACTGGTCAAACATTCCCCTCAGCATATTTTTAAGACTACTTGCCTCCCTGATCTGTTAAAAATTGTTATCTCAAAAGAAACAAAACACAAAATTTGAATTGGTAGCTTTTTGGCTACAAGAAGCGTCTAGAAGAGAGTCTATTGAAAATAGCAGTGAGAGAAAAGGATTAGAAACACCCACAAGTGAGAATTCATCAAGAGACAGACTGGTTCCAACAACAAGGACTGGAAAAGGAGTAAAAATATACTGTGCAAAGTCCAATCTTTATGAGAATAATTTTTGTTATTTAAAAGCTGGCTACATTTGTGAAATGGATAGCTTGTAGCTTTAAGCCTGGCTGTTTCTTTCTGCGGCTTTTGTTTTGCTTCTTTGTATCAGTTTATGTTCTGACCTTGGGAACTTTTAGAACTCGTGACATATAAGAACACTGTGTGAGGCGTTCGAGTTGTCCATACGGAAAACTGCTATCACTGAGAGAGCAGGCTGGGAGCACAGGGGGGGGAGGACTGAGAGCAGGGCCAGACATGCTGGCCAGCGAGCACAGTTCACAAGCATCGTGGGCAATCTATAGCCACTGAAAAGCTGCTGCTGCATGTTTCCCAACAGCACGATGTTATGTATAAAATGTTTTCATGTAAAGCTATTTATCCCATACTGGCTTTTTCTGTACTAGTCAGTGAAACATCAGCTGTCTGTTCCCATCTTCAGCTTCTATCCCACCCTAGTTGTTCTGGCTTCCACTAAAATTCCCTGTTTACAGGATCACAGAGAGCTGTTTCAAACAGAAAGCCAGCATTCAGGTACCAAGAAGCATATGGGTGCCACATCGCTTTCCTTCAACAGAAAAACTGCAAACCAAGGCTTCCCTTTGCAAGTTGGCAGCACATCTCCTGCCCTGCCTCCCTGAGCAGATTTCCTGTGTACCATCAGCTGCTTTTTTTTTTCCAGTACACATGAAGACTCGAGTGAAGTTCTCCCTGCTACTCTGATGTCTCTGTGCCAGACTGACCCTCTGACCTGAGTTCAGAGGTCTATCTCATCCAGGCCAGTTTTAGATCCTTTCTTTGTTGTTCCCTGGGTTCTATGCATGTGCATCATTCTTGTGAGCACAGTGTCAGAGGAGCGGCTGATTGCTGTTACCCACCGATGAATTTCACAACTCTTCATGCAGAGGCTTGCTGTCTTTTCTCGTGATGTTCCCCATAATGAGAAGGATATCGTCCAAAGAATCACAAAGAAGATAGGAATTAATAGTTTTCACTCAAGGTGAGATCAAAGTCATTGTGTGGTAGAGAATCTGCCTGCTTACAAATGAGTAAGTCCGTGTACGGTTTTCAAGCAGTCTGCGGTGCAAATAATTGGTATAGTGAGGTTGTTTACATTGTTTGGAGTGCACTCTTTTGTATTATGAGAAGTGAGGCTTAAGGGGTAAACTCTAATATCTAATCTGAGCATGTATGTAAGACGAGATCAAAGTACCATTTAGCAGACTCCTAACTCTCTATACAAAGACTCACTCTAAGTAAGAGTATACGAGGTCCTCATAAGACTTGAATTCCTTTAACCTTTATAGTTTTGTATGAACTTACCATCTAAGCCACAGTGCATGTTTCTAAGTCACTGCAGTAGCTCTTGTTCCCTGAAAGACTTTCTGGGATTAGGAACATCATTGGCTGAGGGATTTTGTAATCTCCATCTTTAGCAATAAGCCGTTTCAAGACTGAAGAAGTTAATAACACCTGAATTCAGAATACTTCTCAAATGCCGTCACAGCGCTGTCTAAAATAGTACTTTTAATATTCAAATCTTCTCAACAAGTTTACAAACTCGAAATTCCCCTGCTTGAGGAAATACCTTGAGTGATGATGACATGAAATTCCACACCATTAAAAGATAGCTATGGCCTGTGGAAGATCAAGTCGTACCCCTGTTATGGACACTCACAGATGTGTGTCTACACTGGCACTTAAACATCTTGCAAGATTGCTTTCCATGCACAGAGAAAATGGGAGGGAATTGTAAACATCTTAGTCACACGATCCCCCATAAACTCCTACTCCAGCTGAAGAGTAAGCAACCATCTCTAACTATAAATTGAGCTTAGCCTACAGATTTGTTCCTTTAGAGACCTGTCTAGAAAGGTTTTGCTTTCTCTAGCCAGAAGCCACAACACTATGTCTTCAATAAGTCCTAGTACACAAATTACCCATAAACAGTCTTTAAAGATACCAGAAACACACAGAAATGGTGCCGCCAAGAGTTGCATGCTGCCTATCTTGCTACACTTCCATGACTAGCTATCTACCTATTGCACAGTCTTTGGCAAACTAAAACAATGTACAGGGTGATATTTTCTTTGCAGAATGAGGATTTTCCAAATGAGCCTTGCTGTCAAAGATTTGTTTCTCACATTAATTCATTATAGCATACCCCCTTTCTCTACCGATGGGATCAATCAAGAGTGGGAGGATGATGGCTTTGGCCACACCCAGGCAGTTACTCTACACCCTAGTTGGTGAAGCTTGATGCAGGTTATTTGTAGATACTCTAGTCACATTATTGCTTTAGTGCAGCCATTCCAATAGCTGGCTGCTTTGTGACGATTCTCTCTCATTTCTCTCCCAGAGGGAAACCTTCATTCCAAGAGACAAGGATTCCTAGCCATTACCTCCTAGGTACTAACTACAATTTTCACTGTGCGTCTCAAACACAAGATTTTAAAATATTGCTACATGATCAAAACAAGATATTAAATTGATATTGGATTCTTGCTCTTTTACATATTTTCCTACAGAGAGAACCTGCTCTTGTAAGATTGTGTTTTCTCTTTTGATGGAGTATGATAACACATTTTTAAAGCATAGAATTTCCATACATCATGCTCTGCCTGACAATCCCTACGCTAAAACAACTGCTGCTGGGTGCACACCAAGCAGGAAAATGACAGGCCATACCTCACCTGACGTACTAAGTAAAGGAGCATGATAAATTGCAAAATACCATACACTTTTATGAAATACCTATTCATATAAAGGGTTTTAGGCCAAAGGGATTTGATTATGATCTCTTCAGGACCTTGTCTGGTTCAGGATTTTATACCCAGCACATGGAATCCATGTGAGACTGGGCAAAAACGATTGTTTGGGGGAAAAATTAATTACATAAAAGTTTGAAAGAATCTGATACTAAATGTATTTTTTTGGCCAATTTGTTTAGAATGAGGAAGATTTAATTTTTCAAAAAATAACGTTCTTGCAGAAGACATAGAAACCAACAAAATAACAAATTAAAAACTGTTTTCCCCTCAGCGAAAATATGGTAACAAATGACTACTGAATGACAAGTACTACTTTTCAAATCTCACAAATATAAATGCTGGTTTTCAGTTATTATTCTGAAAATAAATCACCAAATTTTTAATATAAATTGTTAGAAAGCATCGTGGATTTTTTTTATACAGTCATAAGAAATAAAGAAGTACTTGGGGTGCAAATAATATTTCTAAAAATAAATATCCTTCTGATGTATTTACCTAGTACACAGTGCACTTTATGGATTTCAAGTGTACTCTAAATGTTTAGAGAAATTTAAAACCGATCATCGTTTTTAGTTACTCCTTAGAAGAGTGGAGCAACATGTTTACAACATGAATGATAGCTCTCCCCTGGATTTGTGAAAGTCATGGGGACAATTCTTAGACTATTCTCGCTTCAGGACAAACGTGAGAGTCCAACACCAGTGCCACCTGTAACGTTCCTTGGCCTAAGCAATTTAAAATGCAACTTTCTTTCATTTATAATTCCAGTTCGAATCAAAGCATCAACTACCTCAAGCATCAGTGCTCTTCAATATCTAATTTCACAGTTTTCTTAACACATATCTCGTGTTATTTATTATAGTCAGAGGCATCCCAACACCTTGTCTGTCCCTGCTACCTTTTAAATGGTTTATCTGGCAAACCATCAATCACAAATCATGAAACATCTTTTAGCTTAAGTAAGATCAGCTAAGAAAGTAAACAAGGCTTGTGTGTCCTAATTGGAAACACTGCTCACATCAATAAGTGATAAATGGTCGTCCTATGATGGAATATTTATCCCCTAGATGCATCTGTAATGGAAAGTATGGACAAGATCAAAATCACTAATCATTCGCTAACTTTGGGTCATAAAGATGTTGATAAAAATACAACCCAAATATTTTGTTTTCAAAGTAATTCTATTTGAGTTTTAGAAATTTTTTTGGTATTACCAAGAGAGTGTATGTGTGTATTTTACTTATAACATTTACTGATAAACCAGAGATCATGAACAGCTTAAAAACAACAAAAATAAAAAATTTTTGAAAACATTTTCATGAAAATGTTTCTGCATATTTTTAAAACCTTGTTTAGATTCAATAATTCCTTATTTGATATTTGTATTGATCAAATAAAATTTACTGAAGGTTTTCTCTTTAAGAGTTTTTTGCTAATGCATACACAACATTGTGTCTTCTGAAGAATATCGTAAACACTAAAATAGATGTGTTCCAAGATAGGAAAAGATAGCTTCCTTCATAACCTTTAACTCAGATAGCATGGGTGTGCTCACTTGCTCCATGGAGTCAATCATGCCAGTCAATCACACTATCCAGGTGATGCTCGTTCACTTTACAGGTAATTTATCACGGCAGCGGCACTGTCTCAGGGACAGTTCACACAAATAATTTCACTTAGGCAAACACTATTTTCCAGTAATGACAGAACAAAATAAACTTACGGAACATTTATGAACAGTGACATCACACTCTCAGTACACATTTGCCAACCTGTCTCTATTGTTTGCAAAGGAATTAACTGTGGTAAGAAAATCATTAGAGCCATCTGCTTTGATGGTGAGAAAGTGCATCCATGATCATTTTATTATAGGAGCAAAGATGAGAGAACTATTTTAGAATTCTTTGAACATCATTTGCCCCAAATTTGACATTCAGGCTTATAAAAAAATAACAATATTGTCTGTTCTTGCTGAGGCTTTTTCTGAATGCATTTACTCATGTTGCTCAAGTAGGGACACTGAGTGTTGACTTTCCTTTTATTAAAAATGTTTGTTATGAATACTTAAATGTCTAATAAATTTTCACCCATTAAATAATAAGTGAGGAAGGGGTTTTAAAGTTGTTCATCAAAATAGCTTCCTTGAAAGAGTCAATAAATCCACCATCACCTTTGTGATTTCTTTTAGTTTTCTTTCTTGCTCGAACAATCTAGATTTGTCATTTTCAAAACTACGACTCTTCACATCAAAGAAAATATCTGCCTTGACTTTGTCATGAATACTTTATTCAGAGGCAGTCCTGTCATATAATTATGCCTGGTGGATTACGTGTTAAAAGAAGGCAAAAATGCAGGTGCACAGAAACATGTATGGTCATAAGAGGAGCCCATTACTCTGTAGGTGTTTCTCATGGATGCACACGATTGGAAAACAAGAAAGAGGGGAGGAAAGAGCAGGTAAAGAAGAAAAACAAATAAAGACAGTTCACTGACAACTAGCATCTTAAACGCTATGTGACTTCATAATATCGAGCACAAGCTTTGCCTTTGTCAGGGTGGTCACACACATGGCAACAGCATCTTACATGAAGAAAGATATTTGGGGCTCACTCTTTCAGAGAAGTTCAGTGCATCGTGACTGGAACACAGTGGAGAAAGCTCCCTTCATAGCCACAGGCACGTGAGATGGATGCTACTTGTATCACGTTAGACCAGGAAACAGAGGACATAACTTGAACCTTTAAAGCCTTACCTTTGGGAACTACTTCTGCCAACTAGGTCCTGTCTACAATAGGTTCTAAGGTGTCACCCTCACCCACCACACACAAATAGCGCCACGACCTGATAACCATACAGCCAAACAATAGCATTACAATGTATACATGCTTTACCATAAATCTCTCTATTCCTCTGTCCCTTGGAACAGCAATGTAGAAAGGGGCCTCTACAAAGCAGAACCTGTTCCCACACAGGTGGATTTAAATTCAGTAGATGTTCTAGAACTAAATATATAATGAAAAAAAACAGAAAGAGGCTGAATAGGTAGACAGAAAGACACATAAACTGTATCCTTTGAAGGCTCAACTAAAGAAAATCAGGTGAATCCACCAAATAAGAACATTTATCTCAAATTTAGAAATCCCTTTTTCTTGCCCGTGTTTTCAGTTCAGAATGAAGAAAGAATGCAGTTGTATCCAAATGTCTGCATCGAAAATTTTAATCTGTGGGGTGAAAAATGAACCTTCTACTGCGTCTTTGTCATAACTCCATGCAAATTTGTTTTGAACAGTAGGATACAAAATATGTGGACAGGTCAGTTTTATAAGAGTTTCACACAATTCTCAATAAGAATGATAAAATAAAAGTTATATTTACTTAAGATGATGAGCATGTACCCTCAAATCTTGTGTCTATGTATGCACAGTGAATTCACAAAGTGGTGAGTTTTGCTCATGACTGAGAAAAACAGCTTTACAAACTGTTTAAACAAAATGGTTAACAAAATGGTTCAAGTCAGCAAAGTTCAAAGGTGGCCCCAGACTAGCAATAACAGTCTGGCCTCCTGCTCCGAGTCTTTTTTATGAAATAATCTTGGAAATAACAGAAAGATGTTTTAACATCAATCAGAATTGAGCAATTTAGGGATACTCTCACTGAAACCAGGCCTTAAATTTCACACTAAAACACAGACTCCATCTTTACTCAGTGAATGGGAAACACATTGTGCCTTTTTAAAGACAGAATTTGTTACAATGAAATACTCATAGTGTCTAAAGGGTGGTTAGATGCTAAGTACAGGCCTAGAGTTTGCACAGTATGTATTTTTGGGTTGCTCACTCACCAACTTATGTTCCCACTTAATATTTTGATTGGAATAAAATTGTCAAAACAATAACAGGACAATCGCTCTTAGAGGGTAGAAATAGGTAATTTTGTTTGTTAAACAAAACCATGGACATTTTAAAAAGGAATTAGTTTAATATGTTATATGAGGCCTAACATTTTTGTTTGTTTTAGATTAAAATTCACTAGTGCACCATGACTTTTAATGGTTTTCTCTTGTCGATGCAACAAAAACATATTAGTAGCTTTCTTTGAAACGAGAGGTTCACTTCCTCCGTGGTCACAAAAATTTGTCTACAACCCAGGTTTGAAATGCCGTAGTTTCTGTGTGTCAACCATAGTAGTAAAGTCAATGATTCCTTAAGCATGTGACTAGTTCTTCTTGCACTGAAGCAGCCACATTAATACATTTCATTGGAACTGCTCTTCCATCTAGATGTTTAGCAGCTGTTCATTATGAACAGTTCCCATTACTTAACACAAACTAAGTAAAGAAAAATTAGGCCAATAATTTTATGATTCCCTCTCTTGTGGATGAAGGCCAACACTTTTTAAGGGACGTGGTGACTGCTAGAACATTTGGTACTGTCGCCTTCTATGAAAACACAAGGATATCATCCAGCCTTGAGCTGTGCACAGTGAATGCAAATGTCAGCTCTGAGAGAGAAAACTGAGAGAGAGAACAGATAACTCCTAGTCCTGTTATTCAAGGATCTGTGATGTAACAACACACACTCCCTTTACCAAGGACCACCACCACCTCTCTATGGACTTCATGGACAATGATTTTAAATAGTACCATGCTTGGGGAGCTCATGCTCCCAACTTTGCACCACACCTTTCTACCCGATCAAGGACATTATTCAACTCTAGGAAATAAATATTAACTGTAATTATTATTGCAAATAATAAAACTTCAGTGACTGCTAGATGTTGGAGTTGAATCATAGAGAGTACTTGCCGGTATATATGAGGATCTACTTTTAATCACTGGTAGTGGCAAAAATAAAAGTAACATGAGAAGCAAACAAGCAAACTATAGTAAAGTTATTGGGCTATTTAATCTACGTTTGCTTAATTCCGTATTGAAAATCTTAAATTTCTTAAATGATGTTGATAATGCCCATAAACTCTTCTCTCTAGCCTGTCTACCATCTCTGACCTCACTCTAGTCCCTAGAAGTCACACGCCAGGAGACCAATAGTAAGCTACAATTAGTCTTGACATGTATGAACATATAAAGTTCCATATTCCACATGTACTTGGCCTATGCATGGTCTTAGTGATTTCTCCATCCCTTTTGTGAACAGGGTCCTGGAGGCCTCCATGTTTTATGTGTGTGTCAGTACATTCCACTCTTCTCAATAGCTATTGAACTGCTCTTTGTTTTTCTTGGGTAGGCAAACATCTCTTACTTCATGCTGGAATGGGTGAAATAACATTGTTTTTCAGCTTTCAAATATCTTCAAAAAGAATATAGGTTTCATTTAGAAAGACAAAGAAATAGGATGCATAGCCTTAGCATCTCCACTAGAAAAAGGAGTCTTTCTAAAGAAATTATGAACAACTTTCCTGCCAAGGACTAGAAATTTCTTATCTTTAGTGACTAGAGGTCTGACAAGATGGCTCAGCAGGTGAAGGTGATGCCTCTGAAGCCTAAGCTCTCACATTGAACCCTGGAACTTGACAAACCCCACAAGTTGTCCTCTGAACTCAACTTGCCATGCCGTGTGAACTCCTGTATGTATATACATACATACATACATACATACATACATACATACATACATACATACATACATACACACACACTAACACCACCAGCAACAGCAGCAGCAGATTATAAATAATGACATGGAGACTTCTTATTAATTATGAAAGCTTAGCCTTTAGCTCAAGCTTATTTCTAAATAGCTCTTATAATTAATTAACCAATATTTTCAATCTACTTTCTGCCAAGTGGCATTTCACCTTTCCTCAGTAAGGCACATCCAACTTGCTCCAAATCTGATAGCAAAATCCACATTTCTAGATTTTTCCTCAAAGTTTCTTTCTCTGTCTGGAAGTCCTGCCTATTTTCTCCTTTCTCACTACTGGCCATTCAGCTTTTTAATAAGCCGATCAGAAGGTACCTTAAGGCATAGACACATTGTCATACTATACAAAAAGATTATGCCACAACATACCCAAAGTCTGATAAGTTTTAAAAATAAATTTAATGATAATCTGCTGAAATTAATATTTAAACAAAAGATTTAAAGCAACAAAAATTAAATATAACTACCAAATTCAAATGAAGAATCCAACTTACCAGGAAAGGGGTATGGAGGGGAAGGGAGGTTTTAACAAAGGGGTGACACCAATGTGGAGATGGCAGCCATCCTGGGACTGGTGGGAGGGATCACATCTGAAATGCAGTTGCTGTGTTTGCGTTGCACAATAGCTTGTGGGATATTTTTTTCCAATGAGTTTTTATTTTGGTCCCAAGTTTTTATATAAGAAATGTCACGAATGCACAATGTGGAAAATGCTCGTTTGAAAAATAATTGAGAGAAAAAAAGCAGAGGTATCTAATCGATAGCAACTGTAAAAGCCTTTCTGAAGTCATTTGTTTTAAGCAAAGGCTTAAAAATTATTTTAAGCACCAAAACATTGATCTGAAGTAATGGAGGAGATTGTGTTACCATTGATAGAATTCACGTGGTGCCATCCCAAAATGTGGCAAAGTGGCATTTGATGAAATAGTAGTGAATACTGCGACCTTCACTGACAGCATGCGGTGGACCTCACTGAAGAGATGTTTCTTTTAGATGCAAAAAGTCACAGAGTTCGAAGAAGACTTCAAGCAGATCTATCCACACACTCCTCCCCCTGTATAAGCAGTCAGTTTCCCTTCTTTTCAGTCATATACCTACAGGAACTCCACTGCTTGTCGTACCTAAGCATAAGACCATGCAGAATTAATGCTGAGAGTCCTAGCATCTTGCTATGCTATGGCAAGAGCATCACTTGAATCCTTGAGTAGCAGGCCAACGTAAATACCACCATGAGATTCTGCTTATAAAAAGGCATGAAACAAAACAGGATTCCTTGTTTCTTTTGTTCTACATTTGCAAAGGTTCTCAGATTATGTAAAAAATTACATGGAGAAAATCTGTGTGTCTTTCTTACTGTCTTTTTTAAGAAGATGTCTCAACTGTGAACCTAAGTGTGAAACACACTTCCTAATTATGACATGCACTATGATTTTAAGGAAGCCAATTACATTCAAGCTGCTACCATCAGTAACTAGTTGCAATTATCATGAAGGTGACATTGGTTTTTAAGGCAGTTACAAGTTAGCTTTATCTATACTTAAAATATTTGACAACTGATAACTTCAGGAAATTGGGCATATTTGGGATGTTATTATTCAAAGATGTGTACCGAACCAGTTTACAATCAAGTTTTTAGTGGTCATTCATATGGAAAAAAAAAACTTTTCAAGATTACCATATATAATTTAGACCAGGCGTGCCTCAATCCAGCCCAGTCAGCATTCATAGCCTCTATCTTTGTAAGCAGGTCTCCTGACTGGAAATCTCTCTCACTTCCTCTCATCAGCTGAGTGAGTCACCCAACCCTCATTGAAAACATCTGTGGACCTCCCCAACTCCACAGTTGTTTTCCCCACTTTTTTCCTCTGATAGAAGCTCTGACTGCGGTTTATAATGGCTATCTCATTGTATTCTAACTGGCCATGAATTTGGTATTGTCTGATATAAAATTTTGAAGACAACACACACACATACAAGAAAGAAACCCTGTATCATTATCTATCTTGTGACTAACAGGAAGCCGGCAGATAAGTACTCTTTCTTACATCTAACAAAAATAGACCAATTTCTTTTCCTTGTGGATAGTGCAGGAAAAACAAAATCTGTATTCATCAATATATAACAATGTGCTATGCTTGTAGGTATCAAATACAAATCCCTTCTTCCCGAGTTACTAATTAAACAAGAATCTGAATCCACAATAGCATGGCCCGGGAGGTGACAACCAGAGATGCACTTCCTCCTAGCTGGATGTTTGACAGAAATATTCAAAATCTTAATGCAGAGGAGACCACGTGGTGTAAGAGAAAGACTGATGGAAAACCACACCTGGTATATTGGCTCTTCCTGACATGCATACATTCCAATTCTCCTGATACTTCACGTGCAAATTAAATTTATGTTTAATTAATAACTTGTTTTTGGCTTTTGTGCTTGGTAACAGAAACGCTGTAGACACGATATCTACCAGTCACTATTTCCTCCTGCTTGGTAGACAGCACTGCTGAGAAGCCCCTCCCACCAGTGCAGTCACCCCTCCGCTAATATCCGGCTTCTGTTTTTTTCTTTTTCTTTTTTTTTTTTTAATTTTATGTCACAGAAGGAGCTCCTCTTATTTCTATGATTCCCTTTCAACACCTGGGATGCAGTGCTGGCTGCCTAGGCATTTTTTCCTTGAGTTTTATTGAAATGGTTGATACCATTTTCCTCCAAATGTAGCTATTTTCATTGTGTTCTGCCGTATTCCTGACAGCCTGCTCTCTCTCCATCCACAGCACATGCGCCCTTGCACCCCGCCAGGCTGTGATCACCAGCCAATTTTCAGCTGCCAGCCTGTAGCTTTTATTTTATTCTGAGAAGTTATAAAAATACCAATTGTGCATCACTTTCTAATTCACGAAATGGTTTTAGTCTTTTGTTTTCTAATTCACTTCTTTTCTCTTTTATAGGCCTGCCAAAGCTGTGGCCTCTGCTGCCTTTGCATGTTTAATCAGAGTAACCAATGCGGAGAAGTTTTACAAGAAATTCAATCTGATCTGTTTTGAAACATTTATTTATTCCATATGGCACTTAAAGCAACTGGATTATTTTTGGTCGTGATGCTGCAGAAACTAGATTCAAACTTTTTTTTTGGGGGGGGGGGAGTATACACGAAGCGGAAGTCCAAGAGTGGTTTCGTAGCAAAGAGCTTCTGTGAGACAGGAATGAACAGACAGTTAAAGAGAACTGGAAAAATTGCAAGAAAAATTTGCTGAATTTAGAGTCACTAACACACAGCTCTATTTGGAGGCTAAATTAGATTTTGTGTGGCAGTGGCCCTGGGTTTTTATTTTGTGTTTGTATCATGTATGAACCATGAGGTGGGACCCTGGGACTAGCGAATGATAGTGTACACTCCATATTAGCGGCAAGGAAGGAGGCAGAAGGGCAGAGTGGCCTCGTCCAGCCTGCACTTCGCACAGATCCAACCAATGCCTGGATATTAATGATTGTTTAAGAACAAGCACATGATTTAATGCTGTCCAGTCTATAAAGTGTGGCATTTTTCTTCTATAATTGCTTAAATACAGAAACTTAAATATTGCAAACCCAGTAGCTAGATATGGGCATTTTAGCACAACTGAAGCCATTTTCCTATAACTAAACAAATGAACTAACAGTCACAGGGGAAAAATGGTCACTAGAGATACACAAAAGCTGGAGCCTGGTCCTCAAACATCGCCTGCAGTCTGCTAACTTACGTATGAACGGAGCGTCTGATAATTTATTTATGAATGGAGTAATTAAAGCAACGTGAAAAATAAATTTCAGTGGGTTTTTTTATTGGTTCGTTGCTGACATTTTTAAAAACAGGGGGAAATGTGACATATAATCCGAGATGCAGAAAAAAATAAATATAAAATTCTGTGAACATTCTCCCACTAGAGCCGATAGGCTACTGTGGCTATGAACTATTACATTCTGCTCAGCCCTTACCCGCGGTTCCTAGAATAAGCCTGGGGGAAAGACCACCCTTGGAATATTTGTCACAGAACTGCTGGTAACAGACATTTTCAGCAGTGAGGAGCAGTTTCCAGGCTCTCTGGGTTCCAGGCGTGAGTCATGCTTCCTGTTAAGCCCACAGACAGCCTCTGTTTGACGCTTCTATTCAGTAACAGAATGGGGGCAGAATGGGTCTGTGTCAGTGAGCTGGAAGCAGTCAGCCTTCATGAGAAATGCAAATAGGTTTCATTTACAGGGATATGGGCTGGTGGCTTGACTCAAACACTTCATGCTCTTAGGAAGAAGGAAGCTAAACCACAGGCTTAATCCTTCACTAAATCTTGAGGTATTCTGTACCACAAATTAGAAAATTGAAACCAAAACGTGTTCTCCCCTTCCAAAACCGAGGAGCTCAGCTCTTACTTCAGAGGCTGGCCAGCCCAACACTCTGCATCATTTCGTTTGGTTCCTACCCGCTGTTTTACTTTAATCATCTGTCCCGAGCCTGGTTGGGGCACAACCAACAACCCATGAGTGCCAGCTATAGGAACAGAGACTAGGTAGCAACAAGGCTTAAAGAGACAGTAAGGAGTTTCCAGTGACATGAAGGATCAGTGCTTCATGTCTGCAAGTTGTATTCCTGCAACTATTCCTTGCTGAGCAACTGCCAACTGGGAAAACAAAATGTATCTGTATTGAACATGTACGGATTTTTCCTCTGGTAATTATTTCCTATATAATACAGTACAAAATCTGCTTCCATAACACTGTTGTTGTGTTAATTTTTCTAAGTAACCTAGAGGTAACTTGAAGTAAGTAGTGGTAACATGTAGGTTGTGTGCAATTTTATGTCACTGTATAAACAAGAGTCTTGAGCATGGGTGGGTTTGGTTATCCATCGGGGCACAGAATCAATCCCTCCTGGATAGGGACTGAAAATTGAATTGCTGAATGTTCCATGTAACTACAGGTTATCTTTTTATTGTTTGGAAACAGCTATTAATCTGTAGACTTCAGATTAATCTTCAGTGTTGTAAGGATCACTAATTATAAAGTTAAACACAGTTGTTCCCTAAAGATGGGACAAAAATAGAGGAAAGGGCCCATCAATGCCATTTCATACACAAGGTTCTCTGCAGTTAGAGATGTTAGCAATGGTACACGGACTTCAGATAGCAAGAGAAGGGATGGAGTTCAGCTGTCAAGCACTTGCTGTGTGTGTGATTCTCGGTTTCAAATACCACCTAAGTACCACTGAAAAGCACAGCAGAAATGAAAGCAGGGAAGGTAGGAGTGCTTTAAACTTACTTGACATGAGCATTTTATCTTGTTATACCTATTATCAAAGCAAAATGGTTTAAGGAAACAGCAACCACTTTCAACTTTTCTTCATATGAGAAAAGGAGCCCAGAGAACAGAATTTGTGTATAGTTAAGAAATAAGTGATTTGGAAATTAAGAGGTAGAGAAGAATTCAATTAATTATGAGAATCTATAAGCTAAGAGTGACCTCACCAAATCTGACTTATTTAACCCTCACAGTAAAGATAATAAAATTCCTAATGACAGAATGCAGTCATGAAATGTGTCCTTCTGTTTCTATGGTTTTCAAATGAATATTTAAATCAGGGAGTATTCATACTTTCAGTAATTTGGTCAATAAACAGCAAGTGCTAATGCCTTCCTTAAATATATGGGCATTTTTCTTAGGCTACAAAAAGAATAAAATAAAGTAGCATACTTTCTTGTTCCTGAGGCCTTTCTGCTAGCAGAAGAAACACACAATGCTGGGTGGCTCTCTGCAGTAGTTGTATACAATCTTGTAGGCAGATCCTAATAATATTAAGATGCAAAATATTACAAGAAAGAACTGAGGTTTGTAGATCAGAGTCTTTTATTAGCAGATGGTGATATCCAAATATCCAAAATATTCACCGAAAGAAAAAATATCCAATCAGATTTCATGACGTGTCTTCTGGATTATATCTATTTAAATAAACAAAGTGAAATAAAAAAGACTTACCTGGGAACGATAAACTAGGTACTAGAAACATGGTTTGTTTAGTGAGTGGGCTTAAAGCATCCATTGCAGTGTAGGTAAAGGAATGGTGAGATGAACCAGCAGGTAGAGATGCCAGCAGCCATGCCTAACTATGTAAGTTCAGTCCCCAAAATAGACATGGGGGAAGCTAACTTCTGCAGCAACCAGGTTACCCTTTGATCTCCTCTCTCTCTCTCTCTCTCTCTCTCTCTCTCTCTCTCTCTCTCTCTCCCTCCCTCCCTCTCTCTCTCCCTCTCTCTCCCCCCCCTCTCTCATGCATGTGCATACATACACAAGAAATAAAAGCACATTTTTAAAATTAAAGTACCAGTTAAGGAAAATAAAGTTTCATCCTTAGGCCAACAGAGAACAAAAGAATGGCACAGAAAAAGTATTGTATGAAATGAATGAAAGGGGAAAAGTACTTGAGGCAGGAAAATGGACTGAAAATAAGATCATTGTATTCCTTAAAGTGCATGGTGGCCTGTTGTTTAATTGTAATGATGCCAAGAAAAGCAATGGAAACGGACTCTTAGACCATATCATGAACCGACAGAATTCAAAATATCCTTTATCTGCTTTTAGAAGGCTGAATTATGGAAGGCTGCCTGGTGCTTCTTGTACCCACCTCAGTGAACTCATATTTAAGTCTCCTTAACTTGATCTTGGCTGTACGCATTTAGTCCAAGCACTTGGGAGGGAAAGGCAGATGGATCTCTGTGAGTTTGAGGCCAGTCTTATCTACAAAGCAAGTTCCAGGACAGCTAGGGCTACACAGAGATACCTTGCCTCAAAAATAAAACACACACACATACACACATATTCACAAAAAAGCTTGACCTTAGCTTCATTTTCTGACAAGACCTTCTTTAAATACAAGATAGGAAAGGAATCAGCCATAAGCATCTCTTCCTTCTCACTGCCCCCCCCATCCTATCTGGATAACACTGAGAGACTTTTCCACTGGCGTTTTTCTCACTTACTTGTTCACTTGTTGTCACTACATGGCTTTAATGTAATAAGAAGCAATAATAAATCTACTCAGCTAAAAGATATTTACATGCCCAATGTAGTATGGTTTTCTATAGGCACAGTGCTGCATTATACCCATGTATGTATTTGTGTGTGTTGGCAGGGGTGGGTGTGTTTGCATGCATATATTATTGGCTAGGTCCTATATATGAGACAATATAGTGGGGTTTTTTTGTTCTGAAATTGTGCGGCTTCACTTAATGCTATATATTCCTAAGTCCAATCATTTCCTTGCAAGGTTTGTGACTAGCTATTTCTTTAGAGTGAACAGTAATTCTATATGTGTGTGTGTGTAAAACATTATTCACTCATAAGATGATGGACAACAAAGCTGATTCTATGATTCTAGTTATTTGTTACAATAAACAAAGTGGCAGCAAACATTTGGTTGCAAATATTTCTTGGTAGGATATAGAATTATACAGTATAAGCCCAGGAGTGAAATAGCTAGGCCATATCATGGCTCTAATTTTTTAATATTTTTGGGAAATCTCCACACTGATTTCTACAACCACCATATTAATTTGCACACCCACCAACAGTAATAAAGGCTCCTTTTTCTCCACATCCTCTAACCTTTGATGTCCGATTTGTTGATGGAAGCTCTTCCGACTGTACAGTAAAAGAAGCGACCAGTGATGCAAGCAGATGCCCCACAGAAAATCTTAAGTATACCATCTACACTTAAGGGAAGGGGCTAATAATCCAAAATTTACAAAGAATTTCAGAAATTAAATGCCAAGAAGATAGAACTGTTATTCAGTGAATGGGCAAATGAAGTGCATAGGAAGCTTTTCAAAAGAGAAACATGAATGGGTAATTAATATTTTAAACTATGTACAGTATTGCTTGCCACCGGGGAAATGTAAATTATACTTACTATGAGGTACCACTTCATCTCAGTCAGGAAGGCTGTCTCCTTGTTTGATAGGCTGCTTTGTTCCTCTGTGTATGGAACAGGAGTTTTCTCCTGTTCTGTAGTCCCATTGTCCACTTTTACTGGAGCCCGGGATGTTTCCGGTGTTCTAGCCACTAAGTTTAGTGTGTGGCTTCATGACTCCGATGATCCGTTAGTTAGGTGCTAGAGATTTTAGTAGGAATCTTGCTCTGGGGACTGATACTCTTCAGGCTGGTTCATAGGGCTGCAGATATTGTAAGGAAGAACAGTGGAAAGCGTGTTGCTGAACCAAGGGACAGAATTCTCAGTCCTGGGTCAAAAATGGGTGGCAAAACTTCATAGGGAAGTGACTCTTTGTATTTTCTTTTTTTTAAGCATAATTTCTTTATTGAATCTTTGGGAATTTCACAACATCTACCCCAATTCTGCTCACCTTTGATTCCCTCCATATCCTCCTCTCCTCCCTACAGTGCCCCCCCATGAAAATTAAAAAAAAATTATCAAACCAAAACAAAGCAAGCAAGCAAACAAACACAACGAGGAAAGAAACAAACAAAAGCAAAACAACAAGAAGCTCTTAGCTCCCACATCATTCCCGCCTCTCCAATACCTCCCCACGGGTCCTGGTGGCGCTGGGAGCCACTGGGTGTCGCACACTGTACTCTTTTGTCTCTTTGAGTCACTAGCCTGCTTCAGGGCCCCTCATTTTTGGCACACTATCATCACTGATTCCTCACCAAAATCCTCTCCCAGTATGTCACAGACACCAGAGTTATGGAGATCCTGATGTTCTCATTGCTCCAGCAGATCTGAAGTGATATTTCATTTGTATGTTAATACATAAAGCTTGCCTGAAGTTTTGCGACTAAAATGGCCACACTGTCAGCCTCACAGACCAGGCAGTAGCAATGCAACACCTCTAATTCCAGTAGCCATGCCAGTTGGCCAAAGAAACCAGTGGTAGTGGTGCACGCCTTTTATCCCAGCACTAGAGAGGACTATGAGAGGAGACAGCTCTTATACACAGTCTCCTGAGATTCCTGGAGGCAGGATCACCATTTCAGACTGAGGTAGAGGAAAGAATTAGTGGATGGCTGTTTTGCTTTCCTGACCTTCAAGCTATACCCCAATTCCTGCCTCTGGGTTTTTATTCATCTTGTTACATTTATTAAAATACAAATATGCCGGGAGGTGGTGGCGCACGTCTTTAATCCCAGCACTCAGGAGGCAGAGGAAGGCAGATCTCTGTGAGTTCGAGACCAGCCTGGTCTACAGAGCTAGTTCCAGAACAGGCTCCAAAACCACAGAGAAACCCTGTCTCCAAAAACCAAAAAAATAAAAAATAAAAGAAATAAATAAAATACAAATATCACTACACAGGTCCTAGATGGGGTAGATGCAAGAGAGGGTTAACCCCAGGCCCTACTGTGTTCCTGTGTGGCAGCTGAACTGGTCACTCTAGGCCACTAGGGCTGCTCACCACAGGCAAGAAGTAAATCTAGTCCCCTAGGCCCTTGCTATCAGGATCAGCTCTCTCCTACCCACGTTGAGAGGTGCGGCCATCTGTCCGACATGCATTGGGTAGAGGGGGCAGTTCTTCCATGAAGAGGGTCAGGGCCAGTTCTCTTGATGCAGCATCCACTGATAAATTGGGCTAGATATCCCTGGCCAGTGAAGGGCAAGGCTGGCTTAGCATTCTTGGAAATCATGCCTGATTCCCATGGCCCCATAAAGCAACTCAGACTACAGACATCTACACAGACTTCAACTGCAGCAGGACCACAGAACTAGTCATTGCTCTCTGCAGCCATTTGGGACCAGATGACATCCTGGCTCTGGGTGCAAGCAGAGGCCACTCACGTGAAGCTGGCTCTGGTGTTGGCATACCTACTAGACACCAAGACCACAGGTTGCAACTGGACTGCAGTCTTTTGAATAACCTTTGATGAAACACAGACACGGGCTGCAGTAGAACCATGGACCCAGACATGGTCCTCGGCTGCATCTGGGTCTGGATGTCACCATTGTCCCAGGCGACAGTACAGGTCACTCAAATTGACTCAGGTGGCTGACCTCCCCATGGGCATCCACAGGGCCCTCAGTGGCAACATGGCCACAGAAGGCAAAGTGATTTTTAAAGCCTGTCTTAAAAGGAGGATAAAATTAGTCAGAAAGGTAAGATTGGAGGACAAGGAATCCAAGTAGATGCAAAGGTGAAGAGAAGGGAGAAACTGCGGCTCTAAACGCTGGCCATTCATTCTCACATCTGGAACTTCACACACCTCACGTACCCTTTTTTAATTACCATATGTAGAGCGACCCTCCTCACATCAAATAAAACAACAAAAGCAAGTCTTTGAGTATATGGCATGTCTAAGACTCTTTGAAAGCACTCCCATTGAAGAATGTGCCTGGTCCTATATTGGAAGCACCTCGAAGCTAGTAATAATTGGCTTAAGTGGCTGAAGAGCAAGCGACCATGATGCCTCATTCCCATATTGGCAGAAGAGAGACTTCGATTTAGGTAAATAATGATTTTAGGTCTTCTCAAGAGAAAGTAGTTTTTGCTATTTTACATCTAGTAATTTATAGGAGATGGCCCTAACTATTGCTTGAGCTTCATTTTAAATCTTTTATAAGTCACTTTCTGCAGTGGCACACATGGCTATCATGTTAACTTCAGATTTTCTCTCTCACAGGGGTAGATATGATGGTGTTCACTTGTAATCCCACTGTCTGAGAAGGAGATACAGGAGAACAAGAGATCAAGGCCAGTCTCGGCTCCATAGTGACTTCAAGACTAGCCTGGGATAAATGACACAATGTGTCCAAAAGACATCCAATTCTTATTTTGTTTCATTTGGGCTTTTAGTTACCTGTGAAGGCCTCATACCAGGTCACTAGCACCAAATCCCAAAATACTAAGCTTGTTATAATGAGTTCTCTATACTTACCTTTCTTTGTGCTATATCTCTTTTTACTTATACACTTCTCACTAAAATTGGATGTTATCAGGTATATGATTTAATAACTGTAGGGTTTTCGAATCATTGTGTGTTGACGGATGTTTCTGTCCTGCACAGTCTTGCAGCCTTTTAGTCCCAAAGAAAAACACAGAGGTCTACATTAATCATAAACTGGTTGGTCTATTAGCTTAGGCTTCTTATTAACTATTACATCCTACATTAACCCATAATTTTTGTCTGTGTCAGCCACATGGTTTGGTACCTTTTATCAGCAAGGCATTCTTATCTTGCTTCCTCTATGTCTGGATACAACTGCACACTGACTCTTTCCTCTTCTCAGAATTCTCCTGTTCTTGTCACCCCACCTATACTTCTTGCCTGGTCACCCTGCCTATACTTTCTGCCTGGTCACCCTGCCTATACTTCCTGCCTGGTTACTGGCCAATTAGCATTTTATTAAATTATATTAAAACAATACAACTGACAAATGTTTAAAGGGTATGAGATCATTGCCCCACAACAATTGTGTCTCAGTCAGAATCTCACTGTGTCACCCAGTCTGGCTTTGAGTGACCTGACCGAAGCCATCCCCTTACCTCAGTCTCTAGAATAACTTGAACAGCAATTAGCCAACACCATGTTTGGCAGGAAAATTGCTTAGTGTCCCTTGACCCTACTGGTTTATTTATATTCCATTCTAGACTCTTTATTCAATGAATATTACTTCGTTTTTGTTGTAACTTATCTATTGATAAAGCCAGGATTAGCTTCCCGAGGATACCATCATAAAATGCCACAAGCTAGGTAGTTTCAAACAACAGAAATTTTTTGTCTTCATGATTTTCGGGACCATGCCAGGGAGCTTCTGCAGCCCGTTGTAGCATCATTCTTTGCCCCTTTCTTTCTTCTGGATTGTTTGCTAGCAATTTTGATATTGTAGTTGCTCAGCTGGTAACCCTAAAAGCATGATTTCTTCCCTTCTTTTTGAAGGGAATCTCCCTGAGAATTTCTGTCTTTAATATAAGACTTTAAGGACAGCTGGATTAGGAGCACACCCTGCTCTTATAAGGCTACAGGTGAATTAATCACATCTGCATAAACTTCCTTTTATTTTATTTTTTGAGATTGTATTATATTGATGTTCTTTTGTATTTTTAATTCTTAAAAATTTTTATTACTTTATAAATAATATCAATCAAAATTTCCACTTCCTCCTCTCCTCCCACTTCCTTCCTGCTCCCCCACATACCCTCCTCCTCTCCCCACTCTAGTCCTAAGAGAGGGTAAGGTATCCTGCCCTGTGGGAAGTCCAAGGCCCTCCCCACATCCAGGTTTATGAAGGTATGCATTCAAATAGAATAGGATCCCAAAAAGCCAGTACATGCAATAGAGACAAATCCCAGGGCCATTATCATTAGCTTCTCAGTCTGCCCCAATTGTCAGCCACATTCTGAACTAGCCTTGTCCAGTAGTCAACTCTCTTTTAAATAAAGTCACATTAAAATTGTCTTTTGTATGTTGAGCACAGTCAACGCACAATAATTACGCATGCTCAGAAATAATAAAAGGTGATTTCAAGCTCATGGACCCGTGGACTGAAAGGTCGAGGCCTTGGTACATTAGGAACTAAGACCTTGGCACTTTAATTCCTTGTTTATTAATCATGGATAAGAATGGTGAGCAGTAATGGTGAGTTGCTAATAATTATTGAAAGTCATATAAAATAATAGACCAAAATGAATAGATTGAAATGATTGCTTAGTAACTGGCATAGAGCAAATGCGCAGTAAATGTCCCCCAATCACTCCTAAGCATATCTAGATGTGAACTGTATTCCCTCTCTTGAATACTATCAAAGTTAACAATCTATGGGGAGAGAGAGGCATTATGACTCATGCCTAAGCACTGCCGAGGCTATGGCAGGGGAATTACCACAGTTAAAGGCCTGTCTGTCCTACAAGGTGAAAAAGCTGAAAAACACAAAATAACTCACAAAACAGGGAGAGAGAGAGAGAGAGAGAGAGAGAGAGAGAGAGAGAGAGAGAGAGAGAGAGAGATAGATATCATGGAAAGAAGTTTCCTGCTTTGGTCTAAATTTCGTCCTTTGTTAGAATGCAGAACTTCCTGGCAATGTCTGAAAAAAAAAAATCCTAAAGACACCAAGAACGAAGACTTAAGAAGTTTCTGGAGTGGAAAGTCACCCAAACTCCTAAATGAAGAGATTACTGTCAGCAGCCAACCTTGACCCCACAGCACATGCTGTACTCAGCTGACAAATGTACTTTTACATCAGATGACTGCAGCCCCAGCACAATTGTTTCTGAGTTTAGCAGAGGCAGAGATTTCTCGACAGAAACCAAAGAGCAGGACCATTGAAAACAAAGCAGGTCTACTGGTCCACACGCACATTAAACGGTGACCCTGGTCTTTCTATTCTAAGTGGTAGGAGTCATCTGTAAGGCTTTCTGCTCTGAAGACCACTGTAAGGCCAGTCACAGAAGTATCTAGTGAAGCATGAACCCAGCTGGGAGACACGGTAGCAGTCTCTGAGAGGCAGAGATGCAGAAACATCACAGCAGAATGGGATGTTAAACATGAGAGCTGTAGTTCTTGCTGCAGTGCTTGAAGGAAAATTAATATTACCTTATTTCGTATGTAAAGATGGCTGCAGGATGAATTAAAGGTGGCACATATCAAGCACAGGGCCACAGAGAGAGCAAGGAAAAAAGCTAATTGGAGTAATCTGATTTGAAGAGATGAGAATTTTCTAGAGCTTATGTTAGAAAGCTTCTAGAGCAGAGGCCAAAGATCTTTTTCTGTAAAAGGCCAAATAGTAAATATTTCCAGCTTGGGGGCCATATGGTCTCTGTCAAAATAACTTAACTTTGTCATTGTGGTGCAAAAACAGTCGAAGACATCTGTATACAAATGGGCATGGCTGTGTTCCAGCGAAGGCTTATTTCTAAAAACGGAAAGGAGCCAGATTGGGCCAGTAGGCCACAGTGTACTGAACCCTTGCCTCCTTTTGCTGCTATGGCAAACGATTTGTTCGGCCTTATAAAAACAAACAGCACTTAAGCCCGTGTCACCTCTTCCTGGTCCACGGCTGCAAACCTTTCCACAGAACTGAATTTCAGCCATCCGGGATGACTCGCCTTGCTAAGTGAGGTCAGTCCCTTGGGTCGCAAAGCCAGAAGCAGAGCCTGGGTGTGAATTTTCCATAGCAGATAGATGATTTTGTGTCTTGTTGGCATACCTGTTTGTGTCCAACCTGCTGCTTGCTGCATCTGCCTACTGCTCTTTCTCTTCTAACCTGCCTTCCCCCACCCATGTTCTTGTTAGCTACTTTCTGTTTTTTTGAAATGTCATTTGATTTTGCAACTCCCTCCCCCCCCCCACACCTCCACACACACACTTAGATCTGTGGCTTCTGTTCCTCTTCCTTCATGGAGCTGTGATTACAACACATCCATTCAAACTTGCTACATCTGTGACTGTGGCCCCTATACAGATTCCATGAGCACCATACTTGGCTAGAACAGCATTGGGTAGGCAGAATCTTTAGGGTTTGATTTTACTCAAAAGGCTGAATTTGTTGAAATAGTATAAAACACCAGGAAATTGGGGAGACATCAAACATTCTAAAGTGAAAGTAGATTTACCACATCTCCTGAAGACAGTTTAGCTGAGCTGGAAGGAAAGGATCTACCAATATATCACCACTTTCTTTCACTAAAAATGCTGAACTCCTGAAGCCTGAGGTGATCCGAGTTGTCACACAGTTCTTCGCTAATCTGAAATCCTAACGTGTTGATTCTTTGTGTTCAGTTTGCTTCTTTTGGTCTTTCTACCTGAACATGTGAAAAGCCAAAGAGAAGAGTCTAGAACGCTTCTCCTCCTTTTCAGCTTCTGACACCCTTACTCCTGATACCAATTCTTCAGGCCAAAGAACCAGAGTAGGTTTCCTTCCTACATCTCTTTCACAGACATAAGGTTCAGGGTTGTTAACTTCTAAGAAAGTTGAGCTTTGTAATTTCTTCAAGGCAACCATCTGCTCTTTCTATCTGCTATCTTTCACCCACAAAACTGTCTCCTCACCACCTGCACCTTTGTTTGGTCGCTCTTCTTCCCATGAGTTGAGATTCACTCAGGTCAAGCACCTGAAACACCAATGTGACACTTCCAGGAAAAACATAAAGCAGGGAAGGGTTGCTTGCTGCTTCCTTGTGATAAACCATTTCCTTCTGTGGTCCAGGCCCATGTATTAATTCAGTAGACCTGCTACAGCAAAGGACCATGAGGTGAGCAGCTAAAAGAGCAGAAAGTTATTGCCTCACAGTGCTGGGGGCTACAAGTTGGGATCAAGTTTTGTAAATTTTCCGAAGTCATTTTGAAATGGTTATTCCCTTTTGAGAGCTGTGGGGGGAAAAATCCATCCAGTCCTCTCTTCCAGCTCTTGGGAATTTGCTGCCGACATGCCTGTGGCTTCAATCACTCAGTCTTTATGGCATCCTTTCTCTGTATGTGCATCCAGATTTTCCTTTACATAATGAGTCAAGTCTTTTAGATTAGAACCCACTTTACGAACCGCATCTTGCCTTGACTGTGTGTGCAGAGCCCCTATTTCCTGGTAAGATCACATTCCAGAGTTTAGGGGCTTCTGACTTCAATACACAAATTTGAAGGGAGCCATTGTTAAGAACATGAAAACCTTTACATTTCTAAGCTTGATGCAAAAGCAGTATTAGCCAAGAAACACTTCACAACCTCTGAGAGAGAGACAGCTTTCTGTGCTGTGCCCCCTTGGTGGCAATTCCCTCTCCATAATATTGCAAATTTATTGAACTCAATGGTCTGTGTTTTTCTCCATTTACTTCTTTACCCAGAAGTCTATCACATTGCCTGATATGCGGTAGACATTGGAAAATGTTTACTGAATCAAAGAAGAAGTCTTCTACACACTAGAAATAGTGGGGAATCTAATGTAGTTGTACTCCCATAGGGACCTCAGTATTTCTAGCAAGTATTTGGTTTAATCTTAAGAAAAGCCACTCTGCCAACAAAAGAACTCCAATCAAACCAGATTAGACTGAATTAAAACGCCCATGTTTAATAAATGCAGCACTCTCGGGTGAATTGAGACAGCATGGCAGGGAGAGGAGTCCACACAAACCAGAGACCAGGTGTTCCTTTTTTTCTGGCAGGAGCCTAAATACCCTGTGGGAGTGGTCCTGACCCTCCCCGGGGAGGGGTCTGTGCTTGGCAGGTTGGGAGTTGAAGTCCAAGCATTTGCCAGGCAGGGAATTGCAGTCCAAGCACTTGGCAGGTTGGGAATTGGAGTCCAACTCAATATTATATTTCAGACTCTTTGGATACAGGGGTGTTAGAGGGCTGGGGTTTCACTTTTGACCAAACAGCAAGTACTCACATCACAATGCTTGGAAATCTTGTGATATCATGGTTAAGGAGACAGACGAGTGACCACTGATTCAGTCACTTATGGGTGGACCATGACATTACCTTGCTTTTACAAATTTTCATAAATTTCTTTACATGATCTCAAAAAAAATTATCTTGAAGGATTGGACTGGAAGTTTCTTAAGCTCACATCTTCAACCCTGCTAGCATTGTAATAGTGTTATTTAAGAAAGACACAAAGCCACTTCTCGTAGTCACAAGCTTGCCCAGGACTTGCAGGAAGTGTTTCGGGATTTTGGCATAATGGTAAGACTGAGGAAAGTCTCCACACACAGTGAAAAAGGCTCTGAGCCAGATCCAAGAAGATAAAATACAACAAGCGACAGCTCCTGTCAGATGAAGGCAGCAGGGTCGATACTGGTCAACAAGAACAGACAACCATGCCACAGTGGACTACAGACCCTACCTCTGCCTTTTAGACTCGCCACGCCACTAACCAGAAACGCCACTTTCAGAAATCAGGGATAAAACAAGCATCATTTTCATCACTCACTCTCCAGATCTGGGACCTTTACTTTGTCCTCGTTTTGTATGCCAGGAAAATTTGTCACCAAGTGACTAAAAAAAACATTAAATGGCAAAACTCTGGCCATAGGACTTTGCTGTCTTCGTGACAATTTAACAAAATGCCTCATTTTGGACTCAGAGCTAAAACAATGCTTCAGCAGCCCACCTGAGACTCCCAAGCAGGCTGTTTATCAACAGGAGTTAAAGTCCCCTTCTGAGCAGATGCTGTGGAGGTGTCTTCTCCCAGCAGAAAGGCACCTTTTTCGTGGTTCTACATTGATCAGTAACTTCTAGTTAACGGATGTATCTTGCTTCTGGGGCCTTGAGACCTGACAGCCTGTAGAAAGACTATTAAAATCACTTTGCTAACAAAGAAAAAAATCAATGGTTCTCCACAAGGAGGTGCCCTCCAGTACAATCAATATACAATAGGCTAATGCTGGGCTGGAAAGACTGTGGACAGATGTAAGCTTTTGATGAGATTAAAGGTATGGAAAGAAGGGAGATGTTTTTCGTCATGCTGATGAAATAAGAGAAATAAAGATGTAGTTTGTTGTAAGTTGTATCTGTTTTCTCTTCAGTAGACCTTAGTTATTAAAAGCACCATTTTTTCATTTGAGTATAATATTTTGAAAAGTATCATTTATCTTGTTTTCAGTGTATAGACTATGTTAGAGAGTTAGAGTTGTTCTACAAGGCATGCTCATACAAGTAGTTCCAGATTCAAACTGGAGAAACAGATAGGAGTGGAAACCCCATCAGTTCTATTGTTAAGAACTATGGAGGAAAAGTATGTGCTATATGTAATTTTTCCCCCACTAACTGTGAGACATATATGAATTAAGATGTCAGGCAGGTCTTGGCTCTTTTTTTGTGTATTTTTTACCAACAAATCAATAATGAACTGTCATTTTCAGGCGCAGGATTCAAGAGCAGAAAAATGACATTTCCATGGCTTTTATAGCAACTATGTATTTTCATAAAGCCTTGCTTGCATGCCAACATTTTTTGAAGCAGGCATGAAACTTGAAACAAACCTCAGTTCCAGCTGTTCCGACCGGAGCAGAGCCCACTCTTGGTAACAAAGAACTTTATGCTGAGAACATGAAGTACATTTTTGCTCAAAGAAATATTGCAGCTGAATAGAGCACACAAAAGCAGGGAACAATCATCAATAACTTACATACCTAGCTATAATGGGCGTGTATGAACTGAACTGACACTCAGCGTTAAAATGCTAAATGCTCTTGATTTCATAAGACCAGCAATATTATTCAGGACTGGTGTGTAAAATTTTGCACAATGGTAGATAAAACAAAAGTGCGGATATTTTACAATTTACACAGTATTTGAAAACACACATTATTTGGGAGGTAATTTTTGTTGGTTGCAGATCATCTCATAGGAATTATTGTTTATGGCTTCTGGTCTCTTGAGTTTGAACTTAACTAGTTCACTCAAGTGTTGACCTTGAAAAGACAGTCTTGGTTACAAGTAAGCCAAATCCATTGCTGGATATAAAGCAATGTGATTCTTAGTTCATGTGCCCCAAATAAAAGCCTGCACACTGGTTAGGCAGTTTTGGGCATTAAAGTCAAAATCTGAAGCTAGCAGAGTGGTATGGAGTAAAAATCCTAAAGAGATCTCTAAGGATGTTTATTCTTTCTGTGGCTCTTGTACGATCCCCATGCTTCTCTTCGAGGAACACAGGCATTGCTCTACTGCTGATCTGCATTGCCAGAGCCTCTCCCCATTCCATGTCAGAATCCCTTGCAGATCACATGCTTTCTGTGTAAGTACTCCATGGGTCTCTTTAGACAGACATAGTTCACGAGAGGGAGAAGCGATAACAGGAGATTCTTGGATGAGCAGCAGTTATAGGAGGAGTATGCAAATTATGTGGATACAGATAGTGCAAAATAATGAAATTATCAAAGAACTCTAGTGTTTTATGATTGATATGTAGTTTTGAGGTTGATACCTTGTCGGAAATACGGTGAAATTTGTAATTTATATTTGACATTTATCAATTACAGGGTATTGCAATCTCTAGGATAAATGCTAATATGTCAAGAAATGCTGCAAAGTAAAAGTAATAAGAGAAAGTGTAGCAAGTTAATGACTAATTACAACTTAGTAATTACAGGCAAACAAAATAAAACTTAAAAGAATAAAAAGGTACCCAACATAGAGTAAGAAACATACAAGAGATTGAGAACTGCGATTGAAGTCCGAAGGACACACATGGTAGGAGGAGAGAACGGACTCTGATATCTACACATGTGCTGTGGCACAAGTGTGTACATGTGAACACACACACAAGGAGGGAGGAAGGGAGAGGAGAGAGAGACTCAACAATTTAATATCTATATTTAAATTTCATATGGATTTTTAAAAATAAGCTCTGCTTAGTTTTGTGTATTTTTATCTTATTATCTTCTTTGCAGGCAAGCTGTCTTGTTTTGAGACCTGAATGTCTGGAGCCTCCTATTTCTACCTTCACACTGTTCTAGCTTTGTGATCCCAAGGACAAGCACAAGGCACTCAGTAGGAATTCCTCAAAGGTTCGTTAGGTCTTCTGATCAACTGCTTTTATTTGATGCAATCCTCTTAATTAAAAACCGAAGAGACGAAGATGGATCAATTTAATGCTGTAGTAAGTCTATTAAAATCACGTGGAACCAGAAGTGCTTGCCAAGGAAAGACGCTTTGTAAACTCTAAAGTTACATTTCCTAGTGCTGTGACCCCCAAAGTCAGATTTTGATGCTGTGTGAAAGAACAATTGTTGTGATTTGTTGGGGAGACAAGGGTCTTTGCACCCATCGCTCCCACTCACGAGGGAAACCAGAAACATTAAACACTCAGAGCAGATATAAATGGTTTTTTAAAAATATTTATTTATTTATTATGTATACAATATTCTGTCTGTGTATATGCCTGCAGGCCAGAAGAGGGCACCAGACCTCATTACAGATGGTTGTGAGCCACAAGGGGGTGCCGGGAAATGAACTCAGGACCTTTGGAAGAGCAGGCAATGCTCTTAACCTCTGAGCCATCTCTCCAGCCCCTCAGAGCAGATATAATACCTAAATTCCACCCAGAAATCTGGGAGTGGATGCTGTTAATGACCTGGTGAGCTTTTTCCTCAGCTCCCAGTTAGTAGAATCCACTCTCAGGGAAGATGTCACATGTGTTTTATGGCCTGTTTGTTCTCTATGCTATCTTGGTCGGAGACCACGCTGGATTCTGGGTCTTGGCTAGCAGATCTTCCTGTATGGTCACATGTAATTTGCAGTGGAACTTTGTGTAGTCACCCCTTCCTTTTAGTTGTAAAACTGGTACTAGAATGATTGTTGACTGGATTTTTTTTCAAATTCAATTGTGTTTAGATATGATAGAAATAAATCACCCAGCATCAGACACTCCTAAAATTTCATCTGGTTTGAATAAGTCAAATTGAACTGATGAAGTTTGCATTATCACCTCTGGGCAGTTTGTTTCTCTGTCTGCTGTGATATCTGCAGGGGCCCTCGGTGACTGATCCATTTGGGTGAAACATTCAACCTTGAATCATGTTAACATATACAGTGTGTGTGTGTGTGTGTGTGTGTGTGTGCGCGCGTGCGCACGGGTGCACACATGTGCATATGGGTTTGTGTTGTTCATGTTTTCAAAACTGAAAATAAAATTCTCAAATTTTATAAAAATTATAAGGATGGTACCCCAATTCACTAGCACTTAACACTTCTCTGTACTTTCTAAACAATTGTGTGCGTGCATTTACAACAATCTCAAATTAAGAATGTTGCTAAAATAATTGTCTTTAACTGGAATTAGTATTATTTCTTAACTATGTGGCTATTTTATAAATAATTAGAGTATAATTTTATAATTGAGTGGGTTTTTAAAATTTTTTGTTTTCTTTTTACAATTTCAGTTAGCAATATAAAGAATAGAATGCCAAATAACACGAAGATGCATTTTTAAATTGCCATCACTCTTACCAGCCTCTCTGACCTTCTTTACCTCCTATGTCATAGAATTCTGCTTTACATCTTCCCGCTCCTATATCAGGTGGAAGTCTGCTGGATGCCAGTCTTTATTTTTCCCGTATATTATCAGTTGAAATGTGCTATGAGTACATATACTGTTAATTCTCAATATTTAGGTCTTTTTTTAATTTTTGCTTTGAAAAAATATTTAATTAGCATGCAAAATAATGGCTTTAACTATGACAGCACACATGCTTATCCTATACTGTTCTTACTTTCACACCCAACCATTCTTGTGTTCTCCATCCTCACTCTCTTCTGATGGTCCCCTTCTTCCCCCAAATTGTCTCTTTTCTCCTTTTATGTCAGATATTATTTTATAATTTCAAGATTCTACATGTGAAAGAAAATGTATTTGTTCCTCTTAATCAAGTTTAACTTATTTAATAAGACACATATCTATTCACTAGTGTGAATTGAGACATAATTATCTTCTGATTATGTCATTCTTTTTCGACTATCTGAAATATTTTTGTAAAGTATCTTCTCTTTAGTTAGTCAAACAGGAAAAACAGAGTATGGGTAAACCACCAGCTACACATAAGAAAAAGAAAGTATCTGCCCACCCCAGCTATTGTCAGCTTCCAATAACTCTCCTGTAAGGGATGATGAAACATGGTTAATAATAGCTTAGGGTCAGAAATTAGAGTTCAATCTGAAGATCCAAAAAGCAAAATATCCAGCCACTGACTCTTACCCCAACCTCAGTCTTAAATGGCAATTCTGCCTCCTGGAATCTCAGAAGGAGACTGCATCTGAGAGCTGTTCCCCCCCTCCATTTTATATTCCTCTCTAGGGCTGGGATTAAAGGCATACAACATTCAGATTAAAGGTGTGTGTTACTGTAACCTGGTCTATAAGGCTGACTAGTGGGATGTTGTACTTTCAGTTCTTCAGGCAGTCTTTATTTATTAAATTTCATTTGAAATGCCCTGATAGGATGAGACCTAAAGAGCTCCTCCTCTATATCTATCTATCTATCTATCTATCTATCTATCTATCTATCTATCTATCTATCTATCTATCTATCCACACATATGGCTACACCATTGTAAATCCCTCCTCTCGGTATAAACAATTACCCCTAGGTCTGCATGTACTTTTGGATTCCATGGTTCTGTGGACATGGGATGTTACTCATTCTAAGAAAATAAAATGTTTTTTCCCTTGAGAAGTAAAAAAAAAGGCAATATTCTGAGGCCTTCACTAATGTTCCTCATAAGTTCAGAACATATTTATATCTCTCTGTAGCTGGAAATAAATCAATTGCTCTCATATTCAATAAGACTCCCTGAACTTCCCCCTTACCTTAACTGAAAAGATTTCATCGATTTGTTTTTGCATGGTTACCTTTTATACAAGGATATAGCTTTGTTGTGTCCTCTAAAATGGCCTTGACATGACTTTCTGCTAGTTGATTAAACTCCAATGAACGTTAAAATAAGGGCAGAGCAGTCCATCCTGCAACCCAGTACTTCCACTTCAAACACAAACACAGAACTGCGTAGATAAATCATGTGACTTATGATAGTACAAAATGTACCTAAAAATAAAAGCAAAACCAAGAGCAACAGAAAGTCCAACATTGGAAAACTGGTATAATAAATTACAGAATAAGTATCAAATTTAATATTGCATAATGTGAAAAAACTATACTATACAAGAGTCCTCATAAGCCAGAGCATCATCCAGAGAGTTTGTTCCAGAGAGCAGGCAGGAAAAGCTGAGCCTCGCTGGGATTTCTTCCTCAAAAGAAAATTAATTCAATAGTGAGAGAAGTTTCTGATGGAAACCATAAAGTATTGTGGGATATTTATACACTTTGTGAAGAACTGATGCTGTGATTGGTGTAACTCAAAAGCTAAACAGCCAATAAATAGGCAGGAAGTATAGGTGAGATTTCTGGGCAGAGAGAGAAAGAATTTGGAAGGAGGAATCCAGGCATGCGATTTTGTCAACAGACTCGGAGCAAGTTGGATAAGTCATACTAAGAAAGGGTAATTTAGCCACATACATTGGTTAATTAAGTTATAAAAGCAAGATGGGAAAGAGCCTAAACTAAAGTCAAGCTTTCATAATTAATAATAATTCCTCCAAAGCTACAGAAAAATACAAAGAAGAAAGAAAAGAAAATAGTAAGTCTTCCTGTCATTATTTGCGGGTTGGTGGTCTGAAGTTCAACAACAACAACAACAACAAACTTTCTACAACAAATTGCATGAGTTCCAGAATACTATTTGTTCCCTGTCTTTTAGAATCAGCCCATCATCAGGTCTTACGTATCAATAACCTTTAATAATATCATATGCTTTTTAAAAGTTTTTCCCATGCTATCAATAAATCTCACATTCGCCTCAGCTCTTTCCCCTGCTTGTTGCTCCGAGGAGTCAATTACAGTCTTTACCAAGCTGTGTAGAAGTCTGGTAGACTCTTTCAGCAGTGTCTGAAGGCAATTTCCTTCTATCTAGTCCTTTACTGTTGGTCAGCTGTCTTGAATATGTTTGCTATCCATTCCAAGGGACAGAATTGAAATAAAGTCCACAATTCTTTGCTTGAGTTTTCTTGTGCATAAGCCAAGCTTAAATCTACCTTATGGTGCACAGACCAAAAATTGTTGAGTTCTTTGGGATCAGGAAACAGTCCGAAAAGACCCAAAATAGATCAAGGAAAGCAAACCGGATCTGAAAAGTCAAGACAACACAATCCAAGATGGTTATGGAAGGACCTTTATGGCTTCCTTCCTTAGCCTCAGAGAGAGAAGGCAGTAACAGGCAGGTCAATGCCTGTCCTTTGCTGAGCTCAGGAAAGTCTTGCTAAAGACCACCCAGCCTGTGCATACTGCTCCTCTACACAGAGAAATGTGAAATTTCACTCCTCCATTATCCTGGTTTGTGTTCATCAGATCAGTGTTTTGATGCTTATACAATAATTATTTCATACTTTATTAGCATATATGCTCTAGATTAACAAATTCAGTTAGTAGCAGGATGTTAATCCTGAATATAGATAAAATGAATGGATATGCAGCTGGAGGGTGAGTTCTGGCCACTTTTCAGTGTTGTGTGATGTGCTAACATCTGATACTGAAGATGCTTCATTTTGTTTGTGTCATTTAATACTGAGAACTTGTGCTGACCAGTGACAAACGGAGCCTTCCGTGGTCCCCTCTGTCTTAGCTCTGGTGATCATTCTACCCCTGCTCTTCAGTTGTGTTTTCTGGCGCCAGCTCATGTCCCCCAATCTTCATTCAAGTCCTAAAGAAAAAACTTTCCTGAAGTTGACCTTTTAAGGAATTTTGCACAATTAAATCATTTCTTTAGTAAGGAGATTTCTACAGATATACACAAGAAGTTAAAGAATAAGTTCTAACTGTCCATTGGTGGGTATCATAAAGACTTACTAGGAAATTAATTTTCTATTGTCCACCTTTCCATATCTTACTTATAGGGCCCGTAGAACTTTGTAGAAACAAACACCCCGGGCATCTGTAGTATTTTTTCATCTAGCAGGTCAGTTTTGACAGTCACTCTTTACTCACATCCCACCTTTCAAGTTCCAAACACCACTGTGAATTGAAGTAGGTTCACTGTGTACTGGTCCTGGCTTGTCTACTCTAATGACTCCAAATGCCTATCTCCAAAGGCTACATGAAGACTTTCTTAAAGATGGGGACCAAAAGACAAGGAGCCTGGGTTTCACCAAATGCTTATTCTTCAAAGCTGCCTTTGAGGGTGGAGTCTCATCTACACAGGCAAGGAAATGCAGAAAGCAGCTTAGGCTGGGTCTTTACAATTCAAGGTCAAAGGAATTGCTAGCCTGGCATATCAAAGTCCTACTTTAGGGAGGAGTGATTGTAAGAGAGTCCCAGCTGTTCAATTGGTCCGTTCCTTTCTCCAGATGATACATTCCCAGGGCTTTCTGCAATAAGGCTTTGAACCATAAGTTAAAAGGCAGAGAGCAGGGTGAGTGCGAGGCTACCCAGTTGCCTACCCTACAGTCAGCACCTATTGCTGAATTCTATAGAGTTTGATATTCTTCTCTGTGGGAGTAGAGCTGCCTTTTCATCTTACAAATTTCATTCACGATGGTATTTATAACTCATATTACAGACTCCCATGACTCTGAATAAAATTAAAATCAGTAGTCCATCTGGCCAGTGCTACTACTTATTGAAACCAGAGGCTTTCCTGACCCGCTCTTCAATGACACCGCTGTTATGCAAACTTTTGCTGTATGTTTTAGAATGTATCACCTGTACATTTCTCCTTTCAAAACTCTATATCTAAGTTCACCAGTTTAGCTTGGGTAAGCTCAGTCACCTTCTTTTTATTTATTTATTTATTTATTAAAGATTTCTGTCTCTTCCCCATCACCGCCTCCCATTTCCCTCCCCCTCCCCCAATCAAGTCCCCCTCCCTCGTCAGCCCAAAGAGCAATCAGGGTTCCCTGCCCTGTGGGAAGTCCAAGGACCATCCACCTCCATCCAGGTCTAGTAAGGTGAGCATCCAAACTGCCTAGGCTCCCACAAAGCCAGTACGTGCAGTAGGATCCAAAGAAAACCATATAGGCATCCTCCTAAATATTAACCTTCATCAGGAGATGAAAAGGAGACAGAGACAGAGACTCACATTGGAGCACCGGACAGAACTCTCAAGGTCCAAATCAGAAGCAGAAGGAGAGAGAGCACGAGCAAGGAACTCAGTCACCTTCTTAAATCCTAGAATGTATTTAAAAAACCCTGTTTTTATTTTCTCACACTCCATGATTTTAATTATTCTCTCTCTCTCTACACTCCCCTCTCCCTCCCACCCCCTCTTTCTCTCTCGGCAAAGAAGTCTGTTTTGTGACTCAGTGACCAGCTTGCTGTCTTCTCTCCCCAGTAACTGCCACTGTAAGGCTAGTCAGTCAGATTTCTACCTTTCATTTATCATAAGTAATTAATAGTCATTTCATTTACATAATGATATGGGTAAGATGCATCTCCTTATGTTGTATAATCTCTAAGAGCAGGAAACTCCACTTTATCCATTCTGTATTTTTGAGCTTTTAGTACAGCATATGGCACAGATATGAAAATGCATAAATGCTTGTTTAAAAATGATTGATGCTCTGTTCTGGAATCTTCATTTCAGAGAACACCTGGCTGGAGAATGAGTTTCCAAATCATGGAGAAGGACGATGAAGGGTCAGTCAGCACTGAGTTTCCCAGAGTTCATCCTGAGGCAAATATGCATGCTCCGCTAATGCTGAACTGCCCTGTTCAACTATTAGCCAAGTCCTATCTTGAAGAATTTTCTTATCCCAGGAGAACTCCAGGATATAGGCCTGCAAAAGAGAGCAGGCCAATCAAAACCAGAGATCCCGATTTCTTGCCACAATCTGGCACAGAATGAAATCTAAATAAATATTTGTCAGTGTAATTATTATTTCCTATAGGAATATAATTGACAGTCCTTGATATATGGCAAACAGCTAGAGAGAAAAATAACAAAGACAGGTGGATTCTATCCAAACCATATCACATTTTCTCAAAGTTACAGAATTGCTACCAAATAATCCAGGTTTTTTAAAGTATCTGTTTTACCAAAGAAGGACAACAATGTGCCTTTCTTTTGTGAGTCAGTTAAATGAGAAAATGAATTTTTCAAGTACCAAAATGTTTTAATTTTTGTTATCCTCTATAAAACCTATTACTGGGTAATATTAGTTTTCATTTTCCTTTGCAAAATAAGCAATTATTCATTGTTTTCATAAACTGAAAAAAAAAAACTGAAGTTCAGAGGAACATTGGGGATTCAAGTTCATTTACAAACCAGAAGGTAGTAGCAGACTCCAATGTGGATCTGCTGAGTTCAAGTCTTGACTTGGAATCATTATTCTGTGATGAACAAAGAGGACAGGCATCAAATGATGTCAAGTCCTAGAGAGAGGGAGAAGTAGCAATATAATTCTAGAGCGTGTGCTGGCCAAGATGTACTGTGGGAATATCTTGCCATGTAGAGATGCAATCTTGCTACTTTTAGAAGACAGGGCTGGAAGAGACAAAACTGACCAATAGTGGTGATTCAATAATTATGTTAAACCTTTAAAAATCAAAGAACTATCTCTGGTAGGGTTCAATATTCATTCGCATGCACAGTTCCATATTTATTAAATAGCTATTCATAACTGAGTTTCTATATAAAGTAATAGTCAGTGCAGTTATCTATATAGTATATGTAATATATCTCAGCCTACCCAAGGTTTACAGGTAATTCGTTTTAGAATTTGATGTGGGTTTCACCTCTGTATGGTGTGAATAAGTTTTATTACCATTGATTAATGAATAAAGCTGTTTGGGACAATGATTTAGCAGAGTAAAGCCAGGTGGGAAATCAACAGTGTTAGAGTTAGATGGAGTCAGAGAGATGCCATGTCTAAAAGAGAAAGAAGCCAGAATGCCAGAACCTTACCAGTAAGCCACAGTCTTGCAATATACAGATTAATAGAAATAGGTTAATTTAAGATATAAAAGTTAATCAGTAATGTACCTAAGCTATTGGTCAAGCAGTGTTGTAATTGATATGGTTTTTGTGTGATTGTTCGGATCTGAGTGGCTGGGAAACAAACCAACAGTCTCTTCCTACGGAATAGCACCCAAACTACTGGGGCTAACATTCATGACTGGCCACCCACTTCAGGTCAGTGTCCTTGTACACCCTCTCATGGTAAGGAGAAAAGTAGCTGAGAGCACACTAGCAGCTCAGCACTCTCTGTCTAGGAAACTGGCTTGATGGGGTCTGCTAGGCATGCACAGGCAAGAGAACATGGCAGATTCCTACTGCCATACACAGAGATATTTCCTGGCCACTCAGTGTGCTACATAGCAGATTTAGCTTTTATTCAGATAAAAAGTATTTATGTGCTGCATGCTCCTTTCCAGAGTGGAGTTGGTGAGTGTGGCTCCTACCTGACGGTCCCAGAACTGGCAGTAAATGTACCTCTGCCATATTGAAAATCTAAGAGAAATGGTTTTAATGTATATAGAATTCCCTGTGCATTTAAGAGGATATATGTGAACAAGATAAAATATTTTACTTCGTGATTATAGTTGTTGTAATGTATTATAAATGTGACCAAAATAAAATTATCAAAGAAAAATATCTATTCTGTGACTGCAGACAGAAAATCTAAGGTATTTGAAAAAGTCTTGAAATATGAGCAGAAATTCAAAATCCATGTAGAAGAATGAATAACATGAACAAAAACATGGACACAATAATGGTGATGGTGTATGTGAAAAAGCCAAAGCTTGTTCTTCTATACAACTGATGAGAGGAAAGGAGTGTGTGTGTGTGTGTGTGTGTGTGTGTGTGTGTATGAGTGTTTGGGTGTGTGTGTGTGTGCCATAAGTATATTGTGCAAGTAAGAAAACAAGCTCTAGTAATCAGGTTTGACTTTCCACAATCTGACCTCTGTCTTCCAATAATCTGCCCTCTCATCTATGAAGTCTGTGGTAATATGAGTCATATTCCTGCACTGCATTCCAATACTGATTATAAAATTCAGGAATGTCTATTTTAGAATAAAATTCCTGCAAATATCGAATGATAGTTATAGGCATTGGTTGTTAAATTGTGGGGTGGTGCTGGTTTTGAGAAGAGACTGACATTGTGGTGGCATGATTTTGGGAGCTTGTCCTGACTCCGCATGCCTCCAGCTTTTTGTTCTTGTTGGAGGTGGGGACTGAGTTGCAAGGATTAAGAATGCTTTCCAGATTTTAGTAATTCTGGGATTTCTTCCTTTTTCTCTTTTTTCCTTACCTGTCAGACTCCATTATCTTCCCAAAACTGTCTTTCAAATTTAAACATCCATGAGGACTAAGCCAGAAAGCAGTACTTCCCAGTGGCCTCTGCGTCAGTGCCAGTAGGTTCTTGCATTGCTTGAGTTTCTGTAGAACTTTCTTTTTTTAAAAAGATATATTTTTTTATGTATACAACATTCTGCCTCTATGTATGCCTGCACTCCAGAAGAGGGCTCCAGATCTCATTACAGATGATTATGAGCCACCATGTGGTTGTTGGTAACCAAACTCAGGACCTCCGGAAGAGCAGCCAGTGCTCTTAACCCCTGAGCCATCTCTCCAGCCCCAGAACTTTTTTTTTTTTTTTGATAATGAACCAAGACGCTGGAGTGTAGACGAAATGAACCTCTTCCTCTGCATGCTACTTTTGCTTGTGGTGTTCCATCATGGCAATAGAAACCCTAACTAAGGCAGACTATCAAGTTTTCTTTTCCACACCATAACCACCTGTTTTGACATAAGAGTACATTACCAGAAAAGTAAAATTAAGTCTGAAATTCACCCATGATGAACACGTAGAAACACAAGAAAATAAACTTAAGATTTGAAAACACTATTGCACAATTGGTATACTTTGAATGATACCTTTATCATTCTCTTGTGGCATTGAAAACTTGAAAATCCATACATCAAGGAAATGTGGCAGTGAACTGGAGCATGAAAGCCTTAGTCTTGTTCTCAAGTCGTGATGATATATAAGCTTTCGGTAGAGCATGACTACAGGCACACTGACAGGTATGTGCATACTTATGGACATGTGGGTATGTACGCATTCAGGACATGGCTGTCAACAGTTATTAAGAGATACTGAGAAGAGTACTGTTGGTATCTAGTAGCCAAGGTCTACAGATGGGATGCTTCTTCCAATGGGCTCTGTTTATGAGAAACCATAAATCCAAGAATGAGCTACTGGCAAGGAGACACTAGCTTGCAGAATTCAGTGAAAAAGTGAATTCAACCTTTAAGTTCATAGTGAATTTATGAAGAACATATACTGGAATTTAAATTTTTTATTCAAATATAATATACAAACTATCTACTTGTGAGGAATTTTCTCATATTCTTGCCAAAGTTTTGCTCAGAAATCCATTACATTTTGTATTCTGTTGCATAGTCTCGAGCTATTTCCTCAGATTGATTCAGATATACAGTGTTCTCCACTGTTACTAATTAGTAGCTCCATTGTTACTAATGTTAGAATAAGTGTATTCATTTACAGTGTGCCTGCTATTCTTATAGAAAACACTGAATTTCTTTTGCCACCTACCCCAATAGATACATCTATAGGATGACTTTTTGCCCTTTGTCTCATAATTGTGTGTGTGTCTTTCCGTCTTTCATCTTACACTGGTCCTGCCACTTCATAACTGTTCTTGTGTAAACCCTGAGCTCCCTCTGTACTTACTTGTAATTCCAAAAAGAAATGTTTCTAGACAGCATGCATCCTCTCCTCTAAAAATAATTTTAGTAATATATTCAGAAGCTGACGAATCATCTTGAACCTCCTCTCATAGATCAAATATCACGTTGCATCTCTTGGGTGATACCTGGTGCCATAAACTCAGAAGTAAATTCCTGCTTCCTGTCACCTCCTTGCATCGCAGGAGTGAATGCTCCACAGTTCTCTCTTCCCTAGTTATTTCCAGGCTTTGCATCCACTGCATGCATTTCTCACTCACGCCAGGGCACTGCTGTGATGGTACTCCCTTGTTGCTTTTAGCAGTATCTAATTTTGAATTAGCTGTAAATTTCATTGGAATACTTCTACTCTCTCCTATTTAATTACCTCTTATATTTAACTTGCACCTACCTAACATGAAGTACTCACATGCTGCAGTGAAATCAAGAATGTTGACCAAACCTAACCCTTGCAGATCCATGAGATCAAAACAGGTTGGGTTGTCTTTTCTGTGGACCTTTCTATAATGCCAGGTCAACTGAGTGACTTAAAGAAGTAGCTTCTTCTGAGACACAGAAAGTTGAAATAAACGAATCCATAACCGACTTTCAGAGCCTGAGGAAACTAAAATGATCCAGTGATAAATTACTGCATTTAAAAGCGGCAAAAATAGTGGAGGCCAATGCTATTCTTTTGATACATCGGGATTGATTGTATATATTGTCTGAAGTCATGGGGAACATTCTTAGTCTTTTCTTTCATTTCTTTTTATCAAGCCCCCCAAAAACTGTGTGAATGTTAATGTGCACCGAATAAATCCTATGATCACTATAACCACTGTAGCACCTTGTAATGATCCATTTCCAAGCTGCCATATCAACGGTCCATTATTGCTGTTTTTATAAACAATCTTTTATTTCATATCCATTCCTTAAATGGGTGTCAATAATCCTGATTATTTGAATGCATTTCAGAGTTCATGAAAGACTGTATCTAATGTATTTCTGAACTTTAAATGTATTACATCTCCCACATTGCATTCGTCTACTAATCTTATAATTCAATGAAAAAAAAAAGGAATTAGATTTGTTTGGCATGATTTGTTCTGTGTAAACCCACGCAGCTCATTGTTCAGTGGTGCTTAAGTGATAAAGAATGTTCAAATCAAATCTCTTCAGCTATATTCTTATTTGAGTTCAGGAAACTAATTATTTTATTCATGTTTTTGGGTACCTTCTGGATCCTAAAACCTAAAGAACAATATCATTTTTCAATATTGTTTTTTCCCATTATTTCTTACTTATTTGTTTTGTTCTTATGTAATTCCATTGTCCATTTTTATTGCTACCTTTTCTTATTAGGCTTTTATTCAAAATATTAACTTTTTCATTCTAATTTCCTTTAACAAAGTTTTAGAAAAAAAGAATTGATTTTTAAAAAGATAAAAAGAGCATGAACATGAATCTGATGTCCAGCTTCTCCTTGGGAATACAGGGAATTCCTGGGTCGTACTATACAACTTTCCCTACGCTCACCATAATAGAAAGTACCATGATTTAAGCCTTAGTCATACATAGGGATTTCTTCACTTTCCCTTTATGTTCAGCCTATCCTGGTTAAAAGTAAATAAGCTATGCTTTATTCACACTTGTAGGGGAACTATCCTTTCTTGGATGGAGATGGAACAGGAAGGTGTTGCGTAGTAGTAGGGGGAGTATAAGGGAGAGGGACTGGTAAGAGAGGATGGCTAATAAATAATAAATAAATATATGATAGATAGATGATAGATAGATAGATAGATAGATAGATAGATAATAAATAAGCAAGCAAACAAACTAGAGTCCTGATTGCAGTACCTCAGAAGGTAACTCTATTTAGAGACAGGGTCTTTACAAGCAGAGCTAAAATTAGGTCATGGGAGTGGACACGGATTTCCATATAAGTAGTATCTTTCCAGCATGGAGAATTTGGACAAAGATAGAAAGACACAGAAGAAAGACCATGCTAAGACCTGCAGGGAGCCAATGGCCTCCACAGATAAAGGCCCTGGAAAGATATAGTGCTCAGTAGACACCAATTCTGCCAATTCCTTGATTTGGGACACCTGGTCTCTAGACCTGTGATCCCATGCACTTCTACTGGGTAAGCCACCATTCTTGCCTCAGCACTGAAAAACTAGTAGAGTGCCTAACTGTACGTACGTAGTTTTGCTCTTGACTTTATTCCCTTCACTCTAGACTCTTACATTGAGATGAATGACTCTGGTTCTCGCTAAGCACAGCTTTTACAAATACGAGCCTCAGTAGCCAGCTTTCAGATTTCATAGGAGCCAAAACTCTTAAAGATGATGAGAAGACATAAGGGATATTGTATATTGTCCAGTTTTTCTGTCCTCAAGATAGACTGAAAGATTATTTTCAGGGACTTAAGAAAGAAACATCATTCTACAAGTAGTTCTTAAAATGTCAGTTACCTTGGAGAAATATTTAAGCATGGGGCTAAAGCTTGCTGGTACTTTCTGGCAAAGAGTATTTGCACAAATTAAGAAAAAGCTCTGGCGTTCTCTTTCTCAGCTCCAAATCTTGATCTAAGTTATACAAGAACACAAAGATAGTTGATAATCATTGACTTCAGCACTAGGAACAAAAGTAGACTTAGTATTTCTGGAAGTCAGGGTTTTTTGTTTGTTTGTTTTGTTTTGTTTTGTTTTGTTTTGCTAACTCCTTACAATTTCTGAAAGCTGTGTTCCCTATTTGCTGTTGTTCTAATCAGGTCCTTTTTTTTTCTAACTAAAAGAGGTGAAGAATCGCCCTTATAGCTGAGTGGTGGTAGTTCATGCCTTTAATCCCAGCACTGGGAAAGCAGAGACAGGTGAATCCTGTGAATTCAAGGCTGTTCTGGGCTACAGGGCAAGTTTCAGAATAATTAGAGCTGTTATACAGAGAAACTCTGCCTCAAAAAACAAAACAAACAAACAAAAAACTTCCCTTGTTTTCATGGAGACATATCCAGAGTCCATAAGCCTTAACTTGTATTCAGTTTATTACATTCAGTTTAACACGTAATAAAATTTTCTTCTTCTTTCTTCTTCTCCTTCTTCCTCTTCTTCTTTACCATATTCAGCAGTGTGACTTCACTGGCTCCTGCTTTGTCTCCAGCCTTTATCAGCTGCACAACACTCAGAATTTCAATGATATCAATGGAGATTTAGTTTAGATACCTAAGTCAGCTGGTACCTTATTGGACAACAGAAAGTCCCTAACCTTGGGGAGGTCCTCCTTGGTGACAAAAGCCACCGGTTCTCCAAGGCTGGGTTGTTATCCAGATACTCCAGGATGGCCTGGCACATCATAGTAGTCTCAACTTTCAGCATTGTAGTTTTTCAAATGTTGAGTGATCTTAATGAAGTAGTTGGACTTCCAGGTTGCTGTGTCTTCCTTGGGCATAATGGCATTACAACATGGATTGTCATACAAAGTTTAAAGATCATGCCACTCTAATGAGGATGCCTGGCAAGAACTGATAAATGTTCTTCAACAGGCAATTAGGATAAAGGCAACCCAGAAGTCAATGAGTAAGCAGCCTGGCCTCAAAATGCTGGTGTCTCTAATTTCTACATTTTGCTATTTCTTGACTAGTAGCATAATATCTAGGAATGTAAGAATGTTAAATCCATGATAATCATTATGAGTTACCATATATAGAAAGGGGAAAATAGATTAAGTTCGTCAGATTTTTTTAAAATTCATTTTTCAGTACTGGAGCACTAGTCTAAAATATAATTCCTCAAGGCAACCTCAAGCAGAGCATTCTAGATAGGTTTTTTGACTCAGGCTACATTGAGAGTAGAACTGAGCCCTATTAATGTTACACAGGGGCAGTAAGAGTAAGAAGAGATGGCATCAGGCAGAGAAGAGTATCCCACACAGGGTGCAAACACAGGCAGATGCCAACTTGAGTTTCCTGCTATCAGTCAGATTAGTGGGCAAAGAGATAAAGGGCCGAATCAACCACTGTTGAGGGATCTTGTGACTCATCTCTACGGCCTTTGTGGGCGTCAGTGATAGGCTCAGAGTAGATGGCCAGTTGCTAGGTGATATGCCAAAAATAGCTGCTCCACCTACAAAAGCGAGCCTTTGGCTTGGCTGTGTCCACATCAGTTGGTTCCTGTTGCTTAGCGCTATCACACAGAATAACACAACAACGCTCTCACTGAGCAGTGAGGAATCCCAGTATGTGCCTATGCTCAGAGAGGGCATGTGGCAAATGTCTTCCAGAAGTTAATGCGTAAGACTGCACCGCTTTGGTTCCCAAATCTTCAGATCAGGCACAGTATGTACCATGTGCTTTTATAGTTAGTGAGTAACTCACTGCTTTATGTCATAGCAATGGAAATTATTAAACTTTCAAATTAATTTGAATAAAGTCATCCTTGTGCTTCTATTACTAGATGCCATAAAATTACTTTTGTATAAAGCACCAAACACAGTCATCACTAAAAGATGCATTCCAATTTACAGTCATCTGTTATAGATCTATATTGTTTAGTTTTGTTTAGTTTGAGTACAAAAATAGCTTTCTATAAATCTATCTTACACAGAAGGCACTTAATTTGAACAAAATATGCAAGCAAATGATTTTATTCCAGTATTCAATGCTAATTTCTAGAAGATTTATATGTCAAGAAATGGAGGGTTGAATGTGTGGATTTCCCAATACAGAAAAAGCTGAAACAAGTAATCCAGAATCCATCCTAGTATGAGTGAAGTCTTTCTGTGCATGATCAAATTGGGTCTAAAGTAATGAGTTATTATTTTTGTATTTCTCACTGTTTGGGTTGTAAAAATATTGCCTCAGAAGTTCTTCATAATCATGAATTCTTGTGAAAGTGAGCACACAGGAAATCCAGGAAGGACATCTCTCTAGCATTCACTTTCCATGGTTCTCTTAATAGTGATCTTCAGAGGTAAGCATGAAAATTAATTTTAATGGCAATAGTTAGGTCACTTGTACCGTTTACGACTTTAGGTGCAAATGAAGATATGCAAAAGACCCACAGTTGGACCATATGCAGAAAATGAAACACTTTGAAGTGCTCATCTCTGGATGGGAATCTTTTTCACATGCACAAGATTGGAAAAGCGTAAGACAGACCAAATTTGAGCTGAAAGGGGGGAAGTGAACACACAGTCCCACCTCTGCCAAGAAGGTGTTTGTAATTGACGGCAGCTGGGAGAGGGGACGCTGGTTCTCTTAGGTGGAGTCTCACTGAGCAGGTCAGCCACACTTCGAGGCATGCGCAAACGGCCAACACAGGAGTAAACGGCCGGCACAAATTAGATTCCATGTTTTTTAGTGACTCTTGCTGGTTTTGTTTTTAAAAGAGAAAGAATATGAGTTGAGCGGAGAGAATCTGGGGCTGTTTGGACGGCAGAATTTGGAAGAATATGAATAAAGTATATTGTATGAAATTCTCAAAGAATAAATAAACACAGAAAAAAGATTTTAAAAGATATTTAAAGAGAAGGAAAACAGGGTACAGGAATTTTGTATTTTTATATTTTTAGATTCTGCCTTTTAACTAATGAACAAAAAACTGCATTATTTCATTCTTAAATCAGTTTATCTTCTTTTTTTTCTTTTTTTTATTTTATTTATTTATTAAGGATTTCTGCCTCTTCCCCACCACCGCCTCCCATTTCCCTAGTTCTATAGTATCACAGATTAAGAAAGAGTTAAAGAAGACAATTTGAAAGTTGGGATAAGAAAACATTCATTGTTCTTTATATTAGAAAGCTTCAGATTAATTACATGCTAGCACAAATATGGCATGTTTTGAAATAGCTTCTTTTTAAATATGTTATCTAAATAACCAGAATCTTAGAGAGTTTTATCACACTCTAAAGTTTATTAATAAAAAAAATCTTTCAATTCAAACTAAAGAAAGATAAAAGCAAAGGGTCACTTTATTGTTTGATGTGGGTTTTCAAACTATAAATTACATTTCCTTTTAGGGGGTGCATCCCTTCCACGGCAGATGTGTGGAGGACATAGTAAAACTAGCAGGAGTCAGGTCTAGATCCTGCAGCTGGAACTGAGGTCATCTGGCTTGGCAGCAGGTGCCTTTCCCTCTGGGCCACCACACTAACCCTGGTGTGGATGGCTTGAAGCCTCTGTTGTTAGCATGTAGCTAAAAGGCTGAATTGTTTAAAAACACTCAATTAGATGACAACTTCAGTATACTTTGCTTTCCCTGACACAATTAAAGGACTATTAGGACATTTTTATTTTCTTTTTTTGTTTTTGTTTTTTTTTTTCGAGACAGGGTTTCTCCATTTTTATTTTCTTAATAATGATATCAAACTATCATATAAAATTTAAGTCAATCTATTAGTAAATGAACCATGTTTATATATTTCAGACCCTAGTACACAACTAAATATCAACTGGAGTATTTTAAATATTAATATTTTGTCTAAGAAAAATAAAAACATTTTGAAATCAAGTGGTTGCACACCCCTCTGAATATTGTTATTGACACTGGATGCTAAAGATCCTAGCCAGCAAGCAGATTTTTTTCTTTTGTTTTCCTTTTCATGTGAGGGCAGGGTTTCAAGACAGCGTTTCTCTGTAGCTTTGGAGCCTGTCCTGCAATTCACTCTGTAGACCAGACTGGCCTCACACTCACAGGAATCCTCCTGCCTCTGCCTCCCAAATGCTGGGATTAAAGGTGTGTGCTGCCACCAGTGCCTGGTCAGCAGGAAGATTTAAACTTGAATGCGTTTCAACATTTTTTCCCAAAGTATGGAAAACTTTGCATAAAATTAAGTTTTAAAACTATTTTTAAGAACAAAGGAAATATTTCTGTTCAATTACAAATAGAATAACCCTGTTGTGGAGGCGGTCAGCTTGATTCCTGAACAAAAGACGGCATTTTGCAGACTGAAAAGTCCTGTTACACACGTTATCTTTCCTTGAATCCACCATTTTTGTAACTTTCTATGAGGTGATTTTTCTAGTGATTTGGAATATTTACCTGTATATGATGCTGTTGTTACCCCCTTAGCAAAAGTAAGCCTTAACAACTGAGTCGTGCTTATGTAACACTTCCTGTTTGGTTCAATTCTGCTCTTAAATCACTCTTGTTTCTTCTAAATCATGTGACTCATCATTCTGTGCCTGAAAAGTTTTCTGAAGATTTTTTTTCCCTCTTCGACTCACAGTGCAGTGTGTACAGCTTACTGAAGAGTGCAGTGTGTATGTGCACTTGCCGTGTGTACAGCTTACTGAGGAGTGCAGTGTGTGTGTGCACTTGCCATGTGTACAGCTTACTGAAGAGTGCAGTGTATGTGTGCACTTGCTGTGTATACGGCTTACTGAGGAGTGTAGTGTGCATGCGCTTCCTTGGTTAACGTTAGTCTGGAATCTGCAACAGAAAAGAATCGAAGGATACTTCAATCATTTCCATTTGTCTTTGCTGTTGTCGTAAACGATGTTTGATTTACTTTTTAGCTTTCCTACAAGGATTGTTCAAAAGGTAAGAGTGAGCAAGCAATCAATAACTCTTTCAGCCAAACATAATTGTAATAGACATTCATGTCAAGAGAAGTTAAAATGAGAATATAGTTAAGTCCAAGATATGAATCTGCTTGTGCTATCCTGACATCTCAGTACAGCCATGTTTCCTTAGCTCATTAGACAAACCTAGTCATGACAGAGGCAGTGTAGGTAAGTTTCATATCCCAAAGTTCTGTTTTTTATTCCCTCAATACATTCATTAGAATTTAGTCAAATGTAACTGAAGAAGTTGGAACACAGCTGAAAAGTGCACTAAGTGTCATCATTAGAATTTAGTCAAATGTAACTGAAGAAGTTGGAAC
>NC_022009.1:76836231-76844946 GCF_000317375.1 Microtus ochrogaster
CCAGCAAAGGAATACTACAGTTCAATCACAAATGATTCAGGCTGTAGCTTGTTAAGAGGCAGTCAACCACAGACCATAGGATGTGGGTGTGCCAGCATTCCAAGTGATCAACAACAATCCAATATTTTCAATTTCTGGGCTTTTATTTTAGACTTAAATCTTGAGCATACTTAATTTGTTATCACCACATGAATTTCATAATGATTTCCCGAACTGTAATTATAAGCTTAATACAACCAAGCAAATTAAAAAAAAAAAATCTCCCCCATAGAAACATACCTTTTGAATGGAGCTAAGTAAGAATATTGGTGTTTATATGCAAAAAGAAACCTACCTTATATATGGATTCTTAAACCACAACTATTATATATACATTTTTATTGAACATTCCAAAACCGTTAATATTTCCATAAAGGCACCCGCTAGTCTAACCACAGTTTCCTCTTAAACTATACTTTTCCATAAAATGCCTTTTTTATAAATAAAGTGTCTAAGTAAGTCTTACTTTTTTTAAAAAAAAAATCAAGCCCTAAAACTACTAGTTGAGTTCTAAGTTTGGTCAGCTTTCCAAAGAACCCAGGAAACAGTAAACACCTCTCCATCTTCCTAGGTCAGCACTCGCCCAAATCTTTAAAATTAAACGTGACAGAAATGCTTTTATGAAACCTGACTCCTACATAATTCTTGTTGCAATTGTCTAGCATGCATACCAGCTGTCGTTAAGTTGATTCCTCCACTTATTCTGCCTATTTTTAATTTTTTTTCCCATACCAAACTTCCTGGAAAAGAGCCTGTTTATTACTGATCTTAAAAAATTTTAGGGTCTCAAATAGTTTTTTTTCATGTTTTATGATTATATAATCAGGAAAGGGCTGCATGATAAAAACATGATTCATTTTAGAACACTCTAATCTGGTCCAAATTCGTGACATTAGGCAGGAAAATGCCCCTCATTGTCACATAAAGAGAAGTAGATTCAGTTTTTAGAAATTCTGTTCCTTCAGTTGACAGAGACATAGTGTTTATCGCGTTTATTGAACTAGCAGTTGTCATTTGCAGATGTGAAAATCAAAAGGAATCAACTCATTAGAGATACTAATTTTTTTTTCAAAACCTAATATGGCACGAGCACCAGATTTAACTGTGCTCCTGCCGTTATTATCACAGCTTAGTTATCTTTTCTATCATAGTGTGCTTAACTAGGACACGCAGGATCTTTAAGTCATACCAAGGCTTGATGTGTTAACCCAGATGATTTGCTAGAACAGGTGAATTTTGATACAGAGATTTTTTTCAAAAGTATTTATGCAAAATAAAGGGTGATAATCTGAAAGGTAAATGATGATATTCTTTAGAATACACTCATTTTAGCAACCTCAATAAACTTTTTGTTCATAAATAAATCAAGTGGGGTTTTGCTCTCTGGGGTCTTTGTGTGGGAAACTCAATAAAGTTGAACAGTCTCCCCCGGGATCGCATCATAATCCTAGGAACTGATAATCTGTCAAAAGAAACGTGGCACAGGATTGAGGAGACTGAGAGGACAAGAGCAACCTGGCTTTTCTAGGTAAACCCTAAATAGAATCACAAGGTCCCTTGAAAGAAGTCGGGCTAAGTGACAATGGAGAGGAAGGGATGTGTCTCAGGAGAGAAAATTGAAATGTAACTAGCAGTCAGGAAATGCTGGTAGCCCAGACTGGAAAACAAAAAACAAACAAACAAAAAACCAAAAACAACAACAAAAAAAACAATGCCCGTCCTAATGTCTTGGCTTTAGCCCTTTAAGGCTGACTTTGAAATTTTAACCTCCAGAACTGCAGGAAGATAAATTTCTGTTGGTACTAAAGTCTAAGTAATTTGTTATAACATCTACAGGAAGCAAGGCTTCTGTGATTTGAGGAAATACACATCCAGGTTTGCAAAATTTCATTTTGAAGCACCCCCGAATAAAATAATTTTTCACTGAAGGTGATATTCTGTGTTTTAAGAAATTATGCAATCTTTAATGAGAGACCTCAATCACTAGTGAATATATCTTTTCATTTCTTTTACTAAGTTGAAGGGAAACTTCACTTTACTAATTGTTATGTTTGGTAGCCAATGCTTTTGAAATACAAAATGCAAGAATCTTGCAGAAATCAGCTACTAGGTTTATTATCTACCTGAAAGGAAAAAGAGGCAGAAAACAAAAGACCACAAAAAATCAAATTATATAACAACTTTCATTTTGCTTAAGTTTACGAAGCTATATTTTAAATGCTTCCAAATTAAGAAAAGACTTAATGTTTGTTGATGACTTATTTAGTTAATTAAGTCACTACCTATGACAACACAACATGTAGTTGTCCTTAGATAGGAAAATACCTTTATTCTTGTGATCCCTTGAAACAGCTCAGGGTCCAGTTCATCTTCTCTGACTGATTAGAACAAGAATATTAAAAAGGCAAAAACAAAAGAACAATGGAAAAACAAGACTCCTCAATATGATTTACATTTAAAGATGCATTTAGAATTTCCTTCTATTTTACCAAGTAGCCCAATCACAAACCTCAGCTGTCTGTCCAGTGACTACTTCACTGGTCATTTAGAAAGTCGGTCTCTGTTCTAAGTGTGGTAATGGCTACACGATCATGGTGTTGTCCTAAGTTGTAAGGCGTACTTATCGCCCTGTGAAGGACCATGTAGTACACATGCAACACAGTCAATGAAATCATGTATACACATACATAGATATCAGAACGTTTCTGGAGGATGTGGATAGTACTGGGTTGGCTGTGTGCAGCATGAAGTAACTGCCGGTTTAAAGAAAGAACTGTGGCCTGTGGGGCATGGGAGAATGGGTACCGTGGGCTCATCTTCACAAGGTCTTTCTTGTGCTCAGAAATGCTTTCCCAGGCTTATTTGGGCTCTGTGTTTAAGGGTTTTCTAAAAAATAATTATTTTCCTATATATTCTTTACAAAGTTATTCTCCAGAATAGTCAGAGATTGAACACAATTCATTTCCTTTGCTTGGATCTTGAAAGCAGCTACTCAGGGTTAATAAGACACTACTTCCTTATGGTTTTCAGAGTGAACGAACAACACCGCACATCTTCGATGCTATTGTTTTTAAATGTAAAACCAAACAAAATGACAACAAAGGCAACAACTCTGAAACTTTAGATCTTTGAATCTTCTTTCATACAGTCTGATCACATTTACAGGCATGTCCAGGAGACGATGGACTGCATCAGCTGTCACACAGCAACTTCCCGTATTCTTTAACCGTTCATGAACAGTGCTCCAAATTGCCAAAAGTTACACAAGTTCCCAGTTTCCCATAGCAAGCTGAAGCTCACTCTTCATTTGTCAATGTGCATAAAAGCTGCTCATAGCAAGGCATGATGTAAGCTATTTCTTAAGCAATAAATGGTTTGAGTCATCTATTTTGTCCTGAAATGCTATTTGTAGTTAACTGCATTGCTTATAAATGGTCATAGTAAATTCAGCATGAAAGAGAATATTACAGAAAAGACAGCAGCAGAAGCATTAGCATTATCTAATATTTATATATGTTATCAACAGAACACAGCCGTGAAACATTTAAATGCATATCAATGGGTACCATGACTAAAAATTACTATAGTACCTATTTAGTGTAGTGGATATTTTTCTTAAAGAGTGCTTGCTGTAACTAGAACAGCGTAATATGTGATTTAGTACAGTTAATTCTTATTGATTAAATAATGTATTTATGTACTGAAGATAGTGAAAGGAGACAGGTATTTTTTTTCTCTTTTTGCTTCATTGTGATCCCAGATTTAACACTTAAATGAAGATTCCAAAGGATCATGACATGTCATTATTTAACTGAAATGGGCATTGACATATTTAAAAGACAGTATTCGTACTGAAACAGCAAGATGGCACCGGATACATGTAATGCTACTGGCCTATGACTCAATTGGAGCCAGAGTCCAAAATTGTGCCGCTCATTTACAGTAATGGTGATTACTCAAATTCAGAAAGAATTGCCCAAATATATGCTTAACCTTCACAAGTCATGTGTAAAGCAAAATGGAACAGAAAGATCAGCAAATGTAATTGCTAAATACTTTGCTTTTTTACAAGAGCTGCAAAACAGTCATTTCTAACATTAAACTGCCATTTACAGTAGATTTTTTTGTACACCTGCAAAGACTTCAGTAATGATGGGGAAATGCCCAAGGCAAATGGTCTCCAAGTAGATATTTACATATGTGAAATCAAATGTACCGTAAATACCAAGAAAATTATCTTATGTTATTATGAATTCGAACAAACATGATATAGCTTCATCATACAGAAAACCCGTAGGACCCCATCCCAAGCCTAAGTAAAAAGGAATCCCCAGTTCCCTCTGCCCGTTCACCCACCATCTTCCTCTAACAAAGAATGAATGTCTAAATTATTCCCACCCACCCTCAAATAAAGTGCGCAGTCCATGGCAGACCATAGAATAATGCAACAGGAAAAGCCCCCTTTTGTATTATTATTTTAAAAATAAAATACGAACAACAAAAATAAAACAAAGATTGAAGAGAATTCGGTGATTCTCTCAATCTTGAAAAACAAAACCGGCGAAGCGCGGGGTGCCCTACTGGACTGTCTCTCCTTTCAGTACACGTAGCCTTCGCTGTAGGGGTGGGGGTTGCAGCAGCCCCCTTCTGGCATGTAGGCCATGCTTTCGTCAAAGTGAGACAGAGGCACCGTGTCCTCCTCGTTGATGTGACGTTCCATGTCCGTCTTCAGCAGTGGGCGCTGGTTATCTGGAAAGGCCATGGAGAAAAGGGCTTCCGGGTCACACACAAATTTGTAGACATATCTTTCTCCAGCCACCTGAGAATAGCATGGAAAAGCCCAGCGTCACCGTCCCCACGTGGGTAGGGGAGAGAGAAACAAACACAGATTAAGACAACAGCAGGGATGGAGGGCAAAGGAAAACATTTGACTAAATAACAGATTACATTTTCATGGGGAAACGTTTTAACTTTGTGAAGTAAGCCATGGTTTAATCAAGGGAATCACGAAATGTTGACCTAGAGTAATAATTAATCTATTCCACAAATAGCTAGGAAACTCAGCAGTTTGCTTTTTCCTTTTTAAAATAAAGGGGTACTTATGCTGCCATTTAGGGGAGAAAATCAATGTGATGCAAGCAATTCACATTGAAGGGTTTGTCTTAAAGGTAACATCTTTGCTTTTAAAAATGTCTTTAAGGTTTATCTTCCCCTATTATATTTCTACAACTTGCAAGTTTTAAAAGGAAAATGTGCTTTATTTCTAATAAGATGAAACTAGTGATCACTAATTCCCAAGATGCACTGCTTCTTTCTCCTCCATCTTTCCCCTGGCACCGTGTAGTCTCATCTGAAAAAACCCCAAAGATACATAGCCTTATTTAAATGAAGAATGGAGCAAGAGGACATTATCCTGAGCACATCACTTTTTAAAATGAAGGCAAGATACATTAGATGAAGCTTAAGGATGTGTGTAAAGTGTCAAATTGAAGTAAGAGGCGTAAAAAAAAGTGAAAGGAGTCTAAAATACACACTGGGAAGGGAGGAAATGAGAAAAGGAAATGTGACAACTGCCTGAAATAAAGGAGGCATAGCATAATTTGTAGAGAAAGACATGCCCCAAACTTAAGTTTTGAAGAGTAATGCTTCTGTAGAAAATGATAAACAATTGAAGGAGACAGATAGATGTACCTGCCACTAATATACAATGCTGAGGAACTCAAGACCCAGATGCGATGGGGAACAAAGGCAGTTCCCTGTGCTAACTTTGGTGTGTGTGTGTGTGTTTGTGTGTGTAGTTCACAATTTCAGAAAGCTGAAAAGTATTGACTGTCTTATGTTTCTATGTCCAAAGATCTTGCTAGTTGATTTGTGACATGGGGAAACAGTGTGCTCACAGTTTATAAATTCTCTGTCCATGTTTGGGAGAGGGGGAATGACTGCCAAGGAGCTCTGCTGCTCTGGACTCAGAGTTAGAATATCTGCTGCCCTGAATTTAAGTAAAAGGATCCACATCAGTGTCCAAATAATCTGGCTATGCAGAGGTTTGAAAGAGCTAACACTAAGCAGTGTTTATGAATCTGGACATGTTTCTTAAACTGCCCTTCAGTTCCTTGTCTTGTGAAACGGAGACAGGAAGGGCTCCCTGGAAAGCCAGCTGTGGCACATGGAGGGAAGTCTCTAGCCCAGCGCAAAGCAGAAGGGGGGCATGGAGCTTAATGCTCTTCCTTTAGTCCTCACTACAAATTAAAAAGACAAACAGGTAAACTAATGAAATGACTGCAAAACTGAAAAGCAGGCAGCACCAAACAAACGCTGAGCGATGATACATCTTAGCTTTGCTTCCTTTCCTCTTTATTTGTCAAAGTATTTTCAGGAAATGAAAGTAAAATAAATGCTTTATTCTGCATGCCTCTGAGTGTTTTATAGCCCATTGTGTTTAGTTTGGGGCTGCAGGAAAAGAATTGTTTGCCTTGGGTACTGGACCTGTCATTTTGCCCGATGTGTTGAGGTTGTCTTTACTGGGAAGCAGTGTAATAAATGAGAAGCATTTCATCATGCGGAATTTAAATGCACAAGATGCCATCGAAATTATAAAATCTCCTAGGGACTTCTGCCTCTGCTTCCTTCTAGTTTTCTCTGAATAAACATTTTTAGTGCTACTACTGTATTTATCGCACTGTTAGATATTGCTGAGTTTAAAATAGGAGCTGACACACAGACAAAGTAAATGATGCCTTCCTTTGTTAGGGATACAATTACAGGGTGAGAAATCCTGCATATTAGGTAAAATCTAAATGTAACATTGAGATGGAAAAGCACAGGGATTCTGTGAAGGGATGTATCAGAAGGAAATGGGGAGGTGGGTGTGTTGTCAAAGCCTAGAAACATATTTAAATTACACTTCCATTTTTAAAATTTTAAGAAAGCTCAGCAAGTAAGGCACTTGCCTCCAAGTCTGACAACTTGAGTTCTATCCCTGGGACCACAGAGGGGCAAGCCAGGCCTGAGGACTGCAAGCTGTCATATGACTTGCACACATATACTGATGGTACACACACAAAAACACACAGGAAACATAGTAATTTTTCAAAATTTGAAGGAGAGGGAATGGGGGCATATTTGACCCAAACAAAGCATCTCTGTATATAATTATTAAATAAAATAAATAAAATCGCAAACGTAGATGGTAAAGCAAAGAGAAGCAAATATATCATGGAGAACATAAACATTACTACATTAGTAAATATTTTTATAAGTATTGCTAATTTTTTAAGTAGATGTGAAGATATTTTATCTACAAAGTACAAGAATCTTTCCAATACAACTTATTTCTATTTCATGATTACTGAAATTAATTACACTTAAAATGTTTTACTTGTATGAACGCTTTCAGTTATTTGTATTTTATTCTCCAGACTTCTAGCTTAATTGTGCTTTACATACATCACAAAGGCTTAACTAAAATTTTAAGCCAGTGAATAAATATCGTCATACAAACTTGGAATTCCCCATTATGTGTTTGTAATAAGGAGGGGAGTCACAGAGTTCTTCTGAATAAACTATGCTACAATGTACTTAACCATGAGAAGTGGCTCTTGGAACAGCGGGGAAATGACTGTACATGTTTGAATGTTAGTACTTGCTAACATGATAAGGGACCCTGGTTTATTGCTGCGTATATGCAGAGTACAATCTCCACATGGTGGTGTGGTACACAACCTGCCTTTCATGTGCCAAACAGTGGCATCCAAAGAGTCTGTTCTGTGGAGCATTCACATCCACCTGCAAGGCCTAGAGAAGCCATAAAGCACCCACGGCTGAAGGAAATAATAACAAATATTCAAATGTTTTATCTTTATATATTCATTTATTCATGGCCTCCTTCATGTTATATATTAAGAACATTTTATCTTTATCCATGTTTTTGTCTTTTACACCAAACAACTTTTAAATATTAAAAGAAGCTCATTTGAATTAAAATATATTGAACTTTGTTCTACTAGCCAAATGAGATGAAACATTTATTACAAGTAAGTGGTTTGGGATATTAAATGGTCAAGTGATGAAATCAGGCAAGATATGGAGCAAGAAAAAAAAGTTTTGCTTCTTTTTCTAATAAGAACAAGAGATGTTTTAAGAATCAGAACAAAAAGAAAAAAAAGAAAAGAAAGAGACAAGCATTTAAAAAATGTGTGGCTGTGGGGCACAGTAAAATTACAGCTTCTAGAGACATGGAGATGAACTATTGATACTGAAATAACTTTTTATTATCACGTGTGATAAAGTGCAATCTTCAGAAAGCCTGCCCCTTGATAGATACTACTATACATTTATCTGCAGTGTCCATGACTTTTCAGACAGACCTGTGATGCTCCGAGCAGGAGTCAAGCATCTACAGGTGGAAGCCTGGCTGGAGCAAGACAGCACTACTGTGATTGTAAGAACTGACTTAGAGACTGGTGGTGGGCACATCTCAGTGAGTTTGAACGTAATATCATCTCACCTTCTGCATGATTCCCTTCTCATAGTAATAGCGGAGAGAACGGCTAAGTTTGTCATAGTTCATAGCTGGCCTGTTCTTCTGAATGCCCCAACGCCGGGCCACCTGCCATCAAAACAGGATCACATTGTTAGTGTTCAGCCTTCATCAGTCACATTGTTCAGGGTTAGTGG
>NC_022009.1:76845746-76849228 GCF_000317375.1 Microtus ochrogaster
TCTTTCTTTCGCAGAATGCCCAGTGTTTAGTAAAGATCTTGGAAGTGTTTAATGTGTTGCCATGGTGGACCACTGGGTCTGGCCAAGGCAGAGCTCTCAGCAGAGCCTTGGAAACACTTCTTCCCAATGGTGGTGCCATTCCACCTCCGTGTCACATTGGACTGAAAGAGGCATACACAGAGAGAAGTCTGCATTTTTGACTGCAGTAGAAGTCATGAACTAATTAATCCACACTCTTTTTTAGGCTGAATGAAAGAAACCATGCACAGCCTAAGCAAGCTTAGGAGAGCACTCTCTAACAGACCGTGATCCATTGTTTCCATGAAATTACAAGTTGTTGTGTCCCATACAATAAAAAATATCCTCAAAGCCACCTCTCTGCTCCTCTTCTCTTCATTAGCCACAACCTTTCTGTTGTTCCCCTGCCCCTTTAAAACCAATGATCCTTATTATTCTTTCTATCACTAATTTGTATTCTTGGAATGAACGTAAAATGGTCTTTAATCATATCAGTTGGTATACTATTTTGTGAGTAAAGTTGTGGTGATATTTTTTATGATCTAACAAATAAAGCTTTCTTGAAGACCAGAGTGCAAAAGTAGCCATAGTAGTCAGTCATACAGGTCAGGCAGTGGTGGCACACACCTTTAACCCCATACTAGTTAGCCATAGAGGCCAGGGGGTAGTGGTGCACGCCTTCAATATAACAGCTAACAGAGGACTGATCTGCAAAATATACAAAGAACTCAAGAAACTAGACATCAAAAGAAGAAATCATCTAATAAAAAATGGGGTACAGATCTAAAATGAGAACTCTTAACAGATGAATCTCAAATGGACAAAGGACACTTAAGCCATCAGGGAAATACAAATCAAAACAACTCTAAGATGCCATCTCATACCTGTCAAAATGGCCAAGATCAAAAACACTGATGACAATTTTTGATGGAGAGGATGTAGAGTAAGCAGGACACTCCCCCATTGCTAGTGGGAGTGCAAACTTTTACAGCCCCTTTGGAAATCAGTACAGCAATTTCTTAGAAAATTAGAAATCAGTCTACCTCAAGACCTGGCAATACCACTCTTACCCAAAGGATGTTCAATCACACCACAAGGACATTTGCTCAACCATGTTCATAGCAGCATTATTCATAATAGCCAGAACTTGGAAACAACCTAGATGCCCCTCACTTGAAGAATGGATTAAAAAAGATGTACATTTACACAATGGAGTACTACACAGCGGTAAAAAAAAAAATAAAGACATCTTAAAATTTGAAGGCAAATGAATGGATGTATATATAAAAAATGAGTGAGGTAACCTAAACCCAGAAAGACAAATATGATATGTATTTACTCATAAGTGACTTTTAGACATAAAGTAGTGAATAATCAGCCTACAGTCCACAACCCCAGCAAACCTAGACAACAAAGAAGGCCTTAAGAGAGAAATACATGGAACCACCTAGAAAGGAGAAAAAGACAAGATCTCCTGAGTATAGTGGGAGTGTGGGGAATGGGGAGGGGGGGATGAAGGTGAAAGGCAGTGGCGAAAATATATAGCTCAATTAAGTACAGTGAAGCATTAAAAAATACCAGCACTAGAGAGGAGTATAAGGCAGGATGAGACAGAAACTCACTCTCTTTTCAGTCTGAAGATTTCATAGAGGTAAGAGCTCCCTAGTGGATCCTTTGCTTCTGGGATCTTCAGGCAAACTTCATTTGTTAGATCATAACCTCATAAAGTGACATGATAGAGCAGGAACAGACTATCCATTCAACTAGCAGCCATGGGGGCAGATACGTCTTAATTTTCCACCAACTTGGCAGTAAATGTTCTAAGTAATAGTGAATAGAGTGGGGAAAGGTGGCAATAAGAAATAAATACAAGCCAGGCATGGGAAGAAATGCTGGTAATTCTAGCACCTGGGATTTGAGTTTGAGACTGGGTGATGACAGGAGAATCAAGAGTTCCAGCTCATTCCGGGCTAGGAAACCCTGAAATGTCAAAGAGAATGGAGAGGAGGGGAAAGCAAAGAAGGGAGGGAGGGAGGGAGGGAGGGTAAGAGGGAGGGAGGGAGGGAGGGTAAGTCTTGGTTTTGTTTTTAAAATAAAATCTTTCAAACCTGTAATAGTGGCTGTCAGTGGCTCAATAGAGACACAACTACACAGCATGTCAATCTCGGGGAATGCGAAAAGTGTTGCTAAGCAACAATGCCTGAAAACATTCATTTACAAATGAGTCTTTTCTAGAGTCTTACCAGAGTTCACTTCAAAATTAAAATGCAACAAACTTTATGGCAGCATAGTCATCTCTGAGAGAGCCATGTGATAGCTGCAAATCATGTCAGAGCGGGTTGTAAGAGCTTACAACCTATAGTGCCGATTAATTCTCAGCACTATGGATTAGTAGTCTAGGATTTAAAAGGTATGCCTTTAAACTTATTCTGGTCATAACCAGTATAAAGTTAAGGGGGAAAAATACCAACAATATACCTATACATTGTAGACAAAAGACAGAAAGCATAAATAACTTTCGGGCCACCCGAAAACTGGGAAAGTCAACTTGATCCCCATAAGCACTGATGTTATACATGGCAGCACTCAAAGCTAAGGCATGATTGTCAACATAAAGTCTCAAAGATTAGGCCAAGACTTCCAATAACTTTCTCAGGAAGTACTTTGAAATGAGTGCTTGCCCTGTTAGGAAGGAGCCCAAGGAGTATAGCAACACGACATTCACCCTTACTGTTAAGTACACTAAGTGAGTCAAAGTAGTTGTTTAAGCATAATTTCATCCCTTTTATGATATTAGTAAATGTATCTTTGGTGCTGGGTGTTAGAACTCAAGGCCCTGTGTGGGCCAGGCAAGCACTGTATCAGTAACCTAAATCATCCAGCCCACCAACTTTGCAAGGTAATGCTTGGATATGGGACAGTAAAGCTAGAATCAGGATCTGGCTCTCCAACTTCCTGGTATTCAACTAGCTTGAGCATCATCAAGTTGTTGGCATAGAATCTTGTAGGTGTCTTGCTATATTAAAGAATGTTTCTGGAAATAATTCCTTATAATAACTGATAAATTTGGAAGTAATAAGCCATTATCTCAGATACCTGAGTTATGTTTGCTAACGTTATTCAAGCACACTGAGCACATAAGCAAGGTAGAATTAGCTGTTCATTCACTATCATTTTCAACTAAGAGATGAAACATGAGAGAATAAAACCTGTGAGCAGCGTAACATGGTGGCTTCCAAGACATCATTCACTGACTGCGGGGTCAACACAGAAAGGTTTGTATGTAGCGGAGTTTTAGAGAGAGACTGTGAGCCACACAGAGAAGGAAACAGTTCACAGACCCTTTCCAAAAGAGAAATCGGAGAAGACAGCACAGTCATTGTCTGGTGGATATGATTGTAAGTGTGAGCTAGGTAACAATCAGAAATAGGACATAAATTTTTTAAAAATTTTAAATTTCTTCT
>NC_022009.1:76849353-76863933 GCF_000317375.1 Microtus ochrogaster
TAGACTAGCTAACAAGTGTGTCCCTAGGATCTTGCCGTGACTGCCTTCAGAGCACTGGGTTTAAAGGTATATGCTGCCACACCTGGCTGTTAGCATGGCTGCTGAGAACAGAAATCAAACCTTCACGCTTGTGCAAAAGCGTATTATCTACTGAGCTGTCCTCTGAGGCCCCTAGGAAAAGTTGCTGAACAAAAGCTTCGGAGACGTGTAGTACCTATTACACAATTCCCACTGAGCTTGTTACCATTTGGAAAGAGTCAACTGGCTGCATTACTGGGTCCTGCTTTTGACTTCCTGCACCTGTGACAGCAAAGTCGTTGAAACGTCAGCTGTATGAAACATGTGATTGCATATCTCCCTTGCATTTAATTAATCACGAAAACTCAGGATGCTGGCACTAAGTGGCCAGCCAGTCAGATCTTCCATTCTTTTATTCAGATTCAAACGTCGAACGTCTAAATGCCACTGACTGTTGTGTGAGAAACTTCATCACTTGTAGAATGTGAGCTCTTCGGAGTGGCTCAAATGTTCCTGACATCATTTAGTAATGTGTCCTGTCTTAACAAATATGACAAAAGAAAAATGTTCTGTTTCTGCTCGGTTTATTTTAATCACAGGTGGAGGGAAATGGCTGTTTAACTGACATAAATCCCTGTTGAACTTCCCCAGTCCAACTCTTGCTTTGATTATTAAAACCTTCCATGAGGGAGAGCACACATTCCTGTCATGGTAAAGCGCTCTGAGATTATCCTGTTAGGCATCTTTAGTCTTTGTGGCCTGAACCATATTTTGGTGGTTCTTCACTTATATTATTTAAGTACATCAACAGAAAGCCAAAGTTTCTTTAGAGCCAAATGGAGCTTTAAATACACTACAGATTTAAACAACCAAACGTTTAGCAATGGTATTTCCCACTTCTGAGTCCTCTGTGTGTGTTTGGTGTGAAGCCAGGACTCTACTGCAAAAGCAGCCCTCTGAACAGATGTAAACTGTTGCAAACTGGGAGAGACTACTGCATTCCATGGCTTAACACCGTGAAGCAAATCTGTACTTTCACGTTGTTTTGACCTACTTTCAAATTTAGGATATGTCTATACAGTTTTAAAACTTTTTATATACCTTTCTAGCATATTAACCAAGTCCACTTATAGGAAATTTTGGCTTCCTATTGGAAATCTACTCAACTAACCTCTTCAGGCTCAATCAACTTGAATTCCATGCCTCGTCCAGTCCAGGCAATGAAATGAGAATTTGAAGGATCGTCCAGAAGAGCTACCAAAAACTGCCAAAGCTGAAGGGACCCTCGTCTCTGATACGTGGGTCCTTCCCGGTACATTCCTGGCTCTTGCTTAATGTCCCCTAAATTTAAAAAAATAAGCTATTATCAGCAATATTGTTCCATTTGCATACAATTTACACCAAATCAACCAGGAAAACACTTAAACACAGTTACCATATGGGTTTTGTAACAGTGCCATTAAATACAGATTTAAAATAATCAAATGCTTAAACGGAAACCATCAATCTACAGACTGTATAACAGTATGGATTCTCATTAATATAAATGTACACCAGTAAGGAGTAAATTCATAAACATCACTTGTTTATAAAAACCTCATACAATTATCTATCTTTCATTCACATCTTTACAACCATCGTACCTAATCACACTCCTTTGTGTTGTGACTCCAAAGACGTAACCAGCTTTAAGCTCCGGGCGTTTTAGTTGTATAAATTAATTTCTACAAAGTGTAATTTGTAAATACCTTACTGACCCATACATGACAGACTACTGAAAAACTCAGAGCACATATTTCGAGGTAAATTTAGTCATGTCATGAAGTCTAAGTGACCTGAACTTTCTATGAATTGGGGAACTCACGGCGAGTTAGAGGAGTCGACAGCTCTGTCATTCCAGCTAATGTGCCTGCCTCTGGAAGCCACTGCTTTTTACTGGGCAACAAAGGAAACAACGTTCTTGATGGATACAGCTACCTGCATTTTGTTAATTTAATTTAGTTTCTTGGTCTTTTGTTGTGTTTTTCAAGACAAGAGTTTTTCTATGTACTCGTGGCTCTCCTGGAACTCACTCTGCAGACCAGGCTGGCCTGGAACTAAAACATCTATTTGCTTCTGCTATCTGAGTGCTGGGATTAAAGGTAGTCTCCACTGCCCAGCTTGTTGTTTTTTTTTTTTGTTTGTTTGTTTTTTTTTTGTTTTTTTTGAAAGAGAATTGTAAGAGCCAGAGAGGTCTCACAGAGCACCAAGAGAACACGGTCCACAGAATCAACCAAGCAGGGCTCATAGGGGCTCCCAGAGCCTGAGCAACCATAGGTCTACACTGGGCTATCTGCAGAAATGCTGTGGATAAGTTGAGCTTTGGGATTTTTATTGGACTCAAACAGTGGGAGTAGGGGTGTCTCTGACTCTTTTACTTGCTCCTGGGACCCCTTTCCTCCTACTGGGTTGTCTCCATCCTTGATATGAGGGATTTTGCTTAGTTTTATTGCATCTTGTTATGTCATGGTTGGTTGGGAATAATAAAAGAGGTCTGTTCTTTCTGAAGGGAAGGGAAATGCAGGGGCAGTGGAACTGGGTGGGGAGGACTGGGCGGAGTAGAGGGAGAGGAGATGGCAGTCAGGATGTATTTGTGAGAGAAGAATTAATAATATCAAAAAATCATGTATACCAGAACATTTTGTGAAATAAACATTTTAAGAAAATAAAAAGTGAGCTCTCTTTCCCTGGTATGGAAAAGTATAAAACAATCTCATGAGCAAAAGTGTTAACAGTGCTTTTGTTATACAACTTGGCTTTTCAAATCAAAAAACCAAACCAGGATACTTAGTGTTGTGACCAATAATCCTTCCCTTCTGGCTCCAGCCACACGTCTACGTGAGCTGACGTAATTCACACTGCCTGTCTAATGCCTGCAGATGGATCAGGTATCTTCTTTGTTGAAGAAACAATACAGTTAAGTAGCTGTATTCACACTAAGTGTGAACTGCATAATGAACTAAATCACAAGCTCTCTAGAGATTTCCAGCAGAAAGTAAGCAGAACTACACCTCATCACATGGCCAGAAAAAACAAACAAAAAAAATCATACTCAAACAACAACACAAACACACACAGCTATCCAGTTCAACAGCCATTAAAGAATCATAATATTCTTTTTTTTTTAACCTGGAACATTTATCTTTATTTCAAAGTCAGTTTTATTTATCTCAGATTTTTCCTTCTAATATTACAATTTTTCTTTTTGTGGAGACAAGTGTACAGCCATACAGACAGTGAAACCTTGTGAAATGAAGCTTCTTTGGTGTTGCTGTCTACAAATGTGACTTATTCAATTAGCTACATGCAAAAAAAAAAAAAGAAAGAAAAAGAAAAAAAAGAAAATCCTCTCTGATGTAATTTTGTCCTCTAATACTTAGAAAGACAAAAGCTAGCTTTAAATATATATGTATAATGAAATTACAGTATTTAAAGTCAAAGAAATCAAACCAGGACAGTGAGTTCCCTAAGCACCAACATCTTATTTTTACCATAGTTTTAAAATAATTTCCCTTCTTATATACCCTTACTAATTTTGAGATTATTTAAAATGTGAAGCTCGCAGTAAATGAAAAGAATAAAGAAAGGACATTACCAAAAGCAAATTTTAAGCCCCAGGTCAACAGAAAAAGGGGTAGTTAAGACAGCTCGCAGTTCTGAAATAGAGGTATAACTCTCCACTACAAAAGAAAGCCGAAGCAGTGCTTCCCTTTGGGGTTTCAGTTCCATGACCTTTAATAATTTAGCCATCTTAAGGAAGGCCAAGGAAATAGATCTTCCTAAAACTCCCCATGCTTTCCAAAAACTACAAGAACAGCAAGAAGCTTGGCAGTTAAGCCCTCAAGTAACTAATTAGAATAGACTGAGCAGCAATCTGAGCATACACTTCGCTGTTTAAATAATGACAATTAAAAACTCTGAGAGCACCCAAGTCATTACAGCCGAGATCCCCAAAGTTTTTGCAATCAGCTAATCAGAGGGCCCCTGCTCATTTCCTGTTTGACAATCAAAGCAGGAAATATGAAGACCACTCTGAAGAACCAGTAAATGAATTAACCGTTCACTTTTCCTCCCAGCTTCCTTGTAAATGTCAGTTTTTGCCACGCGCATGTCAAGAACAGAAGATTCTATCTGGTTTGACGTTCTCTTCTAATATCTGGGACCCTTTCATTGTACTAGCGAGAGATATTTAAAAGGTAATGCTTCTCTAACTTCCTTTTAAGCAATTACGACATAATGCTACATTAGCAATGGACATCTTCCTTGGTGGGAGTGTGGGGGGCAAGCAATCAGTAAACTCAATGGGCAGTTATGTTGTTCTTGTGCTCCGTAATGCATCTTTTCATGAACAATAAAAAGAAAGGAGGCTGCATTAGTCATCAGTGCATCCCTAGCAGCATGCTTTCTCTTCTGCTTTGTTAATTACAGGATCGGCTTTCAGTAAATCTCAAATAACAAGCTGCATGCGCTCAGCAGGGCAATGGAAAGATGCCTCGCTCTGCACGACGTGGAGTAACAATGACGTTCTTCTGTCCCGTCTCCAGAAAAGGAATTTTATGGAACCGAAGAGAAGAGAGAAACAGAGGGAGGGGGAGCAAAGGGAACACCCAGTAAGCTCACTGGTCCATAGTGGGTGATAGAAGATGTGCACAGACACCGGCAAGTGGGAATGTTAACTGCCTTCAGCAAAGGAAAATGCAATCTGCACTCATAAAAATCAAATAATGAACCGGAGAGACACCCACCATCGAACTTCTCTGGGACAACACACGTGTCATCGTAGAACTGCCTGGGGCCCTTCTCAAACATGCAGCCTGTGGGGGGAGAGCAGGACATGGTTATTAAGGATAGAGTATGAAATCAAGCTCCCAAGTGACAGAATGAGATTCTTTGAAAACAACTCTGTAATTTTCCAGCTATTCAATATTGGAAGCATTTGTTTGGCTCTTTGCCTCAGTTTCCCCATCTTTCATACGGGAACGAGAGCAATAGAGTTCTTGTGAGGACCAGATGACTTGAGTGTTCTTCAGTTTAGATAGGCGCCATAGCACAGCGATGTGTAACCATCAGAGACTTATGGCTTCTGACCTTAGTGTAGACCTTACCAAAGTACTGGCAGACCCTGGCTTTACAGTGTATTGTTTTATGTTCTGGCTTCCTTTTTGTTTCATTACTTAAGAGAGAGACAGCAAAATGAATTTCCAGAATTGTCCTTGATTTCTGGTGTTGTCCCTGGCTCTCTGAAACTGAGTTAGTTTATCCTTCACTTCCTTGTCAAAAAATCTTGGGAGGCTAACCATCTCACTTTAAAACCATTTGTATTAGATTGTGTATGTATGCGTGCCTGTGTGTGTGTGTGTGTGTGTGTGTGTGTGTGTGAGTGTGTGAGTGAGTGGTGTGTGGTGTGCACACATCACAGGTGGACCTGAAGATCAGAGGACAATTTGTGGTAGTGGGCTGTCTCCTTCTGTTATGTGGATTTGGGGACTGAACTCGGCTCTTCAGGTTTGGCAGCGAGAATCTTCATTCATGGCGCCATCTGACTCACCCACTCCTCATCTTCATTAATAGTCAAGAGAGAGAGAAAGGGGGTTTTGTTTTTGTTTTGTGCTGTACTAACTCAGCTTACAGAAAAAGTGAAAATAAACTGATATCTCTTAATAACCATTTTCTCTCCCATGTATACCTGACTTTACCTAATTGTCACCTTTAATTATAGGAAGAAATTTCATGCAAATTAAACATAGTTTTATTTCTAAAATACAATGTTCTGTATGGTAGGTTTATAAAATTAATAACACTAGCAATAGTAATTATATGTTTTGCTCTCAAGTATTAAAGAGTTTATTGTCTTCTGTTGTCATTTAAACATCTATTAATATCATTCACATAAAGGCAAGTCAGTCCTAACTGAAAAGGTTGTAGCTAAGTGAATTTTACAGAACAAACATGTTGTTTAAGTCATAGTTCCAGGAATCCTTCAGTGGAGACAATATCCAGATAAAATCATTTCTTGTCTAGTACTTTGTAGATGTCAAAATCTATTAGAGCAGGAGAGTTCCACCGTGGCTACCTGAAGTAATAACTCCTTCTCTACACTGCTCATGTGAATCCATTCTGAATAACTACTTTTCCGAAAGGTACAAAATCGAGGACATTGAAAGGCAAAGTTCCACCATGTTTTGCTATAAAACCGTGATTTAAGTTTCTGACGTCGTAGACAGATATTCTTCAGGATATGTGTCAGTAGAGTGAAGTTAGGTGCGCAATCACTAAGGAGCAATTTCTAGTTAAAGAGTGCCAGGTGCTGGGAGAAAAGAATACAACTGTTTGTATGGACAAGACACACGCTAACAACCAAGTACAAGCTACCACGATGTCAGAGACTAGCCTTTCATTTTGAAAAGCTAGAGCGTGTTTGTGTTTATTTCGCCTTGCTAGGGACTGAACCCAAGGCCTTGGATATCTAGCCAAGCACTCTGCCACTGATCATCCCCTGCCCCCAAAGGGTAATTTTTAAAATAATGTTTTAGAAACATAATGTGTTTTCTCAAAGCACACAATGACTAAGTCGATCCGAATTTGGAATGTGTGGCTATTTTTAATGTTACTTATTAGGAACTTTTAAAAATGGAGAACTTAACTTCTGTTCTGCTTGGGTGAGCCAGGAAGCCTTCTTGCCTCATGTAGATGGAGTGGCAGCTAGGCACTTCTGAAAGAAGAAGCAAAACTTGTCAGAGAGGCAGGTTAGAGGGCAGGACCGGGCAGGACCGGTGTGGGTAGAGAGAAATGAACAGGGTCGCCAAGAGCCCACTTGAGCGAGCCTGTCAGCATACAGTGGGCCTTGCCAGCGAGCCTCCAGAAACGAAAACTCCATGGATCGCAGGGAAGGCTGGCGCTCTTCAGTCAGAGGTGAACACAGTTTTACCGACTCAGCTTTGCTGCAGCTCAGCAGTAGGACACTGGTGCCATACCCGTATGTCTAAGGGTGGCTGGAATTAATTGATATACCCCACACTATTCGGTCTATGTGCACTGCGAAACTCAAAGGCTTAGTTACAGATGACTTTACAACTACTGAACAGGAATTACTAAGAAAAGATAGAAAAATTAAATCTCATGAGCTATCTTGAGCCTTTTAGGGTTTTTAGCTGTTTTTCTCAGGTAACAGTATATCTGGTTTTTCGTTTTTATTAAAAATTTATAGATTATGTTTAAAGCTAATGAAGAAGCAATGCACAATAAAGAGTTTTACAATGCCTGTGCTAAGAAAAAGCCCCACCTACAGGGCCAAGGGGCCTGGAAGAGAAACCAACATGGCTAACCATGAAGCTGCTTCACAGTGCTAACTCAGAACTGAACATGTTGGATGATTTTGATAAGGAGAAGAAAATAAACATGGCTCGGGAGACATATCTAAATTCAAGACCTAATTACTATGTAAACTACTTAGCTTTGGACAAACCTTTATTTGCCTACATTTCTATAAAATAAAGTGTTGGGAGATGATCCCCGACACCTATTACAGTTCACCAGTTCCCCGTGCTGGGTAAGATTCACTCAGAATTCAGAGACCGATGCATGGCAGCCCCTCAAATTAAGTACCTTCCTGTATTTTTGGAGTCCCTTCTGAACCCTACCTATTAGCTATTTAATACTTTATTTTTATTTATTTTTCTTAAAACTACTTCCTAAAAACACAAGTTTCAGATCTCCCAGAGTACTACCCTTGAATGCATAAACACTTGCTTAAGACAATTAGATCCTATGTACGTTTTACTAGTTTTTTTTTTCTTAAAGCACATAAAAAAAAAAGAAAACTAAATTTGTGCCACAAATGCGATACTTAATTAAAAAAAAACTTCCTTTCCACTACTAGTAATTCAAATATACCACCCTTAACAAATGAATCTCAAAGTCCAGTCTCTTCAGATCTATCCATCTAGGTACTTGTGGTAACAACAGATAAGCTATACCCTATATCTGGCCTGTATTTTTCCTGGATGTAAAAGTTTTCATTTTCAAAGTCAATACTTTTTGTGTGTTTCTTTATTTGTTTGGCCTGATGACAAGCGATATTTTTTTTTGGCCCAATGATTAATGTCAACAAAATGAGCAATTTTTAACATAAAAATATTTTAACCCATATGGTTCTAATCTAAAGCACTTAAACAGTAAGCCATAATTCTAACAACATTTTAAAAGTATGGTTGTGGTGGCACATGCCTGTAATCCCAATATTCAAGAGGCTTGAGGAAGAAAGATTGAAGATTTGAAATCATTCAGAGTTCCACAGAGATGGTCTCTCAAAAACAACAACAAAAACACAAAGCCAAAAATGTAAGATGCTGGGAATGTAGTTCAGTAGTACAACCTGGCCGTAGGCAAAATTTCCACCATTAGAAAAATAAAATTTAGCACTTATCTGAGAAAAAAGTACACAAGAAGGCATAGTCTTTGTGCTGAAGACAGTGGAAAATTTGCAATTACACATTTTTCTATAACATGATTTGCACAATTTATTAGATAATGCATAATTCTGAGTCTATGAAGGTAGAGAGATTCTTTCCTGACAGAATTGATAATAGGCCAAATAGTCACCAATCACTTTATTCCAACCTTAAACAAATGATGAAGCCTGAAATTAATTTTTAATGTTGTTCTGATTTATTGCGAGGCAGAAGGTCCCTCAAAACAGGTGGACCTGGAAGGGACAGTGTTAATGACTGTAGTCAGTGTAACAGCTGCTCGGAGGCAAGCATTTTGCTGTACCCATGTTGACACCATGCCACAAAAATACTCTTACTGACTGCGGCACACCTGGAGTACGGCTGTAAGAACAGCTGGCGGGCTCAGAGGCTGCTGGAGGAGAAGGCAGAGAGTGACGGTTATTACATATAAGTGTGACTAAATGCTCTTCCCATCCCAGGGTGGGAGAAGAAGAAACACAAGTATTTCTGAGGAACTCAGTATACGAGGCTGAAGGACACTTACAGAAAGTGTTCTGATGTGGTATAAAATTAGTGTAGCCCTGGAAATCTAGACACAGAGTCAGAGACCTTTGTGCACAATTTGTCTAATTCTGCATTGAGAAATACAGCTGATGTCTTTATTGTTGTTCTTATACTATACTGTTCTTTGAAAATTCTAGGTCTCTCTAAATAATTAAAACAGATTGTTCTGAAGTTTATTAAAATATCAGTGGCACATAATAAGACTCAGGCCAGAATTTTCATTACAGTTTTCAACAGACCAACATGTGATTTACATTCTTAGGAAGACAATGGGTAACAATTTATGGAGAGAATTGTGCTTTTCCAATTCCTGCCATTTATTACATGAGAGTAAATCAAATTAGCAACTAGTTTTTAAAAGCAAGGCCTTGGCTATCCTTTTAAAATCCAGTCTGCCCTTAAAATAGATGTCATTTATAAAGTAGAGAGAAAACAGAAAAAAATTAAATAAAAGAAAGGGGTAGGAGCTTTATTCACATAGAATAACTAAAGTCATGTTATTCTAAAGTGATATCAGTTAATTTATGACTATCAGAGTGGGTCAGACTCTAATCAAATTGTAGAAACATTTCCAAAGTGATTATTCAATCAAACGACTAACATGGTTAATTAGGGGCCATAAACATTGCTCTGAAGTTCATCAAAGTAATGACTTGCCCAGAAAAATTACCGCTAATTAAATTGCCTGCTGCTTTCATTTCTACCTTATCTAATAATAAAAAAAAGTCCAACTGGTGAGATCTGGCATTCCATTTGAACTTTTGCTAAATGTCCAGCAAAGACCCAAGCTGGGCTTCACCCAAGCGGTGACTTCAAAGGCCAGTGTCTGGTGACGGACAGTGGAGGTGTCACTGGGAAGATTTCCCTTTCCTGTGGAAGGAAGGACAATGCAATAGCGACAGACAGCCCACTGCAGCTTGGCCATCGCAAACATGCATGATGGCGGACAGACGTCCTCTACATACACTATCCTATCTGGCATCCTCTGGCTATGATTTTAGGATGACCAGCACAGTACAGTGATGGCTGACAGCTACTTTGTCACCTACCAGGCACAAATTCACGTCTAAGGTCTTCTGTTACACGGGAGTATAGCTTCCGGCAGGTTAGTTAATGGCTCTATCCTCAACCCTCTCCTCTTATAAAATGGGAGTGCTATTGATACTTTTAAAACTGTAGCCAAGAGGCACATATGGAATAAGTTGTATGTATTATTTCCACTAACATATTTAGACAGAAGGAATTTAGGACCTCTTTCAATAATTTACTTGTGTATATTTATTTTGTGTTCTTAAATTCCATGAACTTGTTGATTTGTTGCTTACTGTTGCAGTTATTCTGGAGTAGACTGTGTAAATCTATCTCTTAATCAATGATACCTAAAAATATATCGATTGACCAGTCATGAATTTGATTAAGCCAGAATTTTCCCCAGATATTCTGAATACTTGAGGACCCATCTTTGAACCTCATATTTTTGCCATATTAGCTCTTGTTGTTTGTTCTGAAATCACACTGGCTTAAAAAGTTTAAAAGTCAGTCTATAAATTGGATTATGTAAATTGAATTTAGGACAAAGGGTTTTTTATTGATGTAGAAACTTGTGGATCAAAGCGTTCTAAAACTCGATATTAGTGCTGACCAAATCAACGCAGAGAAATCACAGCGCCTGTAATTTGTTACAGATGAGCTCTTGTGGTGATGAAAGCTGATCTAATATGCTGGAAAAATTCAAAGCAGTGAAGTGTGCTGGCCTCTCCAGGCTTCCACGCATGGAGGTGGAATCAAGAACAAAGCAGTCTCCAACCTGCCCGCTTGGGCTCGGCTTCATGGAGGGTCACTACTGAAGGAATCAGATTTGGGTGTGATTCAGAAAGTATCATTTCATATCAAGATACATGTGCAAGAAACTTTTTAAAAAAGTGCTTTATCCCTCTTTGCCTTACAGTGCAATACTGTGCTAGAAAATACAATGATGACATGGGAAGGTTTTCCAAAAGTTTTAGCACAGAATGCAGCTTTGAATTTGCACATCTAATATGCCAGGCACTCCTTTGATTTGCATATTTGCTGCTCAGTTGTACAAAATGAAAATTCCCCTTTAGGGTATCATTTGTGTAAGCGTCCAAAAGCCACACCTGACCCAGAGAGGAAGGATTAGTCATGATTGGTTAGGTGGGTTTTAGTGGTTGTTGAAACTAGTTTGTTACCAAGTAGTGTGTAAACCCGGGATTATCTCATATAACGAACCTAACAAGGAGGTTGAAAATGAAGTCTCTCCTTCATTTGATGCTCCTGGCTGGATTTCTGCAGTAATAATCAATGTATAACTTAATTCAGCGTTCAAATGTCTTAAGGTAAATGAGAAATCCCAGGAAAGTAGAAGTAGCTCAAGATGGTGCCTTTGCTTACATTTGAATTAGAATGCAGAAGTTGACTGGCTGTGCGCTTTGACTCCCTGTAGGAGCGATGGGACTAAGTAAAATCCACATGGAGCTGCTCGTTCATTCATTCATTCACTTTTAAGATAGGGTTCGTTGTGTCTTTTTGACTGACTGTACCCACTACTGGGACCACGAGCATGAACCACCATGCTAGCTAAGCTCTGTTCAGTACATTTGGATAATGGAAGAAAGTTTAAAATGCTAAATATACAGAGTCAAAATAATGGATTCTGTAAAACATGCATCTGAAAGTAGCAAGTACTTTGTAAGGGGTGTGTGTGTGTGTATGTGTGTGTGTGTGTGTGTGCACGTGCGTGCACGCACACACATGCATAATGCAAACCTGGAAGATTAACCACTTTTTGTTAGTATTACTATTTAACAAATTTCTGAAAATGTATGTATTAAATCCTGATGTAGCTGGGGATATACACAGTGGTAGAGTGCTTGCTTAGAAATGCAGGAAGTAGTTGGTTCAAGACCAAGCACCAAAAGTAAGTAAGTAAGTAAATAAATAAATCCTGGCATGAGCTCTTTTAACAAGCAATGACACCAACTTTAGAAAAAAAAGAAAAATATTAGAACATTGTTGTTTTCAATCCCTTCAGCTCCTCAAGTCCTGGCTTCACTAGGTTAGATTTGTTTGCTTCCTCTCACTCCTAATCTCACACATTATGGCAAATCCCAAAGGGTGTCTAGGGCATAAATGACACAGCGTGGTGAAGATAGGAATAAATGCTAACACAGAAGCACCCACGCTACCCTCTAACTCCGCTTTTACATTTGACGCATGAGTGCACTTGGTTCTAGTTAATCAGGAAAACTACATTTTATAGTTTCCTAAAAGACACAAGTCATGGAAAAGATGTTTTTGTACCCATAATGTACTCCATATTGGAGAAATCTGCAAGTTATTAAGTCCAAAATAAGTTCCATCAGTTGTATGTTAGACTCTCATGAGAAAGATGACAAACAAAGAGTTAAAACAGAGAAGTTCTATGAACCGCTGGTTCTCAGCCACATAGATCTGTGTGGAAGGGCTGAAGGGATATCATGGTGGGTGGTTAGGAGCACGTTTTGTTCTTTTGGAGGACCTAGGTTGCATTCCCAGTATGCACATGGAGGCTCACAACCACCCATAATTCTAATTTTAGGGGATCCAGATTCCTCTTCTGATCGCCCTGGGCATCAGGCAACACACGTGATACACAAACATACACAAAAACAAAACATCCACACACATATTATAAAATAAGTGATGGATTTGGAGATGACTTAAGTTTTGAGAAGGGAGTGATGAGTTTAGTATTGCTTCATCCATCCTTGGGATATTTCTCAGCAAATGGAAGGAAATAGAGCAAATCTACACTACATTGAACCAGGAAAGAAAGAGGAATAATGCAGTTAAGTGAATTCAGTATTTCTGAGACATAACAGCAGCATAGTGACAAACAATAGCATATAATTTTCCCTCTAAAACCAAAAATCTTACTCATAAGCTTCTGAGATACATTGTGGACAGTATCACCCACAAAACATGAGCAGGCCTAAACAGTATATGGACATTCTGAACTCAGGATACCATACGTTTCACAAGCTGGTGATTTTGATTAAACTAGAATAAAAAATAAAGTCAAAGAGCCGAAGGTACAGGCATTATCGTGACCTGGGATATCTATTAGAAATCACCATGCCCTGGCAGTTGAGACAGAGCTAAAAGTAAATGTGAGAACCAATGCCATTAGCTGACCCCATGGTTCACAGCAGCACTTTGCATTGGAGGATTTAGAGCTGAATACCCAGTCCATTCTAATGTGTTTCCTGTTGGAATCTGTGATTTGAAAGAAAAGTATACTTGATTTCATCTTTCCTGTGATACTTACCTTATTCGGCTGTAATATAATATGCATATAACTTGTTCTGCTTGCCTCCAACAAAATGAAACTAGTAATCAAGTCTAGCATGAACTGGGTCAGACATAGCATACTAGATTTGCATATGTTGACTTTAGTAGAATATTTCAGATACGTCTCTTATCCTCTAACCTAAATATGAGTTTGACACCTTGTTAAAGAGCTCATAATCTTTGAAGGAATCTGCAGAAATCATGATAAAATCATGCCAATGAATGGGCAGCATTATTGTCAGGGCCCTTCATATGTGTCAGCTGCTGTGTTAGGCACTTCTGAGCCTTAACCATACTTTATCTTTTTTAAAGCACTACTCCCCCTCCCCTTGTAAATAAGTAAATGGAGAGCCAAAGGAAATCACAAAGTTTGCTCCATCTGATATAAATATCAGGCCCAGGAGTTAGTATTTTTTGAATGTCAGAGAAGCTAGGTGATTTTATTGTTTAATGTTGGGCATAAATAAAGAGCAGATTATGTAGATAAAGCAATAAATTAATCAAGGTTCACACACAAAGAGGAGTCAGAGTTCAAAACTCTGAGTTAAAGAGGTCTGTGAAATAATCACAGCCATAGGACTGCTGACTTTTCAGTCTCTGGTTGCTTTGTGGTTATTTTTCTATGTTTTGAAATACCTGTCCTTATACAATGTCATGGGCACTAGTAAAATCAATTAAATAGAGATATTCACACACATAGTGAAAATGGTAAGCATCTGATTAACCCAACACAAATTGTTTGGCAAATATTTCAAGTTATTTGCATCCTACCTAGAAGAAATATTTATGAAACCCATTTTTCCTCTTGCCTAGCTCTTACCTCTTGCCTTCCATACTGGCATTTGAATATGAAACTTTTTGAGTACCAAAATATTTTATAAGACTATTTAAAATCCAAAAATATTCACTCCAATAAGCATGCACATGCATGCAGGCGTACACACAGATAGATAGATAGATAGATAGATAGATAGATAGATAGATAGATGATAGGTAGATAGATAGATGATAGGTAGATAGATAGATAGATAGTAGATAGATAGATGATAGAAAGATAGATGATAGATAGATAGATGATAGATAGATGATAGAAAGACAGATGATTGATAAATAGATGATGATGATAGATAGATGATAGATAGATAGATAGATAGATAGA
>NC_022009.1:76864033-76866739 GCF_000317375.1 Microtus ochrogaster
GATAGATGATAGATAGATGATTGATAGATAGATAGATAGATAGATAGATAGATAGATAGATAGATAGATAGATAGATGATAGGGATAGATAGATGATTGATAGATAGATAGATAGATAGATAGATAGATAGATAGATAGATAGATAGATAGATAGACAGACAGAGTTTTGAAAAGAAGGTGATCCTTTCTTTGCCTGTTTTGTTCATTTTTGCTAGCACAGAGAGACAAAGTCAACGGTCTTTAAAGTGTTTCACTTAATTTCAAATCTCAGCTCCACTTAAAAGAACAGTTACACGCTCATTTCACCCACTTGGGGTAAGCAACTCAAAGCCTGTGTCCTGGCTGCTTTGTTCGAAAAGAAACCATAAATTACACACCATGAAAGTGTACTCCACCCCCTTTTCCAAGCCAGTTCAACTAACAAGCACATTATCCCTTCCCTTCCCCCTTTCCTGCCTGTAAAATCCAACTTAGACAAACACAGTCGGGCTGAGATGACATATTTGAATGGAATTCAGACCCACCAGTTCCTGTTTATGTTTCTGATTTGAGAATGTTGTCTTCTCGTTCACCATACATTAGGGACTCTGGAAGGCCATAAGCAGTGTCAGGTTACACACAGGCAGAACCAATGAGCATTAATCATTACTTCCAGTCAACTGGCAAAAGCAGCAGCTGATGGAACACTACACCCTCCAGCTCTGTATAAATGACATTCCAGAGAGCCAGGCTGTGTGTGTGTCTGTGTGTGTGTGTGCATGTGTGTGTGTTTCCTTTCAGTCTCCATTTTATGAATGAAACTCCAGGCACTATGGAGTCCATTCATGGAAGAGAAATGCTTACAAGGCTCGGCCCCTAGGGATCAATCAGTCATGGGCAAAACTGATATGATTGGTTTAAGACAGCCTTCAGCCTTCCATTACTGACTTAAAATGCAGTCCCTGTCCATTTGACCTGTGTTAATGCATAAAGAGTAAATCCAGACTGTAGTCTCAATTCTCAAATCAAATCACTCGCCAAGGCCACTTACAGTAACTGTAGATTTAGAGTATACTGAAGCATTTCTTAGAAAAACTGACAGCATAAAGCTATATCCTGGCTTGGTAGAATTGCTATTTTAACCAGAAACCCACATAAGGAAGGTAGACAATTAAAAGCAGTCAAATTGTGAGGCTGACCCATGAAGACAATTATAATAATGAGATCAATTAGATAAATACCACTGTCAGTTTTCACAGTTGAAGTACCTAAAACATCATCCTGCTTGTCCACAAATCCCTGGTTGAGTGAGAGAAAATTGTCTTTGGATGCTAGAGAAACAGATAGGAGGTTACCATCTCCCACAGAATCAATAGCTCATTCTTTAAAATTCCCAAGTGATTCTCAACTTGCATTTCTTCAAGCAACAGTGTTACAAGTTAAAAAAGAGGGAAAAACAAGCCACAGCCTTATATGAAAGAAAATGTGGCCTTAAGTGAGAATATTTCCTATGGAACAGGGCCAGAGCTCAGCCTGTGGGAGTGTTACATCTCAGGTACAAAAAGCCAGAGTTCATGGAACCGTAATCATAGTTGTAACAGAAATTACCAAAAATGGCAATGTTCAAAATTATCTAACCTAAGCAATCACAGGGGATGAACTGGAAAGAGCCAGTGCTAACCCAAACAGTGTTACATGGGTTTTATGTGCAATCTGTAACTTGGGCTTTGCCTAATGAGGGAAGAAAGCATATCTATCTTCTGGTGACTTGAGGCCACATGGGAACATAGGTGCAATCAACAGGCGCCGAGTTCACACCTGGGCAGTTAGCTGGGGCAGCATGGCATGCCCAGGGAGGGCAGAGGAGAAAGTCAGAAGCAGTAAAGTGCAGTATGTTTTAAATCTGTTTCCACGGTGGCATTGTGGCAGTTCAGCATTTAAATAAGAACCTCCAGCATCAGCAAATCAATGCTAGGAGACATTACAGCCTTATCTTGTATGCTCCAAATTTAAATAATTGAAGAATCACATGAGAAGAGGAGTGGTAACCCACCAATAAGGCACCACTACAAATATAAATATAAGGCAGATAAATATACGCCTCTTTATGTGGTGTTTGTTTAAAAGACAGGATCTCGCTATGTACCCTTCGTTGGCCTAAGGTTTCCTTTATAGACCAAGCTGGCCTCAAACACATGATGTTGTGCTTGTCTTTGCCTCCAGAGTGCTGGAATTAGAGGCAAGTGCAACCAGTGCCAACATCATCTCATATTTTTAGGAATTTAATTGCTATATAACCTCTATGACTTAATACATTTGAAACCCGACTTGAACAGCCCATGGAATAGAGCCTAGCAGCAATTTGAGGATAGATATTAAAATATTTCTTTGTTGCTTGGTGATTTAGATTCTGTTCTGGTACTGAAATGCAGATAGCCTCCTACTTAACTTTAACTTTGTGATGGCACAAGAGCAGTATGCATTTAGTAGGAGCTGTAATTCAAAATTTGAAGTCTGGTCATTTCCATGGTTGGGCAGTGGTAGTTTACTGCAGTTCCTTCCCAGTCACATGACCACAAAGATAGACAAACTATAAGGCTATACTACTCTTAAGTTACACTGCTATGGAAGTTAAACATATTAAACATATTTTTTGTATTTTTTTCTAAATGTATTAAGAAGTATAATTTCTTGTTTTTTACTGCTGAGTAGTACTCTAATATGTA
>NC_022009.1:76867881-76894459 GCF_000317375.1 Microtus ochrogaster
TAATGAGTGGACGAGCAGAGAAGGTGTACGTTAGGAAGGATGTGGTGGCTCTCACAGCTGCCTTAGGGATTTCAAGCAGAAAAATGTATCCCACCTCTTTGTCCACTTCACTGTCTAAATAGAGCCTAGTTCTGATTACATTTTTAAGATAAGTAAAAACAGAAAAATGGTTTTATCAGTATGAAATCACTGAATTGATGATGGTATAAAAATATTTACCAAATAGAAATTACACATCTCTTGCATTTTGAGAATAATGAAGGCCGAGATTTTATGATGTCTTAGAATATTCCAAAAGATGCCAAAAAACCTTTGCTTGCAATGTCCTGTGTTTTACCTGACTCTACTAGAATTTCAATAACTTTTTTTTTATCATTGAATTTGTTGTATTTCCTGGACAATATTTTTTTCTTCCTGAAAACATGAATCATTGAGAATTCATGAAATGGTATCTTTGAAGCTAACTTTGCTAGGATATATGTCTCCTGCTGTAAGCAAATACTAAGTTGTTTCGTAAAGATGGTTGGAGTATGCATCTTCCCTATGGACTCCAGAACTGAAGACTTGGTCGCCTACTGTTAGTGCTGTTCAGGAGATGGTGGACTGATTTCCTCCAACTCCTAATTTCCACCATCTCCTATTTGGTCTCCTTCCCTGTTCCCTATCTTTGGTTGTATAGGTCAGCATAGCCTTCTCTTCCTCCTCTCTCATGTGTCCCTACTTCAAGAATGCTCTGTTTTTGCCATATACCAAGAGCCAATATTACCACGAACTATGGACTGAGATCTCAAAAGCTTGGTCCAAACTAAATCCTCCTCCCCTGCAGATGTGTGTGTTAGGCTCACTGTCGATAATGAAAGCTCAGGGATATTGTTGAAGGTGAGGTAACAGTAGCAGAAGTCATCATCTGCAGATGCACCATGAGTGGTTTTAGCTTTCTTAATTTTATTATTTCTTTTAAATGTTTAATTACTTTTTTTAAATGTCAGTGGATTAAGTATCTGATAAACCATATCAAAACACTAAGACAGCTCTGTACTTCTACACAAATGTGAAAAAAAGGGCATTGTTCTTACTGCCTTTCCCAATGACTTCATCTTCAATTTGAAACCATGTTCTAAACCCTGCAACTGGAAGCCCAAGTTATGCTCAGTCCAGCAGAGTTAGGACGCAATTTCACTTCCATACATTTAGGTCAGTGGTTCTCAACCTGTGGGTCTTGACCCCTTAGGGAGTTGAACAACCTAAGACCATCAGGAAACACAGATATCTACATTACAATTCAGAACAGTAAAAAGAAAACTGTTATGTTTTGAACTAGCAATGAAAAATAATTTTATGGTTGGGGGGGTCACCACACCATGAAAAACTGTATTAAAGGTCATAGCATCAGGAAGGTCAAGGACCACTGATCTAGGTGTTTAGGATGATGGTCCACCAACACAGAAAAACACAGAACAGTACTTATAATATTGGAATATTCCACTAGACACACTTCTGAAACTGAAGAGAACTCAGAACTCTTACTAAAGTGTTGACCAAGGCCCATGGGAATAGCAGACATATCCATCACCTCTGACAGTAGAAATTTAAAACATACTTTAGTTTTAACATATTTAACATGAGGTAAATATTTTAGAAGTATTTATTTTCCCATTTCTCTACCTACATATCATAAAAATGAGAGAGGTTGTATAGGTGAAAAATAGATGGACTGAAGAATAATTTGCAATGAAGACTAAAGAGAGGGATGTGCAATTCCACTAAGAGCTTCCTTGCATCTGTTTTAGGTGCTGCAGTACCTCACAAGCTTCCGCAAGTAAAGTGAACACAGCTGACGGAAGTTACGAGTCTTCTGCTCTGCTTTAAGGGTATGCATCGCACATTAGGATATTCAAATAAAAGTGTGAAGTCTGGTAAGAGAACCCATCTCATAAAATGGACTTGTAGCTAGTGGGCTATGGATTTGCTTCTCTTCCTTCTAATTATTATTGAGCTTTTGCCAGAAGAGCTTTATCAAGAACCACCTCCTTGATAAACTCAGTTATTTTTCTTCAAGGTTTGTTTGTATTTCACGTGTAGGAGAATTTGCCTCCATGTTTGTACATTCACCACATGTGCACCTGGTAACAACAGAGCTCAGCAGCCAAACTTATGGCCCCTAGAACTGGAGCTACTGACAATTGTGAACTGCCACATAGGTGCTGGGAATCAAATTCAGGTTCGCTGCAAGAGCACTCTGAACAGCTGAGCCCTCTCTCCATCCATTGAGAAACACAGTTCGTAAAAATGTTTGAGGAGCTAGACAAGGTGGTGTGTGCCTTTAATCCCAGCAATTTGAACAGAGATATCTGTAAATTCACTGACTACTAGGTTCACATAGTGAACTCCAAGCAAGGTAGAGCTACACCGTGAGGGCCTGTCTCAAAAGGAAACAGGAAGTTTGAAAGAAATTTGCTGGAAATGAAAAGGAATGAAAAGAGTACAACCTAATCTTTTACAGGGTTTGAGGCCTGACAATTCATTCCCTCAAAGCAATAAGCACCTAAAATTGGAGTAAAATTTGACCACGGACCCATGTGAGCTACACTCTTCACTAAATTAGGGAAGCTCATAGCCAAAAGCTGAAAGCAGCTGATGCTATTCGAGCCCATGGATCTCATAGAGAGCCTCCAGCTGTACAGATTCTTAATCCAGAAGGAGGAAAATTATAACAGTACATGCAAAAATCTGTGGCACACTCCCCTTTATTCTGAACAAATACAATGAAAGACATGGGTTGAGCAATAAGCTAAGAACTACAAATAAAATTCTTATATATGCTCTGGTTTAGGATGGAACCAATGCTTCTGCAGAGGTTATATACATAAGTGGTTGTATATCTGTATACATCTGCTATATATCTAGGGATGGTGGTCATGCACCAAGAGTAACAAGTACAGAGGCTGAGCAGGAGAGAGTCTGAAAACCCCAAGGTTTACTTTGTCAACACAGTGACAACCAGGCCAACTGAAGTTACATAACAAGACCATCACAAAAATATAAATAAATGGTGAATAATAAAGTGCCTGTACCACTGGAATTCTGAGGTGACATGGGGAGTTAAAACCTGGGCAAAGAAGCTCATATAAGTGGGACGCTGCCTAAAGTAATTGCTTTACATGCTCCAGACGAGGCACTCCACATGTCCTAGCTGTATGTGCTCACTTGGCCAATGAGTGCAGCACATACACTGAATTTTAGAAGGCAACTGACTAATAAACAAAAGTCTGTGTGGTGCTCTACACAGCACTAACTGGCTAGTGGACAGAAACAAATCATCAGAGTCGACATTGTGTTAGCTTCCGAACACAGTACCATGGTGTAACTGCCTAAAAAACTGGCTCCTTGAATAGCTAATTCTTTTCTCTTCTCTGTCTTCTAATCCAAAGCATTCCCCCCTCTCATCCCTTGAATAAAGATTTCTCCTCTAATAACATAATATTTTGAATTTTTATCTTAAATATTCGGCAGTTGAAATTGCATTCCTGTAATTATAATTATAACTAATAGACCTTCCATTTCCCATGTCATAATTAATGTCAGGTTTTATTAGAGCACAATCATGCTGTCTTTTCTCTTTGAAGACATCTTTTATTGTCACAACATTTATAGTACATTGAATTAACCAATAAAGTACCCTAGAATCCCTCTGAAAGGTAACTTTCTATCACAAATTCTAGTTTACTTGCTGAGAAAACCTCGCTGCTTGTGTTTTTTGAAAATCACATGTGATGTGTTTCCTGATGTGCTACTGGTTCAAACCCAACAGGAAAAAGAGAGAGTGGTGATTCAATGATAAATACATTAGAGTTCCTAAAGGGTTGTTTAATGTGCTCTTGGGAAAGATGAATGAGCTAATGACAACAAACAGAATATCCAGAGATCACCCCTGTTGGTTGCAACATACGACATACGCAACGGATCAACTTCATACCAGCAAAATGGACTTTGATACCAACAGATTAGTGATTTTTTTCTAAATCATATCCCAAAGTGCTTTCTTTTAAATTACACTCAACAGTCCAGTCTTTATTGTGTAACTATTCAAATGAAGCTGAACCTTACAGGCAAAACTGAAATCAGAATTAAGAAATGTTGTACAACTGTGTCGATTTAAAATGTAACGGGGTAGCATGAAATTAATGGCTTCTCAGAAGTTAAGTAGCACTTTATAAGTCAACTGCAAGATACAAGGCACACCTAGGAGAGGCACCCACAGTTATGACAAGGTGCTGGAACTTACATGGAACTTATAAGGGGCAAACATTGTGCTTATGAGGCACACACAGTGGCCAACTAACATCCACACTGTATTTGACCCACAGGTACTGCTGTTATCTCTTACAGACCCACCCGTTAATGTTTCGCTTCATTAGAATCATTAAATCTCTTCCTGCTTGGTCACATGGTGTAAATGATCAATTCCACCCTATACATACATGTGTTTTCAATATAAACATCAGGAGACACATGTGGAACAAATCACAGAAGGTTTGATGATTCTCATTTTGGGCACTATAGATTTAAAAACACATAGTAAAAACACAAAATTTTTAACATATTGCACAAGTCCCATTGATTGGCTATTTGAGCTAATTCATATAATTTCCATCTGTACTTTTCTAAAATTCAGTGATGAATTCAACTGTACTGTAGCAAATGAAATACAGTTAGAGATAAGCTTAATAGCAGTTAAGAGAATTTTATATTCACGGACAGAAAATGTTTCCTACCTGCAGTAAAGTCCATTGGCTTGCAAAGTATTTAATTATGGAGATCCAATAGCAGATGTGAAACATCTCTAAATTCAAATCACTAGGAAGAATTTCAAGTTCCCAAGATGCCCACCCTCACTCAACAGGCAATTTTTCTAAATTGTAAACCATACAGAATAGATATCTATTATTTTCTCTTCTTTGAAAACATGTCTGGAAAACAATCCAAAATTCCAGACCAAATTTAGCTGTCAATAAAGCCTCTTAGTTCTGAAATAGAATGGAGCCAATGTTTCTACCAAGACTATCCCACCTACCTTCTTACTGTCCCTCAACCTAATGTTTCCCCAGACCTAGAAGGCTTGACGTACAGACTTAAGGAACCTTCTGATTCTATGCCCTCTTAACCAGCTAACCCTGGGAGATCATCTGAACCTAGATGGGTTCCCAAACAGATGCTCTGCCCTCAAGAAACCAAGCCTGGGATGAATCTACTCAAGACCTAGGAGGGTCAGTTGGACAGGTAACTCAGTGTTATTGGGAAATTACTGTGTTTTCAGGATGCTGAGGCATGCTTTAGAGTGGCCAGTGCCCTCAGCCACTTATCTTCCTGTCCTTTGAGGATAGAGGATGAGGGAGAACCTCTAAGTCACAGGGCTGTCTTGTGTTACACTCTGAGGGACATTCACATTTATTCAACTTAAAACCTGGAGGCAGTTTTCTGTTCCCCTGAGCAGAACTGAGCAGTTATTAGCAGGGGTGCAATAGTTCTTTCATGAAGGATGTCCATACCCTTGCATCCAGGTGGAAGGAAATTGCAGCTTACTTAAGTATCTCCACATCTAACAGCTACAATGTTAGTAATAAACATTTACAGGTGTGTGGTGTCCTCCTTATAAAAATTACCCTTTACTTCACATGTTCTTTCAAAATACCTAGAAATATAAAAAGTTTATGTCCTAATTTCAGAGATGGATAGCAGAAAAAACTCAATAGAGATAAGTTTAGGTAAGTGTTTGAGTTTTAAAATTAAATGTTGGTCAAATTTGGGAGTAACATTTAAAATCAATTTTAAGCTTCTTTTAACTTTAGGATGACCACTTTCCTCTTAAACATGATATGTAGAATTTTCTAGCTCTCTAAGACAAAGCTAAACCCCATGAAAGAAGCTTAAATCTGCCTTTCTTAAATGTTCCCTTTCTAGGTAAGAATTCTTACTTTAGGGCCACTAGAGTATTGACCCCAACATTTTTTTTTAAGTTACCAAATATAAATGCCTAGCATAAAAGGCTATTACTTTGTAAGCATTGTTTCTAAATAATGCTAACATAGAAAAGAAAAACACAGGACCAAGAAGGAAATTATAATTTGCTACTCTAGGTTGAGTATGTGGCATTTTATACATTGCACTCTCTTTGAACTGGTTTCATTTTCAGACATGATTTTGATCACCGTCACATGACTAAGTCATTTGATAACCATATGGGATAAAAATCAGAAAGATGCCACTTACAAATCAATGGTCAGAAGCCACCCAGTCTGACGACACTAATCAAATCAACAAGGGAGGAGAGAAGATGGTTTACATATAGTTCCATCCGAGGATAGGCCTACCTGAATCATATGCAAAATCTCTGGGTTCCTGTTTGATCATCAAAGGAGGGGGGAAGCTTTGGCTGGCTGCACCTCCAACCATGGTGTTGTGTTCATAGACTGGGTCGTGGTATTCCTGCTTAAAGCCTTGTGGTGGGAAGGGGATGTTTGGCTCAGACATCTGGCGTTGGTACATAGGACGCCCTTCCCTTGGCAATGTCGGCAGAGGAGGAAAAGAATTACAGGGTTCAGAAAGCTGGCGACGAAACCTGGAGAAGAGAGGAGTGTTTCAGATGAGATGGTAACACAGAACTGCTTTAAAGGGTGGATAGGATGCATAACTGCAGGAGTTTAATACCAACCGGCCCAATGTGCACAGATCTAAGGAACCTGAAAATTCTCCTTAGAACTGTAGTGCTATGGCTTTTAAATCGCATGATGACGTGTGCTCCCCTTTTAATCCATCCATTGCAAACACTTCAACAGATGATACAATTAAAGGTGTACTGCCAGTAGCTGTAGAACAATAAATTGTTTTGAATAAATATGGACCCTAACAGCTAAAATGACCAATTTTAAGCTAATTGGATCATTTACATAACTTCTGGAAGAAAAGGTTCTCAAATACTTACATACAAGAAAAAGCAGGAACAACAGGATCTGATCTCAAATGGCATTCTTTCTCTTTAGAGTCTGTCACCAAACTAATCAGCAGCCAGACAAAAACCTATTTACTGGCTTTCCTTCCACAGCCATCAGTAATACAGGAAGCATGAGAAGACTGAATCTTCTCAAAATCAGCATGCCCTTAAATTCCTCAGCAGTTAAATTAACAACATGTTCTTGAAGCAAATTTTGGCATTCTGGGGTTTATGTTTCTTTTTCTAAAGACTACCTCTGTCCTGTCAAACAGCACCACAGGACACACACCTGCTTTCATGATCTCCAAACTATTGAGTTGATCAAACACTAAGCCTATGTACACAGTCGGCCACCGAAGACGATGATACTAATAATATAAAGAGGATGCCCTGGTCTGGGGTCAGCCAGGCAGGCTGGGAGAGTGTCAGGATGCTTGAGGGTCTAGGCACAGGTGAGGCCCATGCTCCTTCATTCTTGGTAACGATTGGCTAATCACATAATTGTGTATCTCATCTGTAATTTCATTGACACACCACAAAGATGTGAACTAATTAAAGATTTAAAAGTGCTCTAAAAATGCTCGAGTGCTTAAAAAATAACCCATAAAACATATCCATAAGCAAATATTAGCCTATTAACCCCCACACACTAAAACATTCCTGAACCTTTCATTTTGAAAGTTAGCATTTAATTTCAGCAATATTAAATAAAAATAAGGTAAAAGCCAAGGCATGGTAAAGCGATTGCTTTAGCATTTCGAAGCATACTCCACGCCAGGGCTTAACTCTAGGTATACCAGTCTCTTCCATGGAAAGCATGGAAATTCCACTTACACCTGCACAAAATAAACTTAGAAACTCGGATATTGTGAAACAGCTAGGCTGGCTGGCGCTGCATTCATTTCCCTTCTTTTGCTTATTTCATTAGCCAAAAAAAGAAACAGAAATTATCATTAAGAACTGTCAAGGAGTGAATCAGAAAATTGTAACTTGAAGATAAAATAAGAAGCTGGCTCACTTGTGAAGCCTTAAAAGGAAGCTAATAATGCCTGCACTGAAAGCTTTGTAAGGAAGCAAGTCATTTGCTTTTACGAGTCAACCTGATTTGTACTTCTTCTTGCTGGAGGCCACTTATGTGGTAGTGACAAGCTGCCCAGCAAGATGCACAGTCTCGGCGTCATTCTGGTTAGTCACTGACCAATGGGAAAGGGAAAGAAATGGACAAAAGAGTTTGGTGGCCTAGGACAGTGTGTTAATGCACCCGTGGGTAAAAAGAATCCAGGTAGGTATTTGGGGCACCGCTGAAGAAAGCAGGCAGGTCTCTTGCACAGTGGGTTAAAGACAAGATGCCAAAGGGCTGGCCTGAGGTGTGCAGGGAGGCCGAGGGAAGGAAGTGGAGCACAGGCCAGCTGGCCACAAACCTTTCCCAGAGTGAGGTGGTGTGCCGAGGCTGGGGGTGGCTATCTGGGGGAGGGATCTGTTCCCACAGCAAATTTGCCATTTATAACCAAGGGACTGCCATTTGTTGGCCAGAGCCCTCTAAGAAATCCTCATCAGAAACATAAGGTTTCAGAGATTTTCCTGGGACTGGCCAGCTGGTGCGATCCTCAAAACTCAGTCGGGGGGCAGTGGGAAAAGACCCCGAGCTTCCCTCCTGTAGTTCCGGGCCGGCTGTTCTCAGTCTCAAGTACTTGACTTCAAGTTGAGATACCAAAATGGATTTGGCTAAAGCATCTCCAGTTAGGTCATCTAAAAACAAGCACACCACTTACTCAGCAGTCACCATGCCTTACAAAGAGCCAGCCTGCGCCTGCGCGGAAGGCACACTGCATAACCCATAATCCAGTGCTCATTTGAATTGCGGGTTGGGGACAGGAGAGGGGGGTATATGTGTGACAAATTAGGGGAAGGCTGCAGAAGTGAAGGAAAGCAACCTTGACAGTGTTTTATCTCCCCTGCTTTTTCTTTCTGGTCCTGCGCAATGTGCTTCTGTTTAATGGCCCACCCTGCAATAGGCATTGTTTCCGTCGGTACTTTCAAAACTGTTTACACAGAAGCAGGCAACATTCTACTCTAAAGAAGCCTCAAGTCTATGGGGGTGAGAAGGGAAAGACAATAGGTGGCATTCAGTAGCTAAAACATGGCAGAACTGGGTGATGGGAACAAAGGTAGAAGATGACTCAGTTCACTGGGAAAACTAGGATTTCATCCTATTCCTTTAAAGCAAGGAGGGACTGGATTTGTGGCTGTGACGTAAAGCACGTCTTTAGGTATCCGGATTTGCCTGTGGCACACCTGCTTCCTCTGCTATCCAGGCGTCCTTCCGACCAGCTATTTTCACAGTGATGTTTCTCCACCAGCTATGTTTGTAGCTCATGTATAATACTTGGCATTTCGGGGAGTCTGATTGTTTATGTAATCCTATATTAAGAATTTAATTATACAACTTTTCAATTAAAAGGCAGATTGAAAACAGAAAGGCAATAGAAACTGTGCTCTCTGAGTCCCCTAATGATTTCCTCCTCCTGCTTATGGTCTTGGACAAATGCAGGCTACACACGCCGCACGATGGAGTGTGATGTGCATCTCTTCTCAGTTCAGACTCAGGGTTCTCCTGGAGATAGTCACACATGCGGCCACATTTTGTCATCAGCTCAGTGCACACTTCAGATAAAGTCTTTTTCTCCCGTGGAGACGACTGTTAAAGATTTTCCAGGACAACACTGGTTATGGGGATGGGGGGGGGAGAGGGAGGAATAGGAACTTAGCTGGGTAGGGGGACCCTGTGTTCTAAATCACTTATTAAGACAGTAGTTCCCCAGTATTGTACTGATACATGGATTTCATCTCTACCCGTCAGTGATTTTCTACCACAGCCCTCTCACTTGGGTCACACGCATGCTCTTCCCGTGTTCATTTCTAAGTGAGAATCATTTGTCTGCTGTTGTAGCTGTTGAAGCACATGTCATGAGTGTGCTGATATTGGTCATTGGAAAGGAAAGCAAAGAGATTAATCAAATAAGTTAGACTCCGTAAGACTATGTAGGACCAAATAATTCAGTGTAAGATAATGGATCTAATTTCATAAGTCACCTACTAAAATGAGCCTGCTAACTGCGGGGAGCAAGTGCATGCGTGTGCTCACCTGCTAACTGTGGGGAGCAACACGCGTGTGCTCAGGGAGAAGCATGGCTGGACATGAAGATGAAGTGAGCGATTTAAGAAGTGAAGGAAGAATGTTCAAATGTCCGTCTACAGGTTGATTTTCCATTTTAGCAGCCCCTTTAAATGTTTATAAAAAGAAATGTTTGCAAATGATCCCCATGAATTATTTTTAGACAGACAGAACAAGCCTTACTGGAACTATTCTGTAGACATGTGCAAAAGTAATAGGCTTGTCTAAAAACACTGTAGATCTTCAGAACACCTAAGAGGGATGTCCTCCACGAAAGCCTTAACTGAAAGAGGTTTGTTTGGGTTGGTTTTGTCTGAAATGGCATCTTCAGCTTACCTGTGGTCCATGGGGTAGGTGCTGTCTGGTATGGACTGAGAAGGAGGGAGGTGAGCTGGGAAGGCCCGGTCAGGTTTCGGAGTATGAGCTGTATTTGGAGATGCATGATGTAGTGGAGACACTGGAGTACTGGATGGTGTCGGGGGGTTGGAGGGCCTCATTCCCACGTGTGGCTTCTGATCATAGGCACTACCCAGAGAACAAGAGAAAGTACGGGTTGCTTCGGAGTAATTTTTAAAGATTCCTGTCCTCGCAAAGAAAACGTATTTTAGCCATAGGTGATAAGGGAGCAAAAACCTTTGGATTTTGTTTTTTAATTCTATAACTTATAAACTTCAAAGTCTTTATGCCATTAAACAGAAATTAGAATATGAAATCATAGATGACATGAATATTTGTAACATAAATTTCGTACACAGACAACTCAGTTAAGGAAGACCCTATGACGGAGAGACATCACCATCTCCATCTATTCTCACCAGACAGCTTTCAGTAAGCTGGGCAGATCCTTCCTACATAACTAAGACCTCATCATGACTTTCAGTAAGCTGGGCAGATCCTTCCTACATAACTAAGCACCTCATCATGGCTCTCCTTCCATACTATTTTTGAAAATAAATCCTAATATTAGTTTAATAAGAGAGACCATATTGGATTTGCTTTTATTTGTGGTAGAATTTTCAGGCAATGCTATTGCCTTTGTAGATGTTTTATATTAAATAAATGATGTTTGGCCTTGAATTCCTCACTTGGGGTAATAAAGATTAATGGGGAAAATTAAAATGTCTTGGATATTTTTAAAGTTTCTTTAATTATGAGTGCAAAATAAAATTATTAAGAATAAAATCCTATTATCTTAGACTGACTTCCACTCTCAATTACGAAAGCAAAAAAGTAAGCTGTTTGTTTTATATGATGAACTTAAATTGCTTCCCAATGTGTGGCTTTCTGGAATATGACTGAACTACTGTTTCCAATCTAGACAATATCTTACTGAAATCAGATTTTACTTTCTGAACGACAACAAAAACATATTTCCATGCAAAGTGTCTAGATTTACTCTTCAAATATAAAAACTGATGTGAGCTGAGTAAGGCAGTGTATGCCTTTAACCACAGCAGAGGCAGACAGTCTGCTGTGAGCCAACCAGATCTATAGACTGTGGTACACAACCCAGACAATGCTACCCCATGAGATCCTATCTCATATACACCTCTTCCCCCCCCATCTCTCTCTCTCTCTCTCTCTCTCTCTCTCTCTCTCTCTCTCTCTCTCTCTCTCTCACACACACACACACACACACACACACACACCACACTGATATATATATCAGTGGTATCAGTGATAGACATTTTGAAAGGAATACTTCTAGTCACATTAATGTATAATAACTTCCAGTTTCTCTATTAGTACAATAGAATTATATCCAAGTTTAAATACCCTTTCCAGAAGGGCAGGGGCATGTGCTATGTACATCTAGATTGGCTTTAAAGCAATCTGTACTCATATAAAGGACACTGGGAATGGAAATTGTGGAGGAGAAAAGAGAGGAACTGAAAGGGAGGAAATAGGGAAATAGGGGTAATTGAATATATTATACACATGCATGAAATTCTTATGTGTTGAGTTCTACAAGTGTTTTTATTGATATTTCTGTACAAAAACATATTCTTTCTTAAAGTGGTTTGGTCAAGTCTTTCCCATAAAAAAAGAAACAAATGACTACTTAACCTAAGATATTGCTTTCATCTCCTGCAAGGTGTTTTATTAAATCTTATCATTTAGACAAAGATGGAAGTACTAGAATGTTTTGTATACATCACATATGCTGAGAGAGATGGTTGTTTCCAGAAAACTTCTCCAAATTGTTGCCTCATTCCTCAACTGTTAATTTGTGGGTCAGAGACACACTGCATCAAACAGTGTTTTTATGATCACTGTAATAATCAGGGCTGAATTGCAAAGAGAATCCTATATCTAACTTGTTCAGATTGTATCTTGACATTGAAATCATCCAATGTCAAGATAACTGTGATGGGAATACATGCCTTAAGAAGAAAATACAAACAACACAACCAAATTTTCAAACATGTATTAGTGTCTTATATGAACTCATCATGTGGTCATAGTTCACTTTTACAATAGATCTGCTTTATAAAACTTTGTAGTTCAACTGAGCTGCCCCCTTGTTTCAGGCTCCCATGAGTTTCTTAGGAAGTAAGATATAAAACAATAAATTTCAAGAAGAAACAGGAACAAAGGACTCTAACATTGTCAGTTGCCACGAGATGGTACAATTTAATTTTCTTGAGTCTTAGACCCCACAGATGCGAAAGAGGGTGCGTAGTGGGCATATTTGCAGCCACACAGGATTCCTCAGGATTCTAGGGCACTATGAGCTTGAGCTGACACACCTTATAAAGGAGTGCACATATTTGGAATCGTTTTTCAAATATTCTCACACCACCTCCCTTTAAGAACTAAGTTTCTACTGTAATCAAGAGGAATAGTCAATAGCCAGAGCCAACTTTTTAGAATGCAATAAGAGGCCAAGATGAAGAGTAAGAGCGTGCAATTCACTGCAAAGAGTTTTTAATGAACATATGTGTTATCAAATCTTCTAGCGAATGAACAATGTATTTAGAATGCACCACCCTTTAGTATCATTTCAAGAATAACTGGCTTTTTAATAGATAATTGCCTTGGTTAGGCCTTATGAAATTCTAGTTTTATTGCAATTGTCCATGAATGTATCTTATAGATCATCAGTAAGGCCTATCAGAGATAACTAATGTACTGCTTTTGCTTGCCAAATGTTGTAGTTTTTTCTGATAAACTCTTTACCTAAAGTAGATAATGCATTCATTCTGATGGGAACCTTTGAAAGCTGCTTGAGCCAAATAAGACACTCTTTTCAAACCCAAGATGCATCAATACAGTAGGAAAACAACTGATGATTGAGATGAGAATTATTACTTTTAAATGATGCTAAAGTGTGCGATGGCATGGCAAATGGGCCTTCAGAGTTCTGCTGCATACATTACCTAATTAGCTTATTATATCATAAAGATGTAACCCATAAAGCTGACTGGAGATTGTTGGATCGTTTCGTACTTTCTGTTCTGCACAGTATATCGCTGCTCTCTCTGAGAGCAGCACTGCTTACCTGATGCTGTACAGGCACTTTTCTCCATAGCTGAATTTAAAAGGTTGCTCTTGACTGCAGGCAGACCCGAGTTCTGAACAGGGGCTGTGGGGTTCTTTCTTGATTTTCAGTGGTAGTCCATGAAAAGCCACTAAAAACAGAACAAAAGTACCCATCAAGATTCAATTTCATTAGGAACTAAGTCTACTAGTCTCTTCCACTTCTCTTATTTAAAGTATCATTAACATTTCATAGTAACTTATGCTTGCAAGAATAGTAGAATTTGATAATCCATGAGGCAGAAAGGATTCTGGGAGTTTTCTTGGGTCTGCCACCTCCTTTTCTACTTGTAGTGTGTGCCTGTAATTTTTCTCTGCTTAAAGTAAATCAAATCAGTAGTAATTCACTTTGCTGATATTAACAATTCTACAAGCTCAGTTTTCAGAAAGGAAGCTTTGAAAACGTCATAAAGATTGTGAATGACTACACAGGGGCGGGGAGGACTGGAACTCTTAGTCAAGGCTGGAGCACAGCTTTGGGCATTATTCAGTACCAATGCTTCAGTGTCAAGGATGTTATGGCACGTGACAAAGAAAATCCAGGTGTAAGTCCAAAGGAAAGCCATAATAGTGCAGAGAAGATGAAAACCAACCTATTTAATATTGGTGGTTATTTTTAAAACAGAAACTGAAACTAAAGTACTTGCTTATCTATTTACCAAAACTATGAAGATTAAAATACAATGCATGGAAATTTTTTATCGCATGAAATTCTCAATAAAAGTTACTCTCCATCAAATGATGCTCTTCTTTATCATATAATTTAGTTTGTAGCTCTGTTTAAGGAAGGTTGCAGTTCACGTGCATTCATTTGTGCCTAATTTAATATAGATTATGTCATAAAATACACAGCATAAGAAATCTATGCTGGGCGGTGGTGGCACACGCCTTTAATCCCAGCACTTGGGAGGAAGAGGCAGGCGGATCTCTGGGAGTTCGAGGCCAGCCTGATCTACAAGAGCTAGTTCCAGGACAGGCACCAAAGCTACAGAGAAACCCTGTCTCGAAAAAAAAAAAATTAAAAATTTAAAAAAAATAAAAAAAGAAATCTATATACGTATATTCACATAAGTGTGTTTATTTTATGACTATAAAACCAACTAATAAATTTCACTGTACTTTCCAAAGTTTGATGAGCACTCAAGGGTTCACTATATAATTATTTCACTATTAAATGTCCTCAATAAAAAATCTGATACCTGGGGAAAAATACCACAAAAGCACTCACATGTTCATCCAGTATACATGGGTGATATATGTGTATTCGTCATTTCACTAAGTCATAGAATAAAAATATGTATGTTGCAACATATTTATTTGAACCCTGGCAAAACTTTTTAATTATTTACTAGTTCTTTGAATACAGATAGAAAATGTAGGCACTCAATTTCTAACACTGTGAATTAAAACTTAGGTTTTACATGTTCTTAAATCAATTTGCCCTCAGAGAAGTAACGTTAAGATCTGGGAACTCAGATTTAATCTCCATGAAAAAAAATGTGAAGACCTAAGATATTATATTTCTACATTTTTCATACAAAACATATAAAAAATAGTAATCAGCTTACAAAATACACTTAACCCAAAATAAAAAATGAACAAATTAAGTTTTACTAAAATTAAAATGATCTCTTTAAAGGCAACATTAGCAGAAAGAAGGACAAGCCATGAGCTCCATGATGCTCACACCAGAAAGATCTGACAAATAATGCTCATTTTACATGAAAGAAATTGTTGCTTAGCAATACAAATCTCTAACTGGAATGGACAAAAGACTTGGACAAGTGGTTCACACACACACACACACACACACACAAATATGGAGTAGTAACAAACAAGTGAAAATGTAATCAAATATTTCTCAAGCAGGAAATTGCTAATAAAACCACAATTATCACCAGATACTCATTAGAAAAACTAAACTATGAAAGTTGACAATACTGATTTTTAAATAAAGAAAATAATGGGAACTCCCATTCATGCTGCTAAGGAGATGGGTTGGTATAATCATCTCAGAAAAGGGTGTGACTACCTGCTAAGGTTCAACATGAATATACCTTATGATCTGATAATTACACTAATATATATTCTCATATGTGTGTATATGCACATAGGAAAAAGGAGTGCATGTGTTCCCCAAAATACGTATGTAGGACTGTTTGTGGAAGTTTTATTCATGAAAAAAAAAAAACTAAAAAATGCTTTAAATATTCATTGGTGTAGGTAAGTCAGTAACCTATGGCATCTGCAGGGAAATAACATTCTGAAATAGCAGGGAACCAAGTACCTTCCATCAGGTCCACAAACACAGATACTCTCACAGCTATGGAGTTAAGCCCTGTAATTTCCAAAACAAAGCTAACTGAGAGGGGAAAGATTTGCTTTCGTGTTTAGTGTGTGGTTTTATTCAGAGGCTCGGCTAAATTACATCTCTAAGGTGCAACTCCATGGCTAGCATCTTCACTCAAAGGGGAGAAGTGGACGAGACATATGGGTTTGGGAGAACAACATGTGAAGGCAGAGATCAAGCTGAGGATTTTGCAAACCAAGAAATGTCAAAGACTGGCAAGAAAGTGGCAGAGATTAGGCGAAGAACTGTGGTGTGGATCCGTTCCCTTCTTTCTCAAAACCCTATCTACACATCTCTCTGCCTCTGTAGCCTCCGAAAAATCAAGAGAAGTCACACCTGCCTTTAAGTCACACAAAACATGGCTTTTTGTTTTTACAGTCCAACCAAAATACTGCCCCATTCCCAGTCATTTTTGTAAGCAAGCTGGCTCTGTAATGATTTTATGTTACAAAAATGTCTAGGGTATTATCATCACTGGACAAACGCTGACTCCAAAGTGAGCCTTGGCAACATCAGAGTCCCCTGCCTTAAAATAGATCCAGCACTTGAGAAATGTGCTGTAGGTCAGCTCTAGCAGTGGTGGGCTTCGATTCCAACTCTCTTTAAGGATTCATTTTATGCATGTGGAGCTGTTAATCATTATGGACCAGAAATTAATTTTTGTCTTTACTAGTCATATGCCAAATGACTAATCGGAGAGATCTAAGGTGCCCAAGAATTTTTCTTTGGTTGGTTACGCTTGTTTTGGTTTTTTGTTTGTTTGTTCTGTTTTTTGTCCTTTTAATTTCTGCCAGTGAAGAATAAAACTTAAATCCAAACTGAAGCCTTCAATTTTCTGCGCAGGAACGTGGGGTTTCTCTTAAGTTCTTCACTTTAGCTTGCCTGCCTGCCTACTGGGGATCCCACCTATGACTTCATATACACGATTTTTAAAATTTACCTTTGCCTGAGAGATGCAGAGACTCCCAGTAGAGAGGGCTGAGCTAGAGGCTGGCTAGGAATATTTCATCACAGGACTCGAGGCTTCGCGTCTGCTAATAGGAGGTTTTTCCAGATCATTGGCACCAGCGCAAGAGAAAGCAGCACATTCATTTCGTGCAATTTGCTGTACCTTCCCACATGGAGTCGGTGCATGTAAAAGGCTGTTAAGTACTAAATTATTCCTTATCAAATCACCATCATCTGGAGTCATGATCAACACTAATTAAATTACTTTCGCTGAACTCGGCTCCAGCCTGCTGCTGAGACTGCGTACATTCCGCTTGCAGTGCGGTCCTCCCTGGGTCTGGAACACAGAGCTGCAGGCATCGGCATTGTTTGTAGTTTAATTAAAGTGAATCTTTCCTTTTTCAAGTGAATTAAATCAAGCGAGTTAGCCTCTTCATTTCATTGACAAAGAAATGATGTTTCAAAATGATACTTTATTTCCTGACTTCATAGAGGTCCAGTCATTGATCTAGGTCTGAAATTCACAGCTCACCTCTGCTGTTCTCAAACACCATTCCCGGGGAAACCCTGCAGCTCTAGCAATCAGTTCTTCTAGGGAGAGGCAGTCGGAACACTGAAGAGATGAGCCTTGCATTCTCTTCTTTGACGGAAGTTTGACCTTTGAAACCACATCTTAAGTCTGACTAATGATGGCTGAGTTTGTCTGATGGCTCAATTTAAGAGTTCCAAAATATCGGAACTTAAAAATACACACTTCCAAAATAAATTTAACTACTTCTTAATCTGACAGTTTACCAGGGGTTGTGGTATTCATTAGTAAGTGACTGGTAATTTAGTAACTGTTTTCATTTTAGAAGTGTGAACTGTGAAACATGGCTTACTTCCTTTTATTTTCTACCTACATCCTAGAAAGGCAAACAATTCGATCACAACACTAAAGAAGTAGGAAGAGTGGAAATACCACTTTAAAAATGTATCTTTGAGTGTGCAAAAACACAATATAAAATGACATGGCGGTAGAGAGAGTGGATTAAATTATCTCAGGAGAGTACTTTCCTAATTATGACAATACGACATCCTCGTAACCTTCCGCTGAGAACAGACCGTGTGTGTTATAGTTATTGACTAAATGCTCATCCACAAATAGACGGAGTTAATGTGGACGGCTCACTTTAGAATCCTGATGGGAAGCAGCATCCACGTTTGAAAATAACTCAAATTTATGCAGTATTTTATGCTCTTCAAAGAACCACTACAACAGATTCTATTAGGGTCATTCTGGTTTGGTAGATTTGGTTGCTGCTGTGGTTTTAAGGTTGGGAGTGCTCAGATGGTGAAGGCCGAGTGCCCAGTTTGAGGCATTATGGTAAAGGGAGGGGGCCTTTAGGTGGTGAGGCATGGTAGAAGGGTTGCTAGAGCGGGACTTCAAGGCCCTGGTGCTTCTTCCAAGATGTAAGAAGTCTCTGTGACATGATGCATTGTGCACCGCAAATAAGAGAAGCATAGCCAGCTGCCTAAAGTCTCTCAAGCCATTAGCCAAAATAAATCTTTCTACTTTTTAAGTTGATTTTATTGGGTATTTAGTCACAGAAATGGAAAGCTAACATTGTCGTAAAGAAGCTAAGCAAGCCATCTCGGTAAAGATCTAAGACTCCACGGCAGCAGGTTAAGACTTAGAGCCTTGTGCTGGAGAGATGACTCAGTGATGAAGAGAACCTGTTACTCTTAGGGGACCTGGATTCGATTCCCACCGTCTACAGAATCTTCCATGACCATTTGCAGTGGACCACAGGTCCTCTGTTGACCCTCCCAGGCACCAAGAATCTGTGTTCACAGACATAACGGAGGCACAATATTCACACATAAAGCACAAATGAATAAATCTAATTTAAAAATTTAGCTATTATTATATGCCTGTAATTCCAGCACTGGGAAGTAGACGTGAAAGATCAGATGTTTAAGGTCCTCAAGGCCAGCCTGGCCTGCAAGAAACCCTGCTTTAAAAATGATAACAAATAAACAATTGTTTTAAAGAACCATGGGATTTGGGTTGCAATAAAATTCAAATTTGTTTATACTTTCACTTACAATGTTTCTTGTTCACACACACACTATAATAGTATATAAAATCACATCAGGTATTCCTGAAACTTTCATTTCTTCAGTAATTACTGCATCTACCAGGCCACAGATGCGACAGTCGGTGCCGAGAACTAGAAAGCAATATTGAGCTTCGGGGTGCAGGTGCTGAGCGAGATGACTTCATAGCATCAAGCGCATATGTGGGTCCAACCAGAGTTTTATTTAGATTTCTAAAATACATTTCCTCTAGTAAAGATCTTAGCCTGTTCTCTATGCCTTACGCTTGATTAATTCACGTGTGTGTGATACACACAGCTGTATGCATGACCTTACTAACATATTCCTGGCACTTACATCGAAATGCAAAAAGTTCTCAGAGCATTTGTGTTTCTTTTGGGCATTCTGCCTTCTTTCTATTTCTTCCTGAGACTGAAGACATTGAGAACTTCACACTGCTCACCTCACACTGGAGCAAAGGGGGTACTCTCCTACGAGGAAAGCTTGCACTACCCTGGGACAACCAAAACGCCCCAAGTGACAGACAAGTCTCCTTCTAGACATGGATACAAAATGTAAGTAAGCAGTACTTGGCTTGACTCAGACCTTTCCCTTTTTTTTTTTTTACTCCTTAATTATTCTAAGAGTAAAACAAAATAGTAATTTCTATGAATACAAAGCATTTGCCCTAGGAGAAGAAACCTTTATTTTTGGTTCTTCTGAAAGGGCAAGCAGGTCTTTGAAACAAATCTACAATTTTCAAGAGCTTTAAGCCAGGACTGCAGACTTCCCATGAGTATCCTTACATTGGTACTGAGATTTCTGGCCTACTACGAAAATAAAACCCAAACCAAAACAAGATGTTTAGGATAATAATCTACTATATGGTTCTTGAGTTCTTAAATGAGAGGCTGTAGCCACCTGTTTTTATAAATGTGGGGTTTTGTTTGTTTGCTTAATTGGTTGGTTTGTTTTTGTTTTATTTATTTATTTATTGCTTTTGTTGTTGTTGTTGGTTTTGGTTTGTTAAGTCTGGATTTTTCTGTGTAACAGCCCTAGATGTCCTGGAAAACTGTGTAGACCAAGCTGGCCTCGAATTCATTGAGATCCACCTGCATTTTTAGCAGAACTCTTTCCCATCCCATTCCTTGGTGGACAGTCTGGGGCTAGTTTGAGCCATTGTGGCTAACATGAGTAGTCCTGACCAGAGGGCCTCCAATATCTAAACATTTACCATCTGACTCTTTCCAGAGAACAGCTTGCTGACCCTCATCTCAGATCATGATCTATAGTGATAAGAGAGAAAGCAAACATGAGAGAAGCTGGCAGAGTGACGTGCACTCATGTCCACTGTTAACCCAGTCAACAAAGGCCACCATCATCTGTTAACATTTTATGTGGCCTCACGTAATCGGTTCACGGTACTATACAAACAAGCTGCTGAAAAATGGCACAAAATTGAGACTCAGAAGCTGCAAATTTATGAGGCATGAGGAATTTCAAAGCACTTACTCAGACCAGGGGGGACATATAAGATGGAGAATTTTCTACACCTTTCTAGAAAATATAACCAAAAAAGTCAAAATAAAATCAAATCATGTTGTGAACATCAAAGTGCTTTATGGGGGAAAAATGCTTGGCTGTAGAAGTGGTTTGGAGGAGGGAAAACCTCTGTAAAAGGTGAAGAAATAAATGGTATACATAAATTAGATTATTTAAGACCACACCATGAAAAATGCATGCAGCCTTTTATACAAATCTATGTAGTTAAGAGTACACTCAGTAGATGAAGCACTCACTTTCAATTGGTATCGCTTCAAGTTCAGGTGATAAATGGATGGCAACGGCCTCAATTAGTGCTCCGTTAAATTTCAGAAGCAAAGGGGAAGGCTTGTGTACAAGTAAGGACAATAACATAAATACACCTTGCAAGGCAGCGAAGCTCAGAGCGTCCTCAAGCTCCATCTGTGGCTCTCCAAAGATTCCTTCTCAGTACATTTACTTCAAGCTCTCCCCACCCTCCCGGCACACACACACACATACATACACTGACAGCCATTACTAAAGAGCCCAATCTCAGCTATCAGCAGAGTGCCTTTATGGGGCCATTAAGCCATTTCTCTTGTTTACAGTGCCTGAAGAAAGATGTGAATTATGTCTGTGACAAAGCAAGCGATAACATTTCTAAACTGCTATCAAAATGCAAACTGAAACACATTGAAGGGCAGGAACCCTGATTTGAGTTTTCATGATTTTCCATTGTTTGCAGCATCTGGACGTATATTCCCCTATAATATCTCTGAGGCAGAAATTCAGAGCCTCGCACGGCAACATGATATCCATTTCTTTCTTCAATAGGATTCTTTAAGGCATGCTAAGAAAGATGCCACAGAAATGTGAAGGGGATGTTGCTGGATGCTGCACAGAAATTCCCTGTGTAGAGGCCCCCTTGATGTTTCACGACTTAAAAGATTTTTGAGTCATCATGAGAAACAACCATTGTTTTCTGGACCTCAAAATTTTTTGATTCAAGATGTTGTTACATTTAGTCAAAGTTTTGAGACTGAGCTAGTGTTGGTTTAATCTTCAGAACACTCTGAATACAGGAATACTAAGAGAAAGAGCCCTGGAGGAAAGCAGTGCAACTTGGGGACACCCGACACCTGCTGTCCCCAGGGAACTTTAGTGGAATCATGCATTTCCTAAGAGAGGAACCTAAGCCCCCAAAGACTCCTGGCAGTAACAGTGAGTGTCCTCTCTCCTGCATGGATTTCAGAATAATTCTGTCAGAGGCACACTTCAACAAAGGGGAGATCACACGTGAGAAAGTACTGGAGGTGACAGTGACCCTGGAACTCACATCCGCATCTTGCCTCACTTGACCACAGACTGGCACCTGAAGGCAAAGCTGAACTAGAAACCCAGAATCCTTCCAGTCTGCAGAATGGACTGGACCTCTTGGAGTTGTCACTTTGGTTACATTACAAAGCACCATTATAGCATCATAACGCAATACAGTGGATATGCGTTCTGGGTTTAGTGTGTCTTCCCTCTCCTCAGAAGGCAGTGGGGATCAAAGTGACTTCTCTCACTTGACTTTTCCCACCAGCTCTGACGATATTGATCGGAGGTTTCCAGCATTTCATTGGCTTCAACTACATTTGCTTACTTGTGATAATTTTCACGTATCAGATTCAAATTGATTTTATGCTTTAAAGATTCAGACTTAAGAATTCTCAAGAAAGGAATGAAAGCAACAACGCAATGCCACTCGATGTGGTCAACATTCCATCATGAAATACAGGTCAGTGGTTGACTGAGCCATGTTCGGCTGGCCCCTCACACCAAGACCCAGTTTTCATATTTGACATATTCTCTTCTGCCTCCATCCTAATCTCTAGCAAAATCTGCATTGATGTCACTTTAGCGCTTATCTGCTAGGCATGTGAGTGCCTTGTCCCTTATATAACATAGTCATCATGTCGCCACATGTAGGCATAAGTGTACATGCCCACTTTCTTTCTTTCTTCTTTCTCTTTCTTTCTTTTCTTTCTTTCTTTCTTTCTTTCTTTCTTTCTTTCTTTCTTTCTTTCTTTCTCTTTCTTTCTTTCTATCATCTATCTATCTATCTATCATCTATCTATCTATATCTATTATCCACTCATCTTTATCTATCTATATTTCTACCTGTCTTATTCACACACACACACACACACACACACACACACAATAAACTCTAATCATAAATGCTATATTGATGGCTTACATCTGTAAGGCCAATCTCAGGCAACAATGACAAGATGCAGAGTTACTACTGAATAGACATAAGGGAAGAAAGGCAAAGATCTGATATAAGACTTTGGGGCACATGTTTCTGGGCCCATATTGTGAAAATAGGCATTGAACTCCACTCCAGGCATTTTGGTACTGTGGAAATCATAGTAACTCACATTGGCAATGACCCTTAATCATTATGAAAAAGTAAAATCAGGTATAAATGGTATAAATGCCGTATTAAAGCAAGGAGGGCACATAATGCGCATTAAAAAGCTGTGCAGGCAATGTGGTTGACATTTTAAGGCACTCACTGCTTTAAAAGGTGTTTTAAATCTCTTTGTAATTCAATTACATGGACCACCTACTTCCTAGTTGATATGGGAAAGGACAATATTAGTATATTAATAAAACAAAAAGAAATACCAAAACCAGAAAGTTATTATCCTAATTTTAAAAGCTTCACCAATTGAAAAATAAAGAGTCTGGATGCACAATGTGTGGATTCACTTCTCTAAGCTAAAGTCCAGGTCTCATATAATGGCTGTTCAGCTTAGAAGTACTAAATGCTCCTTACTTTCCCGGGCTAATAGTCAATAAGAGCATGCTGGGAGGAACTGGTTCTTCTTTCTGGAAAAGGGCAGGAACAGGGAAACGAAGTTCTAATGGAGGAATGATCCAAATTGAACCACTTTTGCATTTTGCCTTGGCTTCGAGACAGATCTTCCTACCCCTACTGGTCCAGTAGATGGAAAGCAGCACGACACTTTTTTTTGGAAACAAATTCTGTGCCGTGAGCCCAAACATACAGCACTTCACATCCAACTGGCAAGAACAAAACAGAACAAGCTGCAGCTATTTGAGAAACAGATCTAATCAATCGAAATGAAGTTCCCAAATGAGAAAATCCATCCAAATTCATATCTCCCTAGAGCTGTCCTATTTAATGAAGTCCTAACCCTGACCTTTCTGAGCCCAGAACCCACTTTCCTAATGAATCTGTCCCACTGTGCACTGATACAGGTACTTTTTAAGACCTGGAAAATCCCCAAAAGAAAGATGACTTCTCTCCACCCTCATCTGTATCAAATGATGGGTACCAGGTATAGGAAATGACTAGGAAGAAAGTTATCACTCCTAGCTGGGCATAGCCAGGCAGACTCTGATACTTCTTGGTGTCTCTTAATGTGACGTAAAGAATCTCTGAGGAATGTTGTGTAGCACAGGGGCCTGTGTCTCCAGGCATGAGGGGCAGTCTTCTCTGGCCATTATGTAAGCATGAAGACCACTTCCTTGCATTGAAGGAAGCCAGGACTCCAACCTCCTCTAGCATCCAGTACAAATCATAGGGTGTTGCCCTCAGAAGGTGCTGAGGACAGATCTCTAACAAATAGCTTAAGAAAAGTGTGGTAAATTTGTCCTTCAAAATACACTGCTGAAAAAAAACAAAGGAAGAAAGGAGGGAGGGAGGCAGAGAAGAAGGAGGGAAGGAAAGGAGAGATAAAAGAAAGCAGATCATAAACAAAGAAAACCCCAAATACAAATGATATCAAAACTGTGTCACTTAAGAGTGACAAGAAACAACTGTGACCTTCAATTTTCCTTTTTAATTAATTAGCTCATGAACACGAAAAATCAAACCCAAAATTTCATGGTAATTACTTTAACTATCGGCCACAGTAATATGCAAAACAAAATTAAGACAATATTACATTGCTTCAGAAACCTGCCAAATACTAACATGCCTGTCCCTGTGGAATAAATACCAAACAACAGTCATTGTGGCTTGTGAGTTTAGCTCACATAAAAACAAGAACTCAGGCTGAGCAAGACGATCCACTTCTTAAAGGCACTTACCACCAAGCCTGAGGATCTGAGTTCAAGCCTCAAGCCTCACAAAGAGCAGAGCACATCCATGTATGCAGTGGCATGGGTACACACTCTCTCACACTCACACACACACACACACACACACACACAAATAAATAAGTGTAAAAAATGTTTAACAGGCACTCAATTTTTTTATGAAGGAAAACAAACTAGTTTTCAATTTTAAGTTCAATAATAAGTAGTGAAACAAATGTTTGACAGAATTCACTAAGTTAAGTTTTCAGAAGTAGAGCAATATGATTGTAATTTTAGAAATCATCTCACATATATTAGCACGACTTGGACCAGGCCTCAAATACACACAGGGGAAGGAGACAGGGTATATGGCCCAGAGAGGGGGAGGCGACGAGAGGGAAAACTGGACTAGAGGGCTGACATTTCACTCTATAATACATAGCATACCCAAGTCTAACAAGACTTTATTATTCTGCTACTTTAGATGATGATTTTTGCACTGACTGTTTTTTTATGTACCTCCTCAAAATGATCTTTTGGTTACTTGGTAACTCATTACTACTTGCATAATTCCACTTCCTTGTAAGCTACTGAATCCTTGTGTTTGATTAATAATTTCACATACTTTTCATCTGTTTGGGGGAAAAAATAAAGCCTGCAATTTTCGTAGTCTTAAATTGACCATTTTAGCACCAAAATAATACATAGCGTAAGTACGGAGCAGGTCCCATAGGGCAGCAGCACACCTGCCACATTTCTGCGTGACCCTACAAAGGGCATGATTGACATCAATTCAAACATTATTAGCCACTTGGCACCATGTTCAAAAAGACCCCGACAGTAGACAATCAAAGCTGGAAACGTGTTCTCAATACCAAAGCTAGGAAAGTTTGCCCGGAAAAAAGAAAGCCAGCTGGCTAGAGCCAAAAAAAAAAAAAAAAAAAAAAGTACCTTTCAGTAAATACCAATAAAACTTTACAGGCTGCCAAAATAACAAAGATACTGTGATCACAAAGGAAACCCGGTGACTTCCCTGACGAGAAACACCTTCTTCAGAAACGGCCTGTCACCCGGCCATACTACAGCTGTTAATGCCAACTCGGGTGAAAACTCCGACTGCATTTCACTTAACATAACGTCTGGACAATTTGTATCCTAAAATAAATCTGAGAAAGGTCCTTCAGAATGCCCCGTAATGGGATGGATGAGATGGCTCGGCTGATAAAGGCTTCCTGCACCAGGGCTGATGACCTCGGTGCTGTAGGGGACCGGGAGTGAAAAGAGAAGACTGACTTCTGACCTCCACACACGTGCCATGGCATACACATGCGCACAGATTAAATAACAGGAACAATAAGAGTGTATAAAATACAATGCTTCATAATGTTTAAGGCGCTGCTGCCTGAGTGTGTTAGAGAACTACTTTTATGGGAAGTAGTTAGCACCTTGAAAATCTCCGTGCACTTTATCAGACTGAGAACTGCCCAGCAGGGCTATAGAGGGGGCTTAGCATTTCCACATAGTGGCTGCCCTAGAAGAAGACCTGGGTTTGGATCCCAGCAGCCAGAGAGTGCTCACAACTTCCGGTAACATCGATTCCATGGTTCTGATGCCCCTCTTCTGGTCCCTACAGACGCCAAGTATGCAAGTGGAACACAGACATCCATGTACAGAAAACATCCACACATAAAATAAAATAAAAAATAAATCTTTTAAAAAAAAACGAACACTCATAGAAGAGAGCAGGAAGTACGCTTGAACTCATTGACACAGGAGACCACTTCCTAAATATAACCCCAGTAGCACAGACACTGAAAGAAACAACTAATAAATGGGACCTCCTAAAACTGAAAAGCTTCTGTAAAGCAAAGGACAC
>NC_022009.1:76894884-76911602 GCF_000317375.1 Microtus ochrogaster
TGGAAATTTCTCAGAAAATTAGGAAACGGCCTTCCTGAAGACCCAGCAATACCACTTTGGGGTATATACCCAAAGGATGTTCAATCATTCCACAAAGACATGTGCTCAACTATGTTCATAGCAGCATTGTTTGTCATAGCCAGAACCTGGAAACAATCTAATTGCCCCTCATCAGAAGGATGGATAAGGAAAATGTGATACATTTACACAATGGAGTACTACACAGCAGAAAAAATAATGCCATCTTGAATTTTGCAGGCAAATGGATGGAGCTAGAAAATATCATTTTGAGTGAGGTAACCCAGACCCAGAAAGACAATTATCACATGTACTCACTCATTGCTGTTTTTTAAACATGAAGCAAAGAAAACCAACCCACAAATCACAATTCCAGAGAACCTAGACAACAATGAGGACCCTAAGAGAGACAGACATAGATCTAATCTACATGGGAAATAGAAAAGACAAGATCTTCTGAGTAAATTGGGAGCAAGGGGACTTTAGGAGAGGGTTGAGGGAGAGGGGAGAGGCAGGGAGGGGAGCAGAGAAAAATGTAGAGATCAATAAAAACTAAAAAAAACCTGGGCAGGTGGCATGCGCTGTTATAATCTTTTTGCCTCATACCCCCACCCCTCATCCATACCCCCCCACCCTTCATCACCACCCCTACCAAAGCTGAAACAGCAGGGCTGAGTGTCTGAGGCCAGCACAGCTAAATATCAAGTGTGTGTCTTAAACACACAACTATAGGGTAGTTTCACAAAAACAGGAGAAATAAGAGACAGGTAAAAAAAAAAAAATAGAAGGGTTGGGAGGGCAACATTCTTTGTAGTTTTTTTTTTATTAACAAATGGTAATAAAACATATTCACAGCAAACAGGGGAATCCCACATCATCTCCCCTTTTCTGTATAAATAAAAAGGATGGTTTTAGCTTTAACATAGTAAAATTACATATAACTAAACAGGTATCAAGCAAGATTTACAATTAAAATATTTATATTATTGATTTTATTGAGCTCTGCATTTTTCTCTGCTCCCCTCCTTTCCTCTCCCCTCCTCTTCAACTCTCCCCCATCGTACCCACACTCCTAATTTACCCAGGGGATCTTGTCTTTTTCTACTTCCCATATAGATTAGATCCATGTAAGGACTCTTAGGGTCCTCATTGTTGTCTGATTGTGATTTGTAGGCTTGTTTTCTTTGCTTTATGTTTAAAAACCACTTATGAGTGAGTACATATGATAATCCACAGACCTACTAACACACGATTTTTGACAAAAAAAAGCAAAAAATATATAAAATAGAAAAATGAAAGCATATTTAACAAATGGTGCTGGCATAACTGAATAGCAACATGTAGAAGAATGAAAATAGATCCGTATCTATTACCATGCACAAAATTCAAGTCCGAATGGATCAAAGACCTCAACATGGAGCCAGCCACATTGCCCATTTTGTCATTTTTAATCATATACAATATCATCTACTGTACAAGAGTGACACCAAAATACTAAGTTTAAGTCTCTACTGACAAGTCCAGCCTATGCAAATGAAGCAGGAAGCAAACAAGCCAAACACAATGATAAAGAAAATAAAACGAGAAAGACTTAGATCTGCTTAGCTATAACCAGGAGATCAGCAGTAGGCAGATACTGTGGTAAGACACTTACATAAGAATTTGACTTTGCAACCATTGTAAGAACAAACTGCAAACATGCAGCTCACATTTCCATAGCTAAAGGACACCTTAGGCTCCAAGAAAACTGATACTTAAATAGATAATTTCAGAACTCTCTTATATTTTTGTAAGCAGCTTTTGCAACTGCTTTGACATATACTCTATCTATCTATCTATCTATCTATCTATCTATCTATCTATCTATCTATCTATCTATCATCTATTTATCTATCTATCTATCATCTCTCATTTTAAAGTTGAGAGTTACAATCATAAATGAGCCAGGTCACATTACAGGGGAGATTTAAGAGGGAACTCTCATTCACCTTCACAATCTTGAGAATGAACAGTTACTGAGAAGCCCTCTAGACACAGATATTTAGCTTACTAAATCAGATTTCATTACCTTACAGCAATCAATAACAAGGCATTATACAAAATTATAATTATATTTAACTGAGATGATATAATAGTTGGAACAGCTGGAATTTATAATCAATAGTTATCCAAATGCTCATTATTGCCAATGCTTATGACATATGAGATATTCTCAATTCATGCTCTGATCATATACTAAGAGAGTCTTCTACAAAATGTATGAAAAATCACTTTTAGAATTGTATTATTTTTTACTGATACAGGTTCTCAGTGGCCAAATCAAAGGACTCCTGCCCCTTCTCTTCTGCTCTAAAACCTTCCTGCCACAATGCCCACAAATCTCCTAAGGCTTCAGTACGGGACAACACCACAAGGTAAGATCCAGCAGGAATGGAGCCAGATCCGAGGGGAACAGAGGCATCTCACCTGCCACTCATTTGACTCCACAGCAAAAGTGTCATGGCAACACTCCAGTGGAGATTTTTTACTTTGACTTGCTAACTACAGAGCAGAATAAATTAAATTACAGCATATGACACAAATGGCAGAGCATAAAGCACAGTAATATAACCATGGTGTCCAGGAACTGTCGAAAATGGAAAATCATACTACAGAATGATATTTAAATATTATCAATATTTTTCCTTTGATCTTGATTGGCACATTTTGTGGTAACATGAAAACACACAGTAGTAATCCTTCTACAGATCAAGATTTTCTGTTATTCAGTGTACACAGGGGCACTAACCGGAAAGTAACTTCTATATTTGGTGTTATTGCTTTACAAAATGTTCACTCAAATAAATATTAGTTACCAATAGCTACTAAATTTTTAAATGCAAAGATGTGTTTGTTATTTGATAAGGTCTAAGTGACATATCTAAGCAATAAAGTATTTTAATGTCTAGCTGCTTTCTTTAAAACAGTCGAAATTTTATTTATTGCTATGTTGACCTACTTAAACTTCAATTTGTCCTTTTGGGATTCTTCTATACTAGATGAGACAGAATAATGATGAAAGCAGGTCATGACTCCAGGCATATCGCTTTCCTATAATTTAGTGACCAAAGAGTGACAGTGACAATTAGCCTTCTTGTTTACACAATATAGGAGGTTGCGATAGAATGGATTTCCCCCCATATTTCCCATTCAGTTTCCCCCCAGAATCATAATCTCATACTTTGGCGAATCCTTTGCTGTCTCCAGATATAAGGGGCCATGAGATGCAGTAAACGCTGGAAGCAGGTGACAGATCCAGCAACTTATACTAGCACTTAAAAGTGTGTGTGTGTGTGTGTGTGTGTGTGTGTGTGCTATAGCCCTTGTTGTGATTGATAGTTCCAAGAAACTCAAAAAATATGAAGATGAAAGCATACTGCTCTGCTTCCAAATGTGCTAAAAAGGATGGACTGATAAGCTTGGAAAAAGCACAGGGATACCAACTGCAAAATGATCACAGGATCGCAAACATAATAGGCTGTTTTGCATTCTCCTCCTGGCCCCTTTGAGGTAAACAGAGCTTTGTAAATTGAGGGTGTGCAGATGATGGGCCTGGTTCTCCCCTTCCCCCACCACACATCAGACTCCAAAAGAAATTATAAAATTCTCAAAGTATATTCATTATTTAATACGTATTGTTCTAAGTATACTAAGTATAGTTAATTGAGTACGAGTGTGCAGACATGCTAAAATACACACTTGAAGTAAACTCTTTGGTTTTCATCTTTCCTCTTTCTCTTTCTCAATGTAGTGTTAGCTAACTTCACCCTGAGAAATTTCCACCTTCACTTGTTCACCAGATAAGTTCTAAGTGCGTCTGATGTACTTTCACTAGTCCACAGAATTTGACTAGTTCCCACCTATGAACCTTACATGTGGTAAATGGGAAAGCCCCATTGTATAATGTCCATCTCTGGATTCGAACACTGGGCCTAGTCTCTCTGAAATCCAACAAATGCACTTGCCTATCTGCAGCATTAACACCTGGGCTTCATCCACTCCGAAGACCTACACTTCATTAACAAAATGAGTGGCAAACACAAATATTTGGGAAATTCTCTGCCGAGAGATGTCTGCCACTATTTTTAGCTACTTTGGTCTACGTTTGTCACTATTACCTGACCAAACTGTTTACTTAAAAAAAAACTTCAGTTTTGGCACAACTCCACCTGATGGGGACTGGTTACAAGCAATTCTTGAGGAAACTATCTGTACTTGGCCATAGTGTGCCCACACTTAACTTCTCTGGAAAATAATTTTATCCCTTGAAAGAACATAAAATACAAAAGGACATGGTAGTTTCTACTAAATTAGGTTGTCGTGAAAAATCAGATGTCTTAGGACATAGTGTGCTTAGAAGAAGTTTCAGCACTCTGAGCCCTAGGCAAGAACTGTTAGGGTCCAACAAAGCACGGGCATAATGTTGAGAAATCTCTGGGTTCATGTCATCTTTATTTTCTATAAGCCTGGTTTGTGGTTGGAGGGCATGTTTCAATTTCTTCATGCAGCTTTTTTTTCAATTTCTCCAAATTATACTCACAAGGAGAAAGAAAAATCAAGCAAGTAGAGAATTTAGGGTGTATGCCAGCAATCTGTCTGGGTTTCATTGTGAATATCATAGAGATTCTGCTAATAATAAATGCTCTGGACAAACTTCTCCTCTTTCTATATTTACTCTCCTCACCCTTTGGGAGATGCAGAAATGGAAGGAATGGAGCAGTTAGTGACTTGCCAGGATTATAGTTAATAGAAGGGGGACTGACATGATGGCTTAGCTTGCTCCCATGTCTGAAAAACTTGAGTTCAATCTCTATAACCAGCATAGTAAAGACAAAAACTGATGCCCTCTGAACTCCATTTGTGGGTCAAGGCACACCCACACATGTACAAATACACACAGACAAAACTAAAAGAAAGAAGTAGAGGGGAAATTGAGCCTGACGTGTAGGCCTTCACAGCTCTCTGAACTTATCGTACATTACCGTTATTTAAATATTTTGAGCATTCCTCCCTTCTTTCTCTAAGCTTCTCAGAATTCTTTCTGAAGGCAAGAATCAGGGTTTTTTTTTTTTTTACATAAAAACTAGTTCTCATATAAAAGAATAGCCATTATCTTGACATTCTAATCATACAAGTAAAACCAAAACCTTCTTAAATACAATACTTAAAACTAGCTTTAAAATGGTGAGCACTTAAGGAAACAAAATGATTGTTGTTGGTGGTATTCATTTGGCAACCGTGAATATAGTAAAGAAAACACTTAGAACACTGTGCTCAGAAAACACTGCTGCACAAACCAGAGAACAAGCAAGGTTTTCCATAAATTTGGAATGTACTTGTTAGACCTGTAGTGCTTGTTCCCCTTCACGGGGAGTGGGACTGTTCGATCTCTAATGAGAACTACAACAACCTAGGAATACATGCTTCTTACATGTGTATCAGGAGTGACATCACAAAACCTTGTCTTTGCTTGCTACATGAATCAGACACAATCACCTCACATTTTTTTCAACTGTACTATTGGCGTTGTTATCTAATTTTTCATTCCTATTCACTTATAAATTTCTCTGGGTAACTGATATTGTCAAATTTGCACAGAGCTGCTGAGTTTTTCCAGACTAGGTGTTAAAATCTTGACAAAATACAGCTCCTTCACACATTATATTCAACCAACTAACTCCCCTCAACATTTATTTAGAAAACTGGAAAAAAGTGGCAAGTCCAGATGCAAGCTACAATGCCAGATATGCAGGGTTTTTGCATGCTGTACAGCGAGGTGTGCATGGTGTGTGCATGCTGTACTGCCAGGTGTGCAGGGTGTCTGCATGTTGTACTTCCAGGTGTGTATGGTATGTGCATGCAGTACTGCTAGGTGTGCAGGGTGTGTGCATACAGTATTGCCAGGTGTGCAGGGTGTCTGTATGCTTTACTGCTAGGTGTGCAGGGTGTGTGCATGCAGTACTGCCAGGTGTGCAGTGTGTGTGCATACAGTACTGCCAGGTGTGCATGGTGTCTGCATACAGTACTGCCAGGTGTGCAGGGTGCCTGCATGTTTTACTGCCAGGTGTGCAGGGTGTGTGCATGCAGTACTGCCAGGTGTGCAGGGTGTCTGCATGTTGTACTGCCAGGTGTGCAGGGTGCCTGCATGTTTTACTGCCAGGTGTACAGGGTGTGTGCAGGATGTACTGCTAAGTGTGCAGGGTGTGTGCATGCTGTACTCCCAGCTTTATTGTTGCCTTCTAAGCTGGTAGCTGTTTCAAGATCTTCCTTCGATGCTAAATAGTCCTCGAATGCTAGCCTTCCATTCAGTGGGCAGGAAACCTAGCATCTACTCCTAAAAATGTTCAGCGTAGTGATGTCAACTAAATGTTAGAATGTCAGTCTAAGTTGCTTTTCTGTGATTGGCATTCCTTGCTAAGACAGTTAAGAACCCTCACTGACAATTTTGTCAAACTCCTATAGTCCTGTTGGAGCACAGTGCCTCTTTTGCAGCTAGAAAGTTATCTATTTTACATGGGTGATCTTTGGTCACCCACAGTGTCAATAGCCAATTGCTTTTAAGAGGATTTCCTGGAGCCTGCATGTAAAGTGGAGTACCGACCACCCCAAAGGAATAGAACCAATAGCAAAGGTCCTGTGGGTATTTTATTATTAAATAGAGATAATCATAGAATTAACATGCTTCTGATGTAGTTCTCATCTTAATTATTACTATTTAACTGGTAATTTTTTTTTTCTTCAGGCTGAGTGAATACTATAATTATTATGCATTGCATTTTAAAGGTTACATCTTAATTGAAAAATCACACTTTTTTTCTCTCAATGAATATATCAACTTCAAAATCAACAAAACACTGAAGATGTAGGCAATTTTACTAGAATCACAAATTAGCATGTTCTTGATCAACCAAGGTTCATAACCTGATTCATAAAATGCTAGCAGAGCCTATAACTGTGTCTCTATTACAAGAATTGGAACAGTCTAGCTGAACTTTCTAGCAGTCCCATGATCTGCATGTCAACAGGCTTGAAACAATATTTCTGAGTTTCCTCTCAGGGTCCTTGTGACTGTCCCCTGAGCTATTTGGTGTGATCAACTGAAAGGGTCCCTGTTCTGGCCTCCATTTTACAGTATGTGTGTGTGTGACCCAAAGGCTAGGAGTTGTCCATGCAAGTGCCAAGCATGTGGCCAAGCAAACAAACAAATTATATGACACAAAGTGGTAAGTGGATAGCAATGAACATGTCATAATATGAATAATAAGATTGAGATAGTTGTTGCCCATGCAACATCACAGAAACACACAGATACATTCTCATGTTATACCTGGGCCGCCCACCATATGGTAGTACCTAGTCCTTTGTATAGATGGGATAATTAAGACACCATGATCTTAAGCTGCTTGTACCAGGTCACATATCTGGTCAAACACAGAGATTTGAACTTAGATGTGCAAGAACAGGACACTGCATTCGGATCCTTTGGTGAAAACCATGATGATTATAATACATAGCTCCAGTATCTGCAGCATCGTCACTACATGTAGCAGAAAAGGCGTTTTTAAAAGCAGTATAAGATAAAATATAACAAATGAGGCATCAATTAATTTCAGCAGATATTAGCAAACATTTTGCCGTCATTATACATTCCCAAAGATAAACAATGCCCAAACTAAAATGTTAAAATTTCCTTTGGGAGCATCATTATTTTGTTAAGCAAAGGTTCAGGATTCCTGATGCTGAAGTCATGTATACACAGGACTTAACCACATTTCTCCAAGTCAAAGCACAAGGACTGACATTTCCATAGGTTAATAAGGAACTCAGGATGCTGCCCACTCCACGCTTGCTTTCTGTCTATGCACTGTTTTGTCCCTTCGGGATAAATTAGATGAATCCTATAAATAAGAAAATGCATATTTTGTTTTCCATTTCCTTTACTGCATTTTATGAGCATGTAAATGTATACATGCATACATGCATGTGCCAAAAATACTTACATAGAACCCACTCCCTTAAACAGTAACAGCTCAGTGAATGCCAGTCTAGCAATTTGCTGCAAGAACAGAACAAAAAATCCTACAAGGTGCGTCTTGATGATGTCATACACATACCCATGAAAATCTGAGAGCCATTGAACTTGTGTGAGTCTTGAAAGGTATGCCTACCTACCAAGGTAATGCTGCTAAAAAAATTAGGTGTGAAATGGGAAAATGGCCCACAAACTCTAAGATGTCAAGGAGCTGCCAAAGATCAGTGTTAATTACCAGTACAGTATTTAGTTCCTAGCACCTAGCTCAACTCCTGGCACAATGAAGGGGCTTTGGCTTAAGTTATTTCTCTTTACACAAAAGGACAGTACAGATGGATTTAAAAAGATAAACTGAATATCGTCAAAGCAAAGATGATCAATTTTCTTAAAATCCACATTTGCTTAACGATCTAATTCTCATGAGCAAAAGCATATATTTAAGTTTTGTGATGGCTGTAGGCTTAGAAGATATTACAATACTATATTTAAATACAAACAATATTGTTATGTTCCTGTATGTATGTGAAGGTTTTGCCTCTTCCTCTCCCTCTCTCTCTCCTTCCCCCTTCCCTCTCCTTCCCCCTTCCTCCGCCTCATTTTCTTCCTCCTTTTGCTCTGCAAACACACACACACACACACACACACACACACACACAATTATACATTCAAAGAGTTAGTGATGATTAGTATGTAACAAAATATTAAGAGATATGAGTATAATTTATGTAGCACGCAAGTAGAGGCATTTATATACAGGTTTGTATATGCTATATACATGCATAAATTCAGCCCAACTTCTACGCATAAATACTGGGATAGGCCTATATGTCCCACAAACATTCTCTCTTAACCTTCTGAAATTGCCATTTAAAAGCCCAGGGCCTAAATTTGCACTTTGATCAATGGATACCTTCGTCGCAGAATGGCATGACTGAAGCTTATTGATTAACTGATAACCTTCTAATGCGCCATCCTTTAATCTGCAATACAACAGTGAGTGAAAGCAGAGCTTTCAGAAAGGAAAACACTGATTATCCTGAAAGAAAGTGCTGCAAGAGACATCTGAGGCTGTCAGAAACATCCAGAACAACAGAGCCACATCCTCTAGTTCCTTGGCTTTCTGGGCAGGCCTGGGACAACTGCATCACCTGACGGTCTGGCCCCGTGCCGACGAATAGAAAGTAGTCAAATGAAATGAACATAGAGAGGCTGCTGTGTCCATGAAGACAGAGGAAACAACCTCTACCAGCAATAAAAGTTCACGTCACAGCAGGACCACTGTTTGAAAGGAACAGCCAAACCTGTTCAGAGTTGACGTCAGTGCTCCTCATACATCTTCTAGGAAGGGGTCATTGTAAGGGAGCCCTACGGTCTTGATAGTGTTTGACAGAACTTTTGCTAGCAGGTCTACAGCTAGAGGAAATTTTTTTTTTTCACATCTAAACATCAGTGTCAAAGCCGGGCGGTGGTGGCGCACGCCTGTAATCCCAGCACTCGGGAGGCAGAGGCAGGCGGATCTCTGTGAGTTCGAGGCCAGCCTGGACTAAAAGAGCGAGTTCCAGGACAGGCTCCAAAGCTACAGAGAAACCTTGTCTCGAAAAACCAAAATAAATAAATAAATAAATAAATAAATAAAAAATAAAAAATAAAAAAAATAAACATCAGTGTCAAAAAGTTCAGTGCAAAAAGTGGAGAAAAGGGGATGCATGCTTCTAATCCAAGTTTATCTACAGCTTTATAGATCCTTGATGGCAGCTAATGTAAACCATCTAAATAACAGTAAAATGAGAATTACTTATATGTATGTATGTTATATATATTATATGTATATGTATAATACATATAGAGATAGAATTGAAGTAGATGAAAAAGTTGAGCATAGCATAAACTGTATAGATTCATCTTTTTATCTATTCTAATTTTGTGCTCATAAGGCAGAAGGATATAAAAATAAATTTTAAACAAGGAAATGTACACTATCATATTCTAATATTACAAACAGACAATTTTGATTTAAAGAAGTTTTACAAGATTTTTTTATTTTGGATTATAGCTTTGTTTTTTTTTAATTTTCTATTTTCCCGGCACACAATCTTCTTGTAAAAGCAGGGAGAGCCCAAGAACTCGTTTGGACTTCAGTATTTCAACTCTAACTTTAAAATGTTGGTGTCATTCACTTGCAGTATCATTTCAAACCAAAGCGCTGGGCTCCGGTGAAAATGGATTGGCTGCATGCTAGGAACTCATGACTGCTACGCTACTCCCAGCAGGCTTGCTGGTCCCTCTCCCTGTCTTCTTTCTCCCTCAGTTTCTGTTTTAGAGTCTTGCTTGTTTGCTTCTGATTCAGGGTCTTGCCAAAACATAAAACCCAGAGTAGTCTTGAACTTGTGGTCCTCCTGCCTCAGCTTCCACAGTAGTTGGGATCACAACCCTGTGCCCTCTAGCATTCTGCTTAATGCCTCTGCTGCTGTGGCCCATACGTCCATGGCCCACACAGGTCTCCTGAGATCCAGAAACAAATACCTCTGCATTAGGAGCAGAGAAATGCACAGGTCCTTCAATAAACATCCTTCTCATTTAAATAAACAAGAAAACAAATCTTCAATACAGTGAAAGCTAAGCACACCTCCCCTGATAATAGTTGGAGCTTGCAAACACCAAGCTTGCTATCTTGTTTGCGCAATTAAACCAAATAAGTTTCCCAGTGAATATTTCAGAGCCTATCACTTGCTAGAAGATTTCTTTTGCCTTACCTAAGTCTCTTTTAATTCTTCGGACCTTAATGAGAAAAATTTTCATAAGTATCAGTGCCCTATATGAACAATCTTTATTAATCATAAATGTCTTGTTGTATGTGTGTGTGTTTTGCCAGAACTCAAAGATATATGTATATTACTCTACCACTGATCAATTTTCATAGCCTTTCTTTTGTTTTATTTTGTTTTTTCTCAAGGTAGAAATAGTTTTGATGTTTGTAGGTGGTCTAAGGACCAAGAAGGAAGATTACCACAAACTAAGCAACTGGGAGCCAAGAGCCAAACTGCATGACGTCATGCATCCCATGCTTTACTCCTTTGGTTATATTATGCTCTCTGGATTTCTCTTTCAATAAAACAAGAACAATGCCAAATAGTTTCTCAGTATTGTACTAGATAGAGATCACTGGGAAACGTATTTTGAAATAGAAGTATAAATTAATACTTATTAGAAGGCTCTAATCTGATAACTAGGTCTAGTTCTAATGCTGCATGCTTACAGTCTCCATAATTCCTCAAAGGAAAGTGAAACAGTGAAACAAAGCAGATGTTTACATTAGCTTTCTGACAAAGCCACCTATTCTTGAAGGTTTAAAAAAATAATTCTAACTACCCAAGACGTTAGTCATTCAATCAGTCGATACCCAGTGAAGACCTACTGCGTGTGATTCAGACAAAGATGAATGGGACGTGACCCATCGAAAGCCAATTGAAAGTGGAATAGTATCAGGGAGTAGATGAACCCACACCGACACACAGGAGCTACTAAGTCTAAGACATTAATGAATAAGTGCTATCTGAAGTGGATCAAAAGGAACAATTATGGTCTCAAAGCACAGAGAGAATTATGTACATGGCAATAATTAGCATTTAAACAGAGAACTGGTGTGTAGCTCAGGGGTAAAACATTTGCCAAGCATACAGCAAACACAAGGTCTCAGTCTGATGTCCATCACTGAAGAACAAAACTACCCCAAAACAAAAAGCCATAAACAGCAAACTACAGCATATAATCTTTAATATATTAAAGTCAGGATAATGACTGGTGTGAGACAAAGAGAGATAGGATTACAAACACTGAGCTGTTGCCTGGGAGACCCAGGGAGTACACCCATGTGCAAGGTTTACCTTGTGGAAATAAATGTAAAATTAAAGGGACAAGACTTAGCCACTTCTTTCTGCATATAGTAATAGATCCAAATTCAAATATATAATAATGACTGTGCATAGATAGAGAGTTTACCTCACAGGACTTAAAACAAACGGGACTGGGTCGGATCCACATTTGTCCACAAGGTGAAGCAAGATTGGACGTGCTGTAATTGCTGAGATCTTTTGTCTGGTTGCTTACCACATACCAGGCACAGAATAGGGCTTCCAATCATGTTTGCTGCATAACTAAGTTTGCAGTCTTATAAACTGATTGTACTTCTGTATTTGACTGTATAGGCATATACTCAATACAAGTAACGGTAACGTTAACAGGGTGGTGAGGCCTGCACACAGTTGTTCTTGTTGCATGTTCCAAAGCATATTTATCCAGTTTGTCTTTAATCCCAGAACTAGCATTAGGGAGATGAACGTGACAAGACCATCCTCAGTTTTAAGTCATCCTCAGCTACATATCAAATTCAAAGTCAGACCGGCTACATGGCATTCTAACAAGAAATTTGAGAATTGTTTCACTATTAAAATGTATTATTCCTATTTTAAAGTCACAGGACGACAGACTATGAATACAGACTGCACTTGTAAGAACATAATCATCTCGATATTGCTAAGAAAAATATAGGCATAGATTCTGGTTTGAAGTTCAAAGGTGACTGTTTGCTAGCGGACACAAGATGCCAAGCTCAAACTTCAGTAAGATAACCATGTCAAATATAAATATATAGATATAATGTTTATAAAATAATATTTATAAAAATATAAATATTTATACAGGATCCAAAATCATTTGTGCCACAATTGAAAAGTATAACGGTAGGCAACTGTGAAATACATGTTGTTTAAATGGCCTGACATGCCGTCTATAGCATAAAGGGGTTTTTGTTAAACTAGTTTTTAAATGATATTTGAGCGAGGCACGGTGGCATTAATCCCCTTATCCCATCCTTTATTAATGCCTCTAATGCTAGCTCTTAGGAAGCAGAGGCAGGTGAATCTATGTGAGTTCCAGATCACCCTGGTCTACACAGTGAGTTCCGGGACAACCAGGACTACAGAGGGAGATTTGATATCAATAAAATAAAACAGTATTTGAAAGCTTGTACACAAAACCATTTCACCTGAGCATTTATTTCTGTTAAAAATTTCACCAGACAAACAGGAAGTTTTTCTTTAGTCATTTACAATATTTTATGAAGAATTATATTAATAATTAATAGTACCCCCTGCTATTGCCAAATGCAAATCATACTTGCGGGAGTAAAGCTTGTTATATTTTAAAAAGCAACAATATTAAACTAACATTGTAACTTCATGAGACACAGCACAAAGTCTCAGTTAAAAAAAACAAACAAACTCAACAACGGACAAAAGCAAGTAATGAGCCATGGGTCTAATGGAAGCAAGGGCGAGAAATGCAGACATAAAACTCCTTAAGAAACAGCACATGCACAAAACTGCAAAAATGTGTCCTTGGTATCTGATTTCATGATTATGTCTGTTTACAAATCCTAATAAATGTCATATCCTGGACCAGTGACTAGGACTGCAAAGGATACTGTGTGTACGCGACGAAACTCTGGGACAGGGACTACGGTCATTTTCCACCCTCTCCCTCCACCCAGATTATTTTATCCGTAATAAGTCCAGTTACTGCATAACAACCTATTTAATACTGAGTGGACTTCAACCAAAGAGGTCACAGATCACTCATCTTAAAGTAATTTGTTACTAATTATAGGCAGGAAGCGTGGTAAGCACTTGTTACCACACTTCCTTTGAACATGTTTTAGAAGTAAGTTTCCAGGGCTGCTGTTGCATCAGGGCAAGCTGAAGGTGCAGGGCATTGGGAAAGACAAAGCTAACCACTTGGACTGAAATAAGCACTTTTAGCCTTTATCTATATTGGTATAGCAAACCTTAGGGCTGTTAGGCTAATAGTCTTGCTTTGATTTTTGGTTTTTCCCTTGGGATTATGTCTGACTTACCTACCTTAGTAAGAAGATACTGACAAAAAATAAAATGGTTTTGCATTTTATTTATTACAGAGAATGCGTTAAAACCAAGACTACAAAAATTTTCTAGTTATGACTATACAGCCCTTTGTAGTAATTTCTTTTTCTATAGTAATCACATATCTATTTTTTCCCTAAAGTCTACCTTTAAATTCCAGCATGTATTTCTCCACATTTAGGTGTTAGCCTTTCTCTTGTTCTTTAGCATGGAAAAACTGATAAGAACAAAATGTGACCTGTGACTAAGCCAGCTCTTTCCCATCCCATAGTTAAGCCAAGTTTGAGTGACATACCCAAGGTAGGTAGCTGACTTTTATTTCTTCTCTTGGACTAGTGAATTTCGATATCACTTAAAAACAAAAATGCTAGCAAGGCAGAGTTAGTGTTGGATTTTTTCCCCATCTAAGTACTAGGCCCAGCCTAGCTTAGGTTCTGAGAGTGGAGGAGATAAGGCGCCAGCATCACAATGCTGTGTCTGGAGATCTGTCACTGGCTTTCTACCTTGATTAGAAAATGTAATTCCTGTGGAACCAGGAAGGACCAAACTAAGATCTCTTCTTTCTTCCACTTGTGCCAGGTGGGCTATCTGTAGAGTCAGACACAGGACATACCTACACAGTCAGCCAACAGAACTTTTATGGATGAGAATCCTGACTAGAAAAGCTCGCATTCAGGTGGAAATGGCAACACCTCGCTCCTCTCTAAGTAACAAAGAGCCTTCACTGTTGAACTACTCATGGTTCTATACTGGAGTCAGCAATGACTCTCAACGCTCAAAACAAAAGTAGAAAATAGGCTTTGGGATTGGAAAGTAAATATTAACTGTAGCGTAGATTTCAAGAGAGAAACATGTTTGGCTGGAGGATCTCTGTGAGTTCAAGGCCAGCCTAGTTCAGAGAAACCATGTCTTGAAAAGCTGATGTGGGATGTCCTTCTGTATATTTGTTACTTTTATTGGTTAATGAATAAAGCTGCTTGGGCCTATAACAGGGCAGAATAGAGAGGTAGGTGGAAAAGTTAAGCTGAATGCTGGGGAAAAAAAGGCGGGGTCAGGGAGATGCAATGTGGCTGATGAAGGAAACAGAAGCCAGAACTCTACCTGGTAAAGCACAGCCTTGTAGCAATACACAGAATAATAGAATTGGGTTAATTCAAGATCTAAGAGCTAGTTAGAAATATGCTAGAGTCATTGGTCAAGCAGTGTTGCAATTAATACAGTTTCTGTGTGATTATTTTGGGTATTATTATGTAGTCTCTGACTACAAAAAAAAAACAAAATAGAAAACATTTTAAAGAGACTTCATTTTGTAATTCCCTAGTGTGCTTAAATAATAAAAGGATGCTATGTTTAGATAATATAGTTAGAAACTGGCCCTGTTGTTGGATAATAATGTCTAGATACACACACAATCTGGAATCAGGTACCATCAACTCTGCAGAGACCACTGCTGCTGTCTCTACACTGAGTAAGCAAATGGCAGGGTAGATAAAATGTCTAATCTTAAACTCCCTGCTAGGCCTACATGGGAATCACCTAACAACCCTTAGAGATTCTGAGTCCAGGTCTATGATTTTCTAGCTCTTACAGAATAAAATAATTAAAATTTAGCCAAAACCCTCCTCTCTAGTTCTTGATGTGCTCAGAACAGATGAGCAGTTCCCTGCTCCTTCCATCCTACCTTCTCTACCATAGCAAACTATGCCATCTCAAAACTATAAACCAACATAAAACACCCTCCATCAAAACAGAAATGTATAAAATGGAGTTGGGAGCTGAAACAATGGCTAGAAAGTTAAAAAGCACTACCTGGTTTTCCAAAGGACCCAGGTTGAATTCCCAACACCCACATGGCTCTTCACAACCATCTGTAACTCCAATCCCCGGGGATCCAATGCCCTCTTCTAACCACAACAGGCACTGCACACACACATGGATGCACAGAAAGACATTCAGGCAAAACACTAGACATATAAAATTTTAAAAAGAAAACAAGAACTATGATCAAATGTGGTTAAATGGAGAAGGTAATATCTACTTATAATCAGAAACTTGAGACAGCTAGAAAGGAGAAAGATGCACGTTTATATCTAGAAAGGACAGTGAAATCAAAAACTGTAGGGACACAGAATGGTTTTATGCATGCCCAACACTGCGTATATATTGCCTATTTCCTTAGTAAAACATTTGAATTGTGAAAAAGAAAAAAAGAAGCAACGACAATAACCAATGAACAGCAACAAACCATAGATAAAGAGGAGGCAGACTTCTCCAGAAAACTGGGATTCAGACCTCAGACATGGAGTCTCATGTGAAGAAAGGCAAGACTATGAAAATGAGTCTTACTAGGGCAATATGCTTAATGTTGCCTCAAAAATTTGAGAAAAGCAGAGATGGTGAGATATCATTGAGTTCACAACCATGCTGGTCTTCACAGAAATTTCTAGTTGAGGCAGAGCCTCACAATGAGATGCTGTCCCTCTACAATAACATTTAGAGGAAGGAATGGGGTAGAGAAAGGGGAAGGAAGTGGGGTTAGAAAGAAAGGAGAAAAAAATACTAACAGCACACTAACAACCTCACTAAGAAACTCATGGTCTACAATGGTAGCTATGGAACTGCTCTGGGAATGCCCCTCTCTCTGGCCGAGAGAGAGAGAGAGAGAGAGAGAGAGAGAGAGAGAGAGAGAGAGA
>NC_022009.1:76911702-76937782 GCF_000317375.1 Microtus ochrogaster
TCTAGGGAGAAGGTGTTAGGACTAACACTGAGAACCAAGCTTTCAACAAGGTCTCACACTGTACTAAAAAAGAAACAGGTGCTGGAAGATGTAGATTACTAGAAAGGTGAAAAGTTAAGAAAAAAGTTAATACAAACCACAAGTGGAGTTTTCCAAAATAACTTAGTTAGTGAAAGCCTGCATGGAACCATTACAAAATAGATCTACAGGGCATACAACACAGCTCTGTGAAAAAGTGTGTGCTCAGCTTATGTAAGGCCCTGGCTACTCCCCAGTATCTGCCCTTCAAAAGAAGACTGGACAAGAATCATATTTCTTACAGGAATTTTTAAGTGTAGCTCCTCTACTGCCCCAAAATTCAACATAGGTGTTGTAATAGGAGCGGCGGGGCGACATCCCCAGCACCCCAGCCACCTGGCTAGCTTATGCCCTGAAATAATTACACGGACACTGTATTCTTTTAAACACTGCTTGGCCCATTATATCTAGCCTCTTCTCGGCTAACTCTCGGACCTGGACTAGCCCATTTCTTATAATCTGTGTAGCCCACAAGGTGCTTTACCAGGGAGATTCTAGCCTACGTCCATCCTGGGTTGGAGCTTCATCGTGTGTCTGCCAGGCGAGGGGATCATGGCATCTCTGCTCCAGAGCAGAGCTGTTGAGTCTGAGCTCACTCCTCTTCCTCCCAGCATTCTGTTCTGTTCACTCCACCCACCCATGTTCTAACCTATGAGGGCCAGCCAAGCAGTTTCTTTATTTTTTTAACCAATGACCTTCCTCCATCACATAGGTGTTGTTCCTAATTAAAAAACCAAAACAAAACAAAAAACTTGAGAGAATTTCATTCTGACTTTTATTTCCTCAAAGGTATCACCATGTAGTAACTGTGTTTAGAAGACCGATTCCCTACACACTGGCTTGTCTTGACTAATAATAGATGCCCTGCTAGTACTGTATTATGCATGTCAGATAGAGTGAAGCATTTGAAAATAATCAGTTTAGAAAACATGTGAGGTTATTCCTCCAAGGCCATCATTCTAAATGCTTTGCATTCCGCTGTGGCTTTGAGAGAAAGACAGGGTAGAGCTCCAAGGTGTGCCCTGCTGGGAATGCTGCAGGACTCTGAGAACATCCTGAACTTAGAAGTACCCATGAACATTGACCATCCTGCGGATTCCTACAGAGAAAGACCAAAGTGACTAAAGTAGCCTAAGGAAACAAATTAGCTATGAAGATAATGTATAGCTGTAGGATGCACAAAATTTAGGATGGATTTAAAGACTATTGTGATACAACTGCATTTAAAATGCTAATTGATAAATGACTGATAAAATTTTTAACATATTTATAAAAAATTCAGTTCATTTATCATCTTTTATAAACTTCAGAAAAACTCAACTATGTAGTTTTACTCTTTGGAACTCCTGAAACTGACTCTGTAGACCATGCTAGCCTTGAACTCACAGAGATCCTCCTGCTTCTGTTTCCTGAGTGCTGGGATTAAAGTTGTGTGCCACCACCTTTTACCAGCTTACCTTTTCAAATGATATTCTCTCTCTCTCTCTCTCTCTCTCTCTCTCTCTCTCTCTCTCTCTCTCTCTGTGTGTGTGTGTGTGTGTGTGTGTGCCCGCACACACGCGTGCATACATGTGGAGGTCCTCTCAGAAGTCAGTTCTCTCCTTCCACTGTGTGTTTTGAGAATAGAACTCAGGGCATTAGACCAGGCAGCAAGTGTCTTCGTACACTGAGACATCTTGCTAACCATACATTCCCATGTTAAAATGACCTTTGAAGTCCCTTTTCTAAAGAGATACTCTATTAGTTCCTCACTAAAGTCACAGTATATCATAAAGTGATTAAGTGTTTCCACAACATGTCTAAGTTATGAAAATGTATAGTCACAAAACAAACAATGTCTACAAACCATTTTTTTCTTGGAATGAATGAATTAAAAGTCATTTGCCGTTATTTGTTTTATTTTGTCTATCCTTGCTTTAAAAAATAGACATTTTCAAAACTTAGCCAGCAACAGTATAACATTGCATTCCAGATTTTTAATTCAAATAGTTTTTAAATAAAAATAAGAAATGTTGGCTGGGCAGTGGTGGCACATGCCTCTAATCCCAGAATTGGGGAAGCAGAGTCAGACAGATTTCTATGAGTTTGAGGCCAGTTTGGTCTACAATGTGAGTTCCAGGACAGCTAGGGCTGATACACAGAGAAACCTTGTTTCATCGAAAAACCAATAAAGAAAAGAAAAAAAAGAAAGAAGAAAGAAATGTTAAGAAACTATTTTAGAAATTCCCAGCTGTTGTAGTTTTATATCTGTTCAGTTTTAAAATGTCCTTAAGTACCGCAGAGATCCATAGGTTCTCTGAGTATGACTAAAGTGTTGAAGGAAGCTTTGCTGTTAACTTTGCTAATCTTGCTTTACCAGAGGACTGTACCAATAAAGACATATAGAAATGTCTTGTTTTGTGGCAGTCTGTAAGGAAATACAATTATTTATGTTCATCTTGGAGAAATGTAGAAATGATTGGCTGCATTTGGGGTGAACAGTTTCTTCTTTCCCTAACAGTAAACTCCTTCTGTCCCACTAAGCGTCCCCAGACAGAAACCCTTCAGAAACCATACTGCCTCTCCAGTCTAGTTTTGGAGAACTACTTCATGAAAAAAGCCTTCCTTCACTCCCAGCCCAAACACTCTACTACTTTCTTCAAATCATTCTTTTATTCTCTCCTTAGTACCATGATGTAGGAGTCCCCTCTTTTGTGTGAATACCACTGGTAAATAAAGGAACTGTCATGGGCCTTCACAGGGAATAGAGGAAAGGGGGAAACTAAACTGAATGCTGGGAGAAAGAAGGAGGAGTTAGAGAGAAGCCATGTAGTCCCTGTTGGAGATCTTTACCGGGTAAGCCATAGCCACTTAACGATACACAGATTGATAGAGATGGGTTAGTTTAGGAAATGAGTTACCCAGAAATACACTCAAGCTATTAGCCAAATAGTATTGCAAATAATATGGTTTCTGTGTGATTATTTCAGGCCTGAGCAGTGGGGAAACAAACAAGTGACCTCCTTACAACAGTACCAAGTGAAATTAGATGGGTAGCATCAGCTGAATAGTTTGGCAAGGCAGTTAAAATTTGAAATAGGCTATGCCTTAAATGAGTTTTATGAGACCATTTTAGAATTATGCTTACCCGTTGCTTATGCTTCTTTTATAAAGAAAGATGTTTCACTTATAAGTCTCAAGGTCTCATTAACTTGTCAATACTTGGTGGTGAAAATGACATTACGATGATTAGGATAACTGTCTTACTTGCAGTACATCTGTAACAGGCCAGTAGTGTTGAATATGACCCTCACTCTTCAGAAATTCACAGTCTCTGGGCCAGGTATGAGGATTCACCCCTTTCCTGCCAGCACAAGGAAGGCAAAGAAGATAGATGCACACTCTCTGAGTCTGAAAATAGTCTGTTCCACATACTAAGTTTCCAGCCGGCACAGAATGACTAGTGAGACAATGTCTCCTAAAAAAAAAAGAAAAGAAAAGAAAAGAAAGAAGGAAGGAAGGAAGGAAGGAAGGAAGGAAGGAAGGAAGGAAGGAAGGAAGGAAGGAAGGAAGGAAGGAAGGAAGGAAGGAAATCTATAATTCTCTAATACAATAGATACTAGAAACACAATGCTGTAGGGTAACTCTGTAAGATGGGGCAGCAAGAAAAAGCCAAGAAAGAAAAACAAGATGTAGTCTGAAACGAGTGTGGAATAAGACTGCCAAAAGGTCACAGTAAAATCTTTTAAAGCAATATGAGGCATAAAAAGTGTGTCATGCTTGAAGAACTGAAAAGTGAAAAAGACTAAGGTATAGAAACAGCTGGAAGGGACGGAGTACCTGAGGCACATGAGTCCAACAGTTGAGTTGAAGAGAAGGTCAAGGCCTGGGTTACAGAACAATTTTCTGCAGAGCTCAAACATAAGGACTTTGTCCAGCAAGAGGAGCAAGGAGAAAATTAACAAGGCCAGAAAACTGTGTGGATGCAAAGGGCAGACTTGAAGGAGAAAGGATCGCAGGCAAGAAAACCAACCTCAAAACCTAGTCCCGACCTCTTTGGCATCAGCCTCAGAAGGCAGGGACAGAGGGGACAGGGATGGAACAGGTTAGAAATTTGAGATGCTTCTGAGAGGCAGAATGAACAACTCAGTAAGTGCAGGGTTTTGCAAAGAGCTGAAGGGACAGTGTAAATCAAAGATTTCCAGCTGGGTCAGCAAGGTCTTCTTTCACAACAGCAGAACCTAAGAGACAGAATTTGCTTCAACCAGGCACATTGGTGCATGCCTATAATCCCAGCATTTGGGAGGTAGAGGAAAAATGACAAATTTGAGATCATTTGTGATCATCCATAATAGTGAGTTTGAGGCCTGCTTGGAAATTTATAAGACCCACCACAAAAATATAAAGAAAAACGAAACAACTGTTGATCTGGAAAAAAACTGATCTTTCTGATGTGAATTCTCGATAGAGTTTCAAGCTGAAACTCTAAACGCTTTTACTCCACCACACAGTGAAGGGTGCAGGGAGATTCTAGAGGTATCCTCCAGACGATCCTTGTGGGATGGGGACGTTAGGGAAGAAGATGGAGGAGACAGCAGAGAAGAGACCAACGATAGAAATAACGGCATGGTGGGTGTGGTTGCTCAGAGCCCTGCTGGTCAGAAAATAACCATCACTCACGTGAGCCTCCAATGATAGAAATCAAATTTAACTGAAAGGAAAACTTCATTTCTGTGGTCCTGCTAACCACATATCATCAGCTTAATAGATGAACAGTGGATGGAGTCAGAAGGGGAATCAGAGTGGGGGAAACAGAGAAGTAGGGTCACACTGCTGTGACTCAGAGTTTGGGGGGTGAAACACTGGAGCAGAAAAGTTGATAAAGATAGCAAATAAGAAGAGAAGTGAAAATCACCATGGAGTGTTGTTTGCTACCCTGACAGCCGGAGCAATAGTACCTAGCACTGGAGCTCTCGCCAACTTAGTCGAATGTGAAGTGCCTCAACAAGGCTTCATTCATTCTCTCAGAGGACAGGATGAGCTTGCAGTGCAAAAGAAAAGTACCTTCACAGGAAAGGCAAGAGTGGATGTGACTGTTCCCTTCCCATGCTTTGATCAGTAAGTGTGGGCCTTGCATAGCTCTGTCCTTGAGTCACTGTCCTTCTGAGAGTTCTGAAGGTCTCTAGTTGAAATCTCAGGACTAAATTTCAGAGATACGTGGAATACTTGTATCCGTATACCAAACAGCACATCACGCTCACTTCTTTGATCAAAATGAAGGAGACCGAACAATGTTTGCAGGGCTGGGGAGACAGAGGCTGTTGCTTTGTGAGTATAGGGTTTCAGGCCTAATTGAAAACTCTGAATGCCTTGATGATGGTCTGGCAATCAGAACGTACTTAATGCCATTGAAAACTATATGTAAGATAATTTAAAAAGATAGAATTTGTTTTAGGTACATTTTACTACAAGGCTTTTAAACATTAAGCTATACTATGAAGAATTTGAATTATTTCTTCCTACAAGCGAAATTTGGCATCTGGTGGATGAAACTTGGCTGAGTCATTTCACATCCGAAGACACTGGTGCAAATTCTGCCAGCCGTCAGGGCTGAACCTCCATCGGGAGGGCACATTTTTACACCTTTTCTTCTTTTGACCTCTTACGTGGCATTTGATTCTTGAGAATGGTCTAGCTACCCTCTATGCCTGGGAAGTTTAGGATAACAGACACTGAAAGCAGACACCTGCAGCAAACAGGTGTGTGGGAGACCAAGGTCGACAGCATGGGTTTCACGAGGTGTATGCTGGTAAGAAGCTCTTGTCCCTGTCCGCGTCCACTCATCTGATACGATCAAGAGTCTGAATGCACAAAACGGGTTAGTGCTTCAAACAGCACTTAGAGGAAAGAGAAAGCACCGGACAGGTTTCAGACTGCAGCGTCGTCTTCTCTGCCCAGAGCAGCTTTCACTTTCTACAAATGTAGTTGACTGTGGCCTGCCACAGGCCAGGTATTCAAAGGAAAGTTCAAAAAAGAATTAACTTATACAGCCTTAATGATAGAGTTTTGTTAGGATTGTTCTAGCTTATTATTACCACCGTTGATTTCTTGCTGTGACTCATATATAAACTAAGCTTTCTCGTGTATGTATACATATAAGTATAATGAGAAAACAGCCTCTAGAATACAAGATCCAAGGGCTCTTCTTGGAGACATGAATCCACCAGCTAGACTGAAGCATGTCCCTGGTGGATGAGGAATAACTATGCTTCTTCTTCGGATTTACTTCACGGGTCAGTAGCTTCGGTTAACGCTAGAATTGCAGAGTATAAATATCAGCAGTAAACCCTGGGGCAAGTATGTTTGTGCAGGCAAAATGCTCACTCTGCAATTAAGGGAGGGCAAGCATCCATGAATCACTCTTCGTGCGTTTTGAAGGGCCCTGGAGCAAGGCTCCGGTGTAGGAACACAAAAGCAAAGCGGTGCTGCAAGAAGCCAGTGGCTACTTCCATTGGTGCTACTGTAACCCGGAAGCTGAAAACGTCGGGCTAAGAATTAAATCAAAGCAGGATAACGTGTATGAACATAGAGTAATACAGTTAACCAACGCATGTCCAAGCCAAGATCTTTTTACAACTTTTGGGATAACTAATTTCACGTGGGTTTTCACTCTGCCTCCCGTCAGCCTCCAGACATTTCCTTGTGAAGGCATTGGCAAAACTGAAGTAAACACTTGCACATTCGCACAACACACCCTGTTTCCTCTCCAAGGAAATGTATTGAGTATGGAGAATGGGGCCAGCATTTCAACACTTCAGCTTTCCTTGCCCATCCCTGGAAGCTTTGTCCAGCTCGTGCACAGATTCTACTGATGTCATGAACTGACAAATAAAAACACCTCACGACTAGAAGCCAAATACAGCACTGGCACAATGCGAAGACAGGCTCTAGAAGTTGAAACCAACTAAGGAGAATGAATGAAAGAGACAGGACAGACATAGGGAAACGTGAGAGATGGGACAAGCTGTACTTACCACTTTCAGCCTGATAGTCTGGCACGGACTGCTCGTCATTGTCAGGTACCTGAGCTGAAGAAGAAAAGAGAAAGATTTTGAAAATTAAGAGAGGAACAGCCAAGGCATAGGAACGTCAAGTCAGACGTGACAAGCAAGGCCTATTTTGAGGGAGCTCAGTCCTGTGATTATTTGCCAATAATCTCCTGTAAAACAGTCTTGACAGCCTAGGAAAGGAAACGAAGAGGTCCATTGATGGAACTGGAAAACATGAGTGTGGCAGAAATAGCGCAGTAGCAGGTGGGATCCCTCTGAATTTCACCTGCCAGATGGAGATGGCAAATAAAAGGTACAGGGTTCCTACATCCTGCAAGGATGCATCTTGCAGAAGTTGCCCATTCACCCACTGCCGGTGCTTAAGACCTCATGGTGAACTACAAGGATTTTTTTTAAGCAATGTGTAGCTATCACACAAATCCCCTACATTTTTTTGAAATGACTTCTTCGGGTAAATGCTGTCTCCTGCAAACAGGACTACCATAATTGAAAACATTTGTCCTAAGTTTATTCAAAGCAAGCCATCAAGCTTTAAAAATGAAAGAAACATCATTGACTTGTGCTACGTGCAACAAAGCAATCTATCTTAACAATAATTGTATTCATAATAAAAATGAACAATAAAGCAAATGTCATCTTCTCATGCAAAATATTTTCCTGGCCATGCTAGTCAGCACTGAGGAAAGAGTTTCACCATTTGTCAGACACTAGGGTCGACTGACTTCCCGCTTTGTTAAAGGAGAAGGACTAACTGGGAGGCTGTAAAGCATTCGGCTCCAGGTGAAGCCAAGTCCACCCTTTCACCTTGAAATGTTTATTACCTTTGATGTGGACATCGAAATAACCCTACTCAGTCTCGCTGGATATTACTCAGTTTTCAAACGCAAACAGATATGCATATCTTTTGTGTAAACAAATGACGCAAAACAGAAATCAGGCTACTTGTAACTTGGTGAGCATATAATAAACTGTCGTCATCCTTATTAACTTTCATTGTGATCTCATTAGCTAGAATTACCTTACTAATATTGTATAATACTGTAAAATTTTATCCGATCAAGTCTCATTAAAGCAGATGTCAATCAGATTTCTTTTGAATGAACTTATTCTGTGTGGGGAATGTTAATTGAAATAATCAGCCTGAGCCAGGCGTGTAATTCCTGCATTTGGAAGGCTGGGCTAGCGTGAGGCACACAGGGAGCTCCAGGCTAGTTGAGGCTGCAAGCTGGGACTCTGTCTCAAAAAATCAAATATCAACGACAACAACACCAACAATAACAATCACTCTCCATTGAAATGGTCCATACTTTTGAGTGAATTAAGAAAAAAATCCATACCAAAAAAAGGAAGAATTTCATGATCTAATTCCATGTAAAAACAGAAGACAGCCTCAGTGGGCTTTTCTTTTCTGTGTTCATATTTTCAAATGGAAACATTTTCGTGAGTAAAGCATACGTTACCTTAGTCAAGAATATAACTATCCCAGGACAGTCTTGCCTGGGATTAAAATGCATATATCACAGAGTTGTTCTATAATGATTTTCCCTCATCCCAATACTTTATGGAGGACAGACCATTCCCTACTGCCAAAGAGAGGAGATTAACCAGCAGTAATTCCAAGTCATAACTGGTACTAACTTGATCAGCTTGTACGAGGAGCAAGTCTGTTTTCTTATTCCACCAGTATTTGATGCTGCGCTTAACAATTTTCAAGGCCGACAAATTTCACCTCACAAACTCATAACTTGCCACCTATAGGTAAGTTATTTAATTTCCTTAAATGTCACCCACCACCCCCTCCATTGAAACTTAATGAAATAATACGGGAATTCTTAAAACCAATAAATCAAGTAGTCTAAACACAATCCCAGATAGTCGGATATGTTCTCCTTTACAACTGTCTATCATCCGCTTCCTAAAAGTCACACACAAATGCACTTAGGAGCATTATTGTGGCCAGCTTAGCGTTTTTATAGTTTTACATCTAACATACATGACCGGACAAGATGGGTGGTGGGGTGCACACCTTTGGTTTCAGCACTTGGGAGGCAGAGGCAGGCAGATCTCTGTGAATTTGAGATCAGCCTCGTCTACAGAGTGAGTTCCAAGACAGCCAGAGCTACACAGAAAAACCCTGTCTCAAAAAAAAAAAAAAGGACTGGAGGCCAGAAAAATGAGGATGAGTTTGCATTCTCTTAGCTTTTGACAACGTATTTTTGCTATTGACAACATAGTTTTAGATTTTCTGCTCAGACTGATGAATCACACATGAAGAAATGTACTTTATAACGTGTTTTTACATCTAAAATAATTAAAAATGCTCTAATACATATTTAATGTAACAAATAAATAATTAAATCCTGGACTTAAAAACCACATCCATATTTTACTTTTCCCTCTAAACAGATACAGGCCAGGTGTGGCCTTTACTCCTAGCACCTGAGAGACAAGGTAGGTTGATTTCTGAGCTTTAGGACATGTTGGTCTACAGAGTGAGTTCCAGGACATCCTGGGCTACACAGCGTAACCAAAAACAAAAAAGCTAAACAGATAAAACAATTGAGATATAGAATATGCTATTAAAAAGGCTGCACTTGGGACTGGAGAGATGGCTCAGTGGTTAAGACCACTTTCTGCTCTTTCAAAGGATCCAGGTTCAATCCCCAGCACATAGCACCCAAAATGGTGGCTCAAGCTCTCTGCACTTCCAGTTCCATGGCAACTAGGTGCACACATGGCGCACAGACATACTTGCAGTCAAAGTATTTATGCCCATGAAATAATCTTTCATTTAAAGTCAACCTTCATTCCAGTGTTGTGGCACAAAGGAGACAAATAAAATAAAATATCATTTGCAATAATCTAATGAAGATGTAACGCTTGTTTATAGGAATGGCTGAAAACAGGTAGTGAGTTATTTGCCACTTAATACGCTTGCACGGATATGCTCGACCAGACATTTTCCTTAGTTTCATAAGACAGACCTGCAGCTTCATAGAACACATGATACAAGGAACAGCATCCAAGGCCCCACTGGGAGTGTGGCATGTACTGGGTGTTGGCCTGTGTGTGGCGCTGGGGCCGAAGAATCTAGAAGGTAGACCTTACAAGTACAGAGAAAATAGCTCCAAACTAACAATTTGTAAAAAGAGTATGGATGAAGGATGCTATTTCTGTTCTAACTCCTTAACATACTGAATAAGTACTTCACACTTATGCTTGAACATATTACAGAATTTTAACAAAAAACATATGACTCACATTTTCGCAGAAGCTAATCTTAAGAAGCTGAATAGGCTGAACGAGGCAGCACGCTATTTAAATAGACAAAGACTTAAGCCTACCCCTAACTTCAAGTTGGAGTAAAAGGAAAGCATTTAACCAAAAACACAACTTGGATTTGGGAAAGAAACTACGACACAGTCTCATCACACGTGTATCATGCGTTTTCTTCCTTAATTCACAAAAATTCTATGAAGGAGCAGACTACAGCTGCCGGAAACATTGTCGCAAGCCGTACCAATCCTCCCCCAAATTTGAAAATTAACAATATAAGTCAACCTAATTTTTTAAATGTTTTTTATTACATTACTGTCTACTCTAAAATATGCTTGAAGTGATCATCTTTGGGGAATAAAATTGTGTCTCTACACAATGTAATGAAGGAGGAAGGAGAAAAGGAATGGAGAAGGAGGGAAAATATATATCAAAGACCAGGAAAAGGCTGGCATGAACACTGAGTGTGTAGATTTGACTGGTAATAGCGGAATCAGTTCATTGCACATTAATAGACCAGTTGCAACCGAGTCTCCGCATCTTTGCTTTAAAGGGCTAGCAGCCACTCTCTCTGCTTCTGGCTTTATCTAGTGTCCCATCCAAGGCTGCTTTAATACTCTTCCCTGCTAGGACATAGCAGCACTGTGGGAAAGAAATTCGTAAAAGTATTCATCGCAACCAAAATGTCACAGAATCAATGCCCATTTTTAAACGTTAGTATCGGTCCCTAAACATCAGTGCTTTAGGGATGGGTAGTTTTAAATACAGCTTGTGTTGGCTTTATGCTGGTTTCCAGCTTTTAAATAAAACAATATTCATTACTTAAGAAGTGATAAACATTTAAAATATTTTTCAAATTTAGCTGCAGGCAAGAAAAAAACCCTCTTATTCTTACAAACAGCTGTCTGATTTTTTTTTTAAGCAAAGGGGGGCGGAGGGAGTGGGAAAATTACAAATGAAACAAATGTCAAGTATTAAAGGGGTTAATATTTAATTAAAACCAGTTCTATCCACTGTAACAATGACCTGGAGCCAAACAAGGCGGAAGATGTATGACTCACTCTTTCTACCCGTGAATGAGACAGCTGATCTCCTCAGCATTTCCTCAAGACAAGCAGGCAGAACTGGATTTCTGCCTCCATTCACAAAAACACAGTCCAGCACGAGCCATGTGGCCCAACCGCAATCTCTTGGTGTCACACCCTTCCAGAGAACTAAAGCAAGTAAGCCGAACTTGCAGGGTAAACACGCCACTTTTATTGCTCTGTCTCAAACAGACCCATTAAGAAACACATGAGAATAAATGACATATAGAGAGAGGAGGTGGGAGCGGGAGAAGGAGAAAGCAAAGCAAGATGTACAAATGCATATTTAATCCGTCATATTTTACAGAGAACCTTGGCCCAAAACCACGGATGTACAGAATTTAGGAAAGAAAGTGGAAAATAAAGAAAGCTGACGAAAGAAGGAAGAAAGAAAAAGGAGGAGAGGAGAAGAGGGGAGGGATGGGGAGAAGGAAGGGCCACAAAATGGGGTAGCATCTACCTAAAGTGACAAAGCACTGGCTGAGCTTGTGAGAATCCCTAAGTTTGATTCCCAGCAGCAAAATAATACTAGTAATAAAATAAACAGATGGCCTTTTTCGCTTGTCCATCACTCAAGTTTTGAGTTATAAAAAAAAATGTAACATATTATTGCTGAGGTTTGTAGCACAGGGATCATTCTTTACCTGAAGAAATCTAAATTTTATTTCAAGTAAAACAGGAAAATCAACATTTTCACTGTGGTACTCCTTTTAATCCTAAAATGAGACTTCAGTCCATGGAACAAAATAACCATGAGCTCACTAAGCCGAGTTTTATACCGCATCCGGTTTTAACATTAAAATGATTGCAAAGTAAAAGCATTAATTAGTGTAGAAATATAAACATATTTAAGTAGAAAGGGGAGGGGACTTCCCTAGACAGAAGGCCTTTAATGCTGGACACACTCTTTGTGTATGCAGGAAAAGCAGAAAACAGGAAGGTCTCAAGTCAGCTTCGGTTTCTAACTAAACTGACCTGCAGTGACTTGAAAACTTAAAAGGGAAGCCCAGAGCCGGGCAGCAGCCGTCTGCAGCCAGATTTTTCTCCCTTTGCTTCTAGAGAGGCCTGGCTCTATCATTATTCTTATTATTTTTAATTACAAAGTTGTGCACAAATCAAAGACATAAAGTTGTACTGCAACATGCAAGAGATTACCCATTCTCTGTAACTCGACTGCAAAAGTTCAGCAACATTTTACTTGTCGGCAGGCTGAGAAAACTACTCTCTGCTCCACCACATCCAATTTTTCTATTTAAACATAATGTCTCTTCTTTTGTAAGTAGATCACAGCTAAGTTACACTTACATTTAAAAATAAGATACATGTGCTCTACCTGCTACCTTTACTCCAAACGAGGGCCCTTTCACATCTTACAGAGCTGTCTGATACAACAAAAATGGGATGGTAGCAGCCACTACTCCAGTACACACACACACACACACACACACACACACACACACACACACACACACACACACGAATCATCTCCCATCTAATTCTAAGGACCTCTTTGGACTTTCTTAAATGCTGAACTATCAAACCCTATTTTATATAACCATATAAAGTACCGCAGTTATAAAAAGTGCACCAAATAAGAAAAAGAAGTCTGAGCACATCCAGTGCCAACACGTATTCTATTTTCTTTTTAAAGTAGAGAGCTTGTGCAATCACAATGAGTGCCCCGAGAGCACTGTGGATGGCGGAGGTCACTGTGGAGAACAACAGCAGCTCAAATTCCCACTCAGTATCATCAAAACATAATTTGGACATGAATTTTGTATCGGAAGCAAACTGAGAAAAAAGTAGTAACATCTCTATTTCTAGGCCAACATGGCCATTATTTGTCAGTTTCATAAAACCAAAAGGCAGTCCCCTTGTTGGTATGATAATAATAATGAAGTTTGGTGTAGAACATTGGTCTTGGTGATAAACCTCTAAGGTGTAGCTGTGGCTGCATCCTGAAATTTGACTTCACTGTCACAGAAAACCTTTTTACCCTGGTGGTGGTCAATCCACCATTGGTGACTTTCTCCTCAAGCTCATCACAGAGAGCCTCAAGACTCCCAGACCACAACAACATAGGACAAAAGTAGTCATGTTTCACACGAGATGTATAGTGAAATAAATTCTTGTCCTATAAGCTGTACTAGTAGGTAAATGCTGATAGAGCACTTTTAGAAAAATGCAATGCTTTCTTGACTTCATTTCTTGCCCTTTTCTATTTCTGTCCCCCCAAAATAAGAAGTTTGGAACAGCACTTACTATATATAGCTTTTGAAACAAGTTAAGAACAAAAAGTTGCTACAATGCTGATAGGAGTGACATTTGAACTAGTTATTTCAAGGGATCAAATAATTCCAGTTGCCTGTCAGTAGCAATCTAATTCAAAGGACTGAGGATCAATAAAGAATTGTCCACAGTGACGTTCAGTCTAAAATTGCTATGGTAACATTTAAAATAAACATAGACTCTTCCTTTCACCTGGTACTGTAGTCACTGAAAACATTAGCTTTAAACTTTTCTTCGGAATGGGATGATTTTACACTGTGGCATGTTTGTTATAAGCTTTTAAATTGCAGCATTATTGCTTGGAAAGTGCTTCTAATGTAAAGTTGCATTCAGCAGACATGTTTTACATCTCTGTATGTGAATGAGGCTGCAGGGAGGAGTGCAATCATATGTGCTCAGAGGGGACCTTAGCAGACTGAATACAGGAACTCTATGATTTCCCTCCAAGAGTTCTGCCTTATCTAACTCAACTGCCTTTTGCAGATAAAACCTATTTCATAATCCACAATAATTTACTCATGACTAATCAACATGCTGTTCTTGATGTAATTTATAAAAATTTTTATAGGAAAACATTTAAAATTCCAAGAGGCATCATTTCTATTTAGGGATTTTGAGGATTTTCTTTTTTCAAATATGACTATCATATGACACTGTGTAGCAAACTTGATTCTCAGGTCTGAAAAATTTTTAGAGACCTGTTATACTTCCTAGAGGGACTCTAGCTCACAGGAGAAACTTAATAAATTGTCAATGATCTCTTTTTAAAAGATCACACTGCCTTAAAATTCTATAGTCATTTTCTTGACTATGGAGCACTAAGCAAAAAGGATAAATTCATAGCTTGCCAGTTTAGCGATCCATTTATTTCTGCTTGTCTATTATAACAGAAATGAACAAAACTAGCAACACATTAAGTAGTCTAGTTCTGAGACTCTCTTATTGTTCAAGTCATAAGATAAGTCAAATTAAAATATATAAGCACAATACTTATATTTAATTGTTAAGAATGAAAATGAAATGTGTAGTCTATTACCATAAAAAACTGCCTTACTATTAGATTTTTTTAAATTACCTTAATAAATTTTGCTTACTGCATAACTGGATAAATTAATGTAACTACTTTGGAAAAGTTTATATTATTCTAAAGTGCAATATGTAAATAGTAACACACCTGGATATTCAATCGAGATCTCCAGCCTAATTTCTGAATTTACTAAGCTCATGAATTCTTTTCTAAGTAAAAGCCAGTGTTCCTCCAAATACATTAGTCCTTATCTAGGTTTACATTATGAAAAGATGAATCTCAGGGCTAATTTATAGGTAGTGAAGAGATAAGAATATTTCATACTGTTGTAGAAGGTAAACTCGGATAACTTATTCAACTCTCTTATCTGAGGAATAAGACACAAATAAAACAAGGGGAAAATAAAAAGTGAGAGAAAGAAAAATGTACTGAAGATGATAAAAGTCTGCCCCAGATCCACATTTTAAAATTCTAGAAACAGCTGCTATGCACATTCAAAATCTGCCAGCCAGTGCACTGACTTGGATTCAGTTTTCAAATCTAAACATCGCAAGAACCAATAAACCCTCCACAACAATTAAGGTAAGTATGGTAACTTATTTTGGATAAATGAATAAACTCTTGAATAAACAAAAATCCACATAACCTTCAACTTGGCAAAACCGACAGATAAAAGTTAATGCAAGAGCCTCTGCAATTTTTTATGAAAAAGCTATTTGAATATATGGTTTATGTTGCAATAATAAGTAATCTATTGCAGTAAGTTTCATTTAGCGAGAAAAAAAAATGACCTTACATTTTTTTAAAAAAACAAAACTTTCACTAATACTTACCATTCATTAACATATAAATGCAATCCACCCTTTCAAAGGATAATTAAGAGCTATTTATCTTAAATGATTTTGAATCATTTAAGATTGTAAAAGCCTTTTGAAGAACTAGAGTTATCAGCAAGACAAAGAAACTTGTTTACATGCTAACAGCAACTTGATCAAGTGCACAGAAGACCATAGCTAAAACTAGCTCCTCTGTCTACCACAGTGCTGCTACAGCAGCTCTGGGTTCCACTTGGAGACCCTCCCTTCACTTTTAACCAGAATCAAATTCCCCTCAGAAAGCATATGCACATATATATACATATACACATAAATATATATAGTATATAATATACCAAATATTTAACAAAACATGCTAAATATTTAAATATCGGCAAATTTCTCATGTCACACAAACACACACACACACACCACAATTGTAAAATAACATCTCACAAATATTGCAATTCCAAGAGAAAAAACTGAAATTGTAAATATTAACAAAAAAACCTTCCACCTTAAGCATATCTGAACATATGTCAAGCTTTACCGAAGCTACATCTTATTGTTTCTATAAACAAAGTTGCACAAAATAAAGGGTATAATAGGTTGTAGCATAAAGTTTTTTAAGAAATCCAAAATGCCATTAAATGTCTCCACATTAAATTCTAATAAAAGTGATAAGATGTCAAAAGTCAAACTTTAACAACCATTACATGCATCAAAGCACACAAAACAATCTTAAAATCTTTATCCCCACCAAAAGATTTACTTTAAATCCCCCAGATTTCCTAGCTGTGAGATACACACCTAATGTTCTGTGTTGTGAGCAAGGAGGAAAGAAGACCCCTGCACTTAAATCTTGAAGCATCCCGTACTGATGAGCCCAGAGAAACTAATTTCTGCCATCAGAAAGTCCCCCACCAGAACACCAAATAATCAGATGTGCTGCTCAAAAGGAAACAGCAAGCCAGCCGGTTCTGGCTCGAGGTCTCCCGAGGTACAATAATATAAACCTGATCAATTGCAATTAAAATCCGAACAGAGACTTAGAACCTGAAGTCTTGGTGCATTAGCTCTTGCCAAAAGCAGATGTGATTGTGAGCTGGAAGCAATTTCTCCTGGTAATTTGTGATGACACTGGGTAGTGCAGCCCCAGAGTCCCCAAAGACAAGCTCATCAGAGGCTCTAATGTATGCATGACACATGAGGTGGCTCTTTTAGAGCTCAATTAATTGGGTTGAACATTAAGACAGCAAGTTCAGGACTCCCTCCACCCCCTTCTAGAGTTGCTTTTCCCCTTCAAAGCCATTTTTTTTCTTTTTGCCTTACCTTCAGCAAGCCATGTTTCTTGTAACTGGCTCAGATCTTGAAAGAGTTCTGAAAAGCAAGTCAAAGACACAAACATCAGACTCAACAGTCTGCGGTCTTCATTAACTGAAAATGTTTATCATGATGCTGGCATTCAGCTTGATTGTAACTTAGAGAGCATCAAGTAAATACAGTATGCGCCTCCGTAGTATCTGAATAATCCTGCTTACTTATGACATCAGCTAGATGACACTTTATGAGATTTCTTTAGACAAATAAGTGTTAGCTATCTTCCTTTTCTGTTTTAGCACATAATTCAGAGGTAAGCTCATAGAGAATGGAAAACATGCCTGCATTGAAATTCACCGTGGTGCTGAACTAAAGATCAATCATACAGAAACCTTTCTTCAGTACACTTAACTCCTGCTAAAATAGGACCAGGGCAAAGAAAGACAAAACATTTACATCTTCTAAGTTTAGACACAAGATACCAAGAGAACTAGAGTTAACTTCCAAGTTGTAATTTCCAGTCAAACACTTCAACACTAACAGGGGCGACTTCACAATCAGGCATTTAAAAAAAAACTTCTACGTTAGCACATTTATAAAAGTCAAAGACAGATAGTACCCTGGTTATGGTTTATTAGCAATTTCAAACTGTATTCTGGCATGGGGTGTGGGGAAAAGAATGAAAACGTGATGAAGCTGTAGAATTCAGTACATTTAATTTAAATTCAAACTGAACTTTGGTAACTGAGCCTAAGTTTCTTCAGTCCATTATGAATGCCCCGCAGGTTGAAATAATTCTTAATTTATTGACTTTTTACCAACAGTTTATAGAGGAATCTGCAGCCTCATTTACCAAATAATATATAACTACTCATTAAGCCTGAAGTTTGATCTCGTGAACACTTCAAGGCCTATTAACAAGATGTTATGACTTCACAATACAGTCATCAAACTCACTCATAAAATTTCAACAGTAGTATATGGCTTCATTTATGTTGTTTAACTTGTAATAAAGTTGAAAGAAAAACGTAAGCAGTGTGAATAACTACTGGCTTTGTTCAAGGGTGTTAGATAGTTTTGAATTGTTAGCTCGGGGTAGGGAATTTGTTACATGCCATATGGACAAGAATAAACATGAAATAGTGTTTAAAAGAAGAAGGTCACTGTTAGGTGTTAATTTACTTCTTTCATTAGTAAGTGACAAGACCGTAAAATAGTCTCTAAGGCAAACTCTGTTGGAATGGGTGCATGTAAAGTCCATGTTAAGTTCAGAAGTCCCAATGTTTGTTATTTTTTAGATGAGCTTGAGATGGACCCCTTCTTTGGAGGTCAGAGGGTGTCAGGAAGAGGGGTTCAGCTCAGAGTCAAACCTCACCTTCTGAATCATGAGCCAGATCTCTGTTAATGACTTTTCTTTTCCTGACATTTGTTGGTTTCTCGTTACAATTTCTCCCACGCTGACTCTACAAAAGGGAAAGATAAAATCCTTTAAAAGAACGGAAACCTCAGATGTCACACATAAAAAAAATCATGCATACATAACAAAAGCCTACTGGATCCTCTCTGAGTTGGAAAAAAAAAATAAAAGTTCACAGGAGAACTCCAATATGTATTGTCTGACTTTGACAGCGAAAGCTCACGCTGAGAGTTCAACAGCAAGGAAGACTGGCTTCCCAGATCCTACCACTCCTGTTTATTCAGAGCCCACGTAATCTCAGCAGCGAAACATTAAGCTAAAACACTTAATTTTTTTTTTACTTAATCAACTAGATTAAAACACTGATTCCACTCTATCTCAGACAACACCCCCACCCGCAGTAAGAGAAGCCAAAGGAGTGGAAAACTGGAAAACGCGAGAAAATGAAGGAGGAAAACCAGCACCCCCCCCCTCCCCGACACCCCATGTAAATGAAAAGTGTCAGCGTTTGTCTCAACTTCGTTCTTTTCAGTGTGGCAGACAAACCCAGCCACAAACTTTGAGTGCAGCTGCAGCTGCCCTCCGTCTCCTGTTCCACTCATGGTGGACACTTTAACCAGAAGGGGTCTTAAAACAAAACTATGCCTTCTCCAAATCACTCAGAGGTAAGCTCATTTCGTAGATGGGTCTTCGAGAAGCAGAGTCGCCCTACAGTGGCAACAAAGCAGAAAAAGTGTCTCCAGTCCCAACCCCCTACCCCCTCCCTCTGCATCTCTCGCTCTCCCCACCCCCGTCCGAGCCAACTTTATAAACAGCAACTTTCGAACTGATCACTCACGTTGGTGACCACGTAAGGCACTTGCTGGTCATAAAATCCATCCATTCTGCTGCTCTTCGCAAATATTAGCTCAGTGGTTTATATTTTGAGCATTTAGCTGGAGATTTCCTCGGGGTCTGGACTTCTATCAACCTAGAGGGGAACAAGATGGCTTTTAGGCTTAAAAAAAAATCATGAATGAAGCTCTTGCATTTGCATAGCTAATTACCCTCGACAGTCCCATTCACAAAAAATAACCCTCCCTTACGCCGCCTTCTTCACCTGGATCCAAGAGAGCTAAGAGAGTTCACAATTTACATATTTTCTGTCGTATCAAAAATCCTAACAAGAGGCAGTGTATTTATTACACTCTGGACGTTCCCGTTCACTCAGTGTATCAGGCAGCTCTGATTCGCAAACGTGTGCAAAACTAGCAATGGCGATCAACGAGACTTGCTTTTCACCTAACGGGACTAAAGAGAAGGAGACACCTCTTTCATAAGGATAGTTTTTGCAACCCACAACCATGCAATTATCTGGAGAGACATAAAAAGTTGTTGGAAAGACCCACCTGAAGGCCACGCTAGGCGAACGGCTGCAAAAAATTCCCTCCAGATTTAATAAAAACATTAATTATTGCCCAGCACTTCCCCTTGGAAGCCGAAAGCGCCTCTGACAGAGCTCAATTCGGTGGTTTTTCCTCTACTTCTCCTCCAGGGGCCTCCAATCCAAACTGATGGATCGCTGCCTCCCATTGGCTCCACGTCTCTTTCACAAGATCCGATTTCGGGCTGTCAATCAGGCGGCTTTCGGCCCCTTCCCTTGGGTCTCTTGCGCCCCTCTTGCCTGCACGACTGCTCTACGGGGAGGCTCAGAGTCCGCACCCAGGAAAGGCACCCAGGAAAGCTTCCTAACTCACTGTTTTGGTCAAGACCCGGGGGATACTGAAACCTAGAGCACCGAGTCTACCAGTTGTCATTCCTAGCGTGTTTGATCCATTATTAGGCAGATGTCCTTAAAGCCCGGTTGTGAGGTTCAGGTACAGAGCTACAAAGCGGACGTCCCCAGTCCCTCTTTACGTCTGACCCCGAGCCCACCGCACGCTTCAGGCTCACTCCCCATCAGCTTTTGGCCCAAGCAATTTTCTCATTTTTTCGACACCAACCAACACTATAGGGCTTATTGGACCTTTAAAAAAATTACATTCTCAACTCAAACGATCTCCTTTTGTCCGTGGGATTTAAAAATACTGTTAGGAAAGCAAATGGGAGAAGCTGCTTCTTAGGAGAGGTGGGACCGGGAAGGAGGACCCAAAACGAGAACGAAGCGGAGAAGGCGAGGAAAAGTATAAAAATCAGATTCACCCCCGCGAGTGCTGAAGGAACAGAAACTCCCTGCGGGCCCCAGAGGGGTGGGGGAGGACTGGGTGGTTCAGATGTGTTCCCCCCCCCCCATACACACACGCACACACCCGCCGTTTCCGGAGCTTTTGTTATGTATACAGAGAGGCGGAGAGTGGAGAGTGTCACTTACTGTACTTGAGGATTTCACTTCCTCCACCAAGGAGGGGTAGGAAGAGCGGGGAAAGCTCGGGTTACAAGGACGATGATGGGACCTTTGGCAGCGAGGACGTCACCGAAGCTGCCTGCCCACGGGGCTAGGTTCAGATGTCCCTTTCGTGGCCGCTATCCTACCCGGGATGGGAGGCTGGGAGGAGGGGACCAGGAGCTTCAGGGTATGAAAGTCAGTTGAGACGGACTAGGGCTAGTGACTAAAGGACTTTTCCAGCAGCTGCTTCTCCGGTAGTGCTCATTTCTATTTGAAAGTTTCTTCCTTAAATGGTGGAGACATTAACATGGGAGCAGCGCGCGCGCCTGGCCCTCCAGACCAGCCCAGGAAGAGCAAGGTGTATGACAAAAACACTTTGCGTTTCACCCCGAGGGAAGTGTGGTCTTGGAGGGCACACACAATGCTCGCCCCGAGACTTGTCAGCTCCGCGCGCGTCCCCCTTCGCGCAGAGAACTGCAAGAGAGCCCGGGCGAGGGCTGCGTTCGCGGCGCCGCAAAGCTGGAGTCGGGGAGCTCTGCAGTGCTTTCTGAGGGTGCAACCAGGACAGGGGACAATAGCGAGGGTGCCCAGCCGACCTGCAAACCCCGGGACAAGACAGCAACAGTTTCCAAAGCCCTTCTTAGAGGCCAGAACCGGACAGGTATCCAGGGCAACCGGGAGAGGGAGGAGCTTCTCCAAAGGCCCCGCGAGCCTATCCCTGCAGCCAATGAAGAACCGTTGATTTCCAGTCCATTGTTGTTTATTGCTGACCCCGCAGCGCTCCGCCAGCGGATTGGCTGTTTTTGAGCAGGGGGCGTTGCCCGTGCTTCCCCTCCCGAACCACCTTTCAGCTCCATTCACAAAATCCCAACCTCTCTGGGTCACGTGGTTGGGGGCGTGGAGGGAGAAGGAAAAAAAAGACATAACAAAGACTCAAGTTCCTAAAACCACTAAAGTTTATATTTGTCGCTACTTCCCCAATGCACCCTAGAAAGTAGATGAGGGAAAGTACCTTTTATCTGAGCAGGGGTAGAGAGTGAGGAACGAAGTTCTGGTTAAAGGAATGCTCACAGAGGATAATTCCAGGGTGCCCTGCCTCGGAGAAAATCCTGCCAAAGAACAGAGACCTGAGAGAGCGGAGAGAGCTTAGAAAGGACTAGAAACTCTTGCTTGCTCTTGCCGTCTCTATAGAAAGGAGAAAGTTCTCTTCTGAAGCTCTCTTGTTACCTCAGTGTCGTTTTCTCTCCAGGTTCTTTTAGTGCAAGTTTTCACTGGCTGACCATTTTGGTTTCAGCTTCCAAAGTCCATCAGCCCTCCAGGGCCCCTTCTCTGATGGTCATCTTGATGCTGGGCTCCGCATTTCCGCTTTCCAGCCCTGAGTCTCACAGTAGTTGAAAACTGGTTTTCTTCTCTGACTAAACAACCATTCTCTCTACAGCTCTTCTAAGCAGCCTAAACTGCTGAACCAAGTGTACTTTTTGTGAACAGACGGCTATCTGAACCAGAATACATTCTCTTCGGCTTTCTCTTTCTCTGGCTTCTTAGTCAATGAGACATTTTCTTTCTTGATTGTTCTGCTCCTAGTTATTCATGAAATACTAGCATCTAGCCTGGAACCTATCTCTGGTCTACCCTTGTCACTGAGAAAAAGAACAATAGATCTCATAGCAGAAGGTAACAAAAGGGTTGAGAATTTAATTTTCAGTAGTGTTACGGAGTGGCTGCAGACGCAGCTGTACACATAGGAAGAGTGCTTTGGAGTGGCACAAGTTCCCGCCACTTTTGGAGACTGTCTTTTTAAATCAGCTTAGTGCATTTCAGGCCTTCGTGAATGGAAAATTTCATTTTGGCACGATTTCAAACACAGAGTGGCAGTGAAGAGGCCAAGAGGCTTTGACATTTATTTACTTGTATTTTGAAATCCCAATTGGGTTTTGAAATAAGAGCTCTTGAAGGAACATAGACCCTCCCCACCCCTGCTTTTTTTTTTTTCTGAAAGTTTTTTTTTAACTTGCATATAAAGCTATTTAAAGCTTTATAGTTCCTTTGCTATTTTGTTAGTGAAACAATATACATTAGTGGCTTTCCTGCAGTTGACTTTATGACATTGAAAATGCATGTTAAGTAATTTAATTTCTAAAAGTTGTCCAGAAAAATACGAACTAGTGTGTTCCCACTTTTTGAAAATGGTTAATACAGCAGGCAGGGTGCCCATGCCTGTACTCCCAGCACTCGGGAGGTAGAAACAAGAGAATTGCTGCAGGTTTGAAGCTACTCTTGTCTATGAAGCAAGTTCCAGTTAAGGATACAGAAAGACACATATCCCTACTCTGAAGAAAAAAAAAGTAAGTAAAATTAAATTATTAGCACAATTAAAATTAAAAAATGTTCTCAAAAATTGTATGATTAAGTAAACTAACATTTTTTTGTTTTATTAAAATACTATATAAGTGAACTGATGATGAACTAATTTCCCCCCTTCCATAGGACTATATCAAATAATCATGATAAGATGTACTATTATCCAGGATTATGAGCAATAAAAAAATAACTCAAGGGGAAATTTGGTGTCTGACCTGCATCCTGAAAGATAGCTGATAACCTCATGCAGATGTCCTTGACAAGGGAAGCAGGATGTTGAGGTGATGGTTAAGATTATCAAAAAAAAAGACAGAGTAGGCGACATTCTCATCCCTACAAGTGGCACTGCCACTACCATCTAGAGGAAGTCTGTTCACCATGAAGTCGAAAAGTGGCTCCTAATGCCCAGAAATGTGGATGGCAGACTGAAGTAATTCACAGACACTGCAGTTTGGAAGTTGAATACCTGTGTTCAAGGTCAGTGAGTTCAAGGAAAAGGGTGGGGTATGACATTATCTCCTGGTCCCTGACTGGCTACCTGGAAATTTCCTCCTAAACTCAAAGTTAGAGCCAATAATCCTGACTTGAAAAATCCCACAAAAGCCACAAAAGTATTTATTAGAAGAAAAACTCTAGATTCAATCCATTCCCACCAATAAAGCAACAGGGTTAACGAATTATACTGCTTCAGAATTCAATTGCAATTACGTACCTCTTTTCTTTTCTTTTCTTTTCTTTTTTCTAACTAGGTGATTTTCCTGATTCGCAAATGAAATCACATAAGAAATACCCTAAGAATTCAAGTTTCTAGATGTGTTTGGTCTTGGGCACTGTGGGCTGGAGCTAAGCTGCAGGGATCTGAAATCAGGGGAAAAGCTCAGTTCAAGGAAATTATTTCAGGCTAGCCCCTAGGCTGGAGAGTTTAGGGTAGAGGGTAGGGTATAACAGCCACTCAGTAACAGTTAGGGACTAAGGAATGCTAGAAGAACCTGGAGGCCAGGTTTCTCTGATATGTTAACTAGGCACCTTAGCCTTTTGTCCCAGGTTTGTGAGTTAACAGGTGAGAATTCCTAACTCTGTTGTATTGCAAAGGAAAATTGTGGAATAGTCCTTTACACTGTAGGAATATATGAATATGTATCACTGAGACTGATTTAAGAAAGAAGCTGACTGGCCAATAGTTAGACAGAATAAGGTTGGACAGGAGAGTCAAACTGAGAACACTGGGTAGAAGGGTGGAGTCTCGCGAGTATCAAGCAGACACAGAAGAAACAAGAGGAACATGCCTTACTGAGAAGAGGGACCAAGCTCTTGGTAAAACATAGATAAGAAATATGGGCCAATTTAACATTTAAACTACCTAGTAACAAACCTGAGCTTTTGCCCGAGCATTTATACTTAATATTGAGTCTCACTGTCAGTTAATTGGCAGTGACCTGTGGGACAAAATCTTCCACCTACAGAAAATAACTTGTTTGGGGGCAGAAACTACCAACAGGCAGTGATATTTAAAGGAGCTAACATTAGAAGGGACGTGGGCTCTCAGTTTTGCCCTTATGCACTTTTGTAATTTCTGTTTGTCTGGTTTCCTTTGCCTCTCACACCTTCATACTGACTTTGAAATGTTGCTGTAGAATAATTTTCTTGTACATTGAAAATATTTATCACTTGAATTATTTTAATAAACCACTGATTGGCCAGTAGCCAGGTAGGAAGTATATATATATATATATATACAAATATATATATTTAGGTGGGGCAACCAAACTATGGATGATGGGAAGGAGGAAAAGGGAGGAGTTAGGAGTCACCAATTAGACACAGAGGGAGCAGGAGATGAATGTGCCATGCTGATAAAGGTACCATCATGTGGCAGAGCACAAATAGAAATATGGGTTAATTTAGATCTAAGAGTTAGCTGGTAATAGGCCTGAGCTATAGGCTGAGAATTTACAAATATTATTAACTCTCCAATTCAATTACATGGGAAGTGGCTGCCAGGCATTTGAGACAAAGTGGTAGGGACAGGAAATGTTTTATTACAATGTACCACCCATGATTTTAGCTGTGTGTGTGTGTGTGTGCATGTCTATGTTTTCAAGCATCTTTGTGACTTACTTCTGAAAGAAGTGGCAAAGAAAACAAACTAGGGAACACAATTTATAGTACCACATATTTTATTTTTTGCTTTTTTTAAAAGAGGACAGTGTGAGTAAAGGCAGATGTTTCTGTGTACGGGACACATTTTCTGAAACATTTTTTTCTAGATCTTGTTCTGAACACCATGAGAGCATTGGAGAGATCTGCACTCTCTTCTCTGAGCTCTGTGTTCTGTGTTAATGTTTGTCACAGTCTATCCACTGATAAACTCCTCAGAACTCAAGCATTTACCTGGATTGTCCTATTGTGAGTAAAAGCTCAGGAATCAGATATTGACGTAAAAACCTGATAGATCAAGAAAGCAGTGGAGGAGTGACTAGCTGAGCCTCTCCCATAAAGTAGCACGTCTTTTGACTTAAATTTTGAAGTCAAGGTATTTCTAAATATATAGGTTGGTTGACTCTAGCAGTTTTCATAATCCAGTGTCTCTGCAGACAAAAAATTCAAAGAAAACACAATAACATGCAGAATCAAGATTCTCTGTGTATTTCCCATCTTTATATGGCTTGCTGTGGGACAATGATCTATACCCTGTCATTTATATTTTAAATAAACACTGATTGGCCAGTATCCAGACAGGAAGTAAAGGTGGGACAACCATGCAGGAAGTAGAGGCTGGGCGATGAGAACAGGAGAATTCTGGAAAGAGGAAAGCTTTTTCCAGTTGTGACCCAGCCTCAGAGGATTTGACTTCCTAATCAAAAAAGGTACCAAGTCACATGGCTAATGCAGACAAGAATTATGGGCTAATACAAGTTATAAGAATTAGTTAGCCGGGCGGTGGTGGCGCACGCCTTTAATCCCAGCACTCGGGAGGCAGAGGCAGGCGGATCTCTGT
>NC_022009.1:76938683-76942996 GCF_000317375.1 Microtus ochrogaster
AAATCTTAAACTTCTATGTCATTCTTCTTGAAAATGACCTTAGCTTGAGTTAAGTTGAAAAAACAAAACACAAAAAAACAAGAGACACACAGTTCAAGCCTTGTGTGGGTGATGGTGTTTTGAAAGCACACAAGACAAGAAAATATAAAATCCAGAACTATCCATTAAAGAACTAAGAGGGGCCAAATATCTGCACAGAAAATTGCCTAAGATAAAAGTTTGTTCTTGCAGGCATGAGTTCCAGACCTGTCAGACTACATAGACAGATAACAGTGTCAAGAAAAACAATGATGTCCTTGATTTTCATAGTAGATTTCAAATGGTCCCAACATGAAGGGATGTATACATGCATGTGTGTATTACAGCTATATGTATTAATGGCTGTGTAGTTTGATGTAACAATCATTTCACAGTGTACATATATATCAATACTGTCAATTTCATCTGATTTAGCAGACCTGTAATCCTGGCTACTTGGGAACTGAGGTAGGAAGATCACAATTTCAAGGCTACTCTTGGCAATCCAGTAAAACTGATTCAAAAATAAGAAGTTGAGCCAGACATGGTGGTGTACTGTTGTGTGAAGTTTTACACCTTCAGCTGTTGGGGGGCACCACCCAGCTCCCAAATAACTCTCACATGGAGAAGGCTTGTTCTTAGTTAGGAATGCCTAGCCAAAGCTTGGCTTGTTTCTTGCCAGCTTTTTTTTTTTTATTATTAAAAATTTCCACCTCCTCCCCCCCCCCCTTTTCCCTCCCTTCCCCCCCTACTCATCTCCCCCTCCCCCTCCATCTCCAGTCCAAAGAGCAGTCAGGGTTCCCTGCTCTGTGGGAAGTCTAAGGTCCTTCCCCCTCCATCCAGGTCTAGGAAGGTGAGCATCCAAACAGGCTAGGTTCCCAGCTTTTCTTAAAGTATCCTGACTACCTTTTGCCTCCAGGCTTTTATCGTTTTCTTCTGTGTACCTTATTGATAAATAAAGGAACTGCTTTGGGCCTATAGCAGAGATATAGGGAAACATAGCTAGGTGGAGAAAACTAAACAGAATTCTGGGAGAAAGGAGGTAGAGTCAGAGAGAAGCCATACAGCTTCTGCCAGAGACAGACACTGGGAACTTTACCGGGTAAGCCACATCCACATGGTCATACACAGATTAATGGAGATGGGTTAAATTAAGATATGAGAGTTAGCCAATAAGAAGCTAGAGCTAATGGGCCAAGCAGTGATTTAAATAATATAGTTTCTGTGTGATTATTTTGGTGCTAAGCAGCCAGGAACCAACACGCAGCCTCCTTACTACACCTTATTTCTTTCTTAATCCTTGGCTGGCTGAGTGGCTGGCCTCTACTGTCCTCCTCTCCTTGTTCCCTCTCTCCTCCTCTCCCTCTTCCACATTTCTTCTATGTGTAGCCTCTGCCTGCCAGCCCTGCCTATTCTTTCTCCTGCCTTGCTGTTGACTGTTCAGCTCTTTATTAGAGCCATCAGGTGTTTTAGATAGGCAAAGAATCACAGCTCCACAGAACTGAACAAATGAAGCATGAACAAAAATCACACACTTTAATATTCCCCAATAGTGTACACCTTTAATCTTAGCACTTGGAAGGCAGAGGCAGGTGGATCTCTGAGTTCAAAGTCACCCTGATCTACAAAGTTAGTTACAGGACAATCAGGGCTACACAGACAAATCTTGTCGCAAATAATGATGATGATGATGATGATAAATGAATAAAATGTTTAAAATAAGAAAGTAGAAGGGAAAGGAGGAAGAGGAGACGAAAGAGGCTAGGAATATGCCTCAATGGGAGACACTTGGCTAATGTGTATTAAGTCCCAAGTTTCAACCATAATATTGAAAGCAAAACTCATGAATGCATCTTTTGCATTCTCCAATCTCACTTCAACAAAGGTGGAAAATAAAATCTTGCTCTAATAATTATAAATGATGATTTAGAAGTGATATAGACCTTAATTTATTTCTCAAAATGTGCAGGTTTATCTCCTTTTCTTTTTTTGGCACAGAAACATTCATTCTCTGGTTTTTCTAGATATGTGATATGATATGTATAACAACAGGTGTCTGGAGTAGATGATTCGCAACCTCAGCTGCACTAGGACCTCTTTTGATTTCTTATGTATTAAATAAAAGGCTTGGGATAGATGTTCTTGAACCCCCATTAAAGTAGTTCCTTGATTTTTTATTTAATCTTTGCAGCATTTGGGGGTACATTTTTTGAATTTTAATTTATTTTTTTAAATAAAACAAACTATCTTTTTTCATTTTACATACCAACCCCAGTTCCCACTGCCTTCCCTCCTTCCATTCCCTCTACCCCCTTACCCCCATCCATTCCTCAAAGAGGGTAAGGCACAATTCTTTAGGGAAGGTCCAAGGACCTCCTTACTATATCTAGGCTGAGCAAGGTATCCATCCAAAGAGAATGTATCCCAAAGAGCCAGTACAAGCAGTAGAGATAAATCCTGGTGCCACTGCCAGTGGCCCCACAGCCTGCCCCAGCCATACAACTGTCACCTATATTCAGAGGATCAGCAATAGAGGAGAGAGAAGCCTGAACTGGCCTTGTCCTGTAGTCAGATTGATGAATATCTTAAATGTCACAATAAAACCTTCATCTGCAGGCAGAGTCTTGCAGCAGAGCACTGACTGGACTGAGCTTCCAAAGTCCAGTTGAAGAGTGGGAGGAGTGAGATTATGAGCAAAGAGGTCAAGACCATGATCAGGACACCCACTGAAACAGTTTACCTGTGCTAATGGGAGTTCACCAACTACAGTCAGACAGGGAAAGACCCAGCATAGGATCAAATCAGTTCCAAGATTTTTATATTCCTTATAAATGGCTTTGCTAAGCATGCCAGTATGGAGAAAATGAAACACACACACACACACACACACACACACACACACACACACACACACCACCTTCACCAGAGTAATGGAAAGATAGCATTCACAAATCATTAGCAGAAAGGAAGTTTAGCTCCAGTGCAGGTCAGATTACTTCTCTCCAAGAATCAGCTTGCAGATTTGCAAATTGCACCTAAAGATTATTTTCCAAAATTTATGTAAGGATGAAATAAACCAATAAACTGAATTGCCTAGCTGAAGAGGAGTTTCACACAAATTGCCATTCATGTACATTTAGAAAGTTTTCTAACAGTCAATGGTGATCTCTCCTCTTGGCAAGTCTTCCTTGAGATCGGCCCATACAATCTTATGGAGGTTTACAGCCTATCCTAAACACAAGAAGCAGCCTGCCTTCCTGTCACTCTGAAAACAAATCTCTGGCCCTCATTCATTCAGGGGCCAATTCTTGATCCCTAACAGAGATGAAAGATTGTCTACTGTTCAGAGGATTGACACTTCAGAGTCCTCTCCATCTCTCTGGTGGCTAGCTGACTTGGTGCCTGTCACAATACATCAATTATCTTGCAGTTAAGATCTCCTTCCTAAGTTCAAAAGTCTGACACAACAGAAGGCTTGGCTGCAAGAAAGTACAACAAAATAGTGGTCCAAACCGAAGGAGTTTCTAAAAGGGGGCAAAGAGTGGCCTTGTGTCCATCATTTTCTTAAATCCTAGAAAGTCTCCCCTGAATAAGGGTCACCAGTGATATTTAAGTCAGAGTCTTGATATTTGAAGAACAATGTGTCTTTGAACTTTGTAATAGTGATTTTACTTCTTTGTGATCTTCCCGAATTCCCTTTTATATTTAAAATGTTCCTTTTGTCCCGAGTTTCTTCTCAAGTTTAAAAATAGCCGTTTGACTACAGGCATTTCATGTGAGCGCATCAAAGGATGCCGCAAATCTTCCTTGTATCTGTGTGACACACTCTAAATAAAGCTCAGGGTTTTGTTCTTGGTTCACTTTTAGATCGCAGACTGCAATTATGCCTTGTAGGCAGGGTGTCAAATAATATCAGTGCTCCTTGGTTTATCATATGCATCTGGGAGCGACACAGTCTACTCAGAAAAATGCTGTTTATGAATGAAGCCTTATCTTCCTGAGGGAATATTTACATGTGATACTTCCAGCACCATTTGGGATCATAAAGGAAAGCAGTATTATCAGAATGGTCTTCCAGAAGGAATCCTATTGTTTCAGGAATTTTACATTCCAAGTTATAACATGGATAGTATGCTTTGAGCTTGCACACATTATCAGCCACTCCTAGTGACATCTTACCTCTACCTCCCTCTCCCTTTCCCCTCCCCTCCTTTTCTCTTCCTCCCACTCCTATTTTCCTCCTTCCTCACTCCTTCTCCTCCCTCCCCCCACCTGTTTTTTCCACCCTCTTTTTT
>NC_022009.1:76943157-76945005 GCF_000317375.1 Microtus ochrogaster
CTTGTGTTATTAATTAAAATGTAGGAAAAGGTCATGGGATTTATTAAACAGCTATAAATGGTTCTTTCCTAATGCAATGTGGGATATTCATTATATGATTCAATCTCACAAAAGGAAGATGCATCATTCATACACCCAGTTTGATATCACCATCATCAATGGCATAATTACTCTTATCTTTTAGCAGATGGGTTCATACTCAGCAATATCTTGCCCATTTTATGTAAGCTTTCTGTTCCTGATCACTGGTTGAAACTACTCTAAATTATTGATTCTCAAATTATCTGCACTGAAAAGGCAAATGTTAATTATCTACTCTTGAGTCAGGTTAGGGTGAAGTTTAGAAACTCAGATCAGTCTACACTCATTATTACCACATTACTTTGACTAAATAATCCTGGAGCACCCTCTCTGACACACATTATTATAGCATATGCCACCAGCCAGGACCCTAAAATAAGAACAGAGACATAAACCAGAAAAACGCCTTTCAGGGGAGCTTCCAGGATATCTGTCCTGTTTCCCTGTTAAAGAAAAGACAATGGACTTAAAAGATGATAGGCTCACTTGTGTTAAGGCTCCATGTCTCCTACCAAACCGCAAATTGTTTATTTCTAAGATGTAATTTCATGAGTTATAAAGATCACCAGAGAACCTCTCCAGCAATGAGTCTTTTGTGTCCTCATTGGAAAGTGACCAGTCTGCTGTCAGTGGCCCCCTTATTTGTTTATTTTATTTTCCTACTCCTAAAAGTTGCCTATAGGATTCAACTCACCAATACCCTTTTCCTCTTAGAAGACTTGGATGTTACTGGGTTTGTGAATAGTAAATAAAAAGCTAATTAAATCATTCATATCTACATTGGCGAAGCTTTGTCCATTAACATTTGTGCCAGTTTGAAACAAAATCCCCCCATAGGGAGTGGCACTATTAGGAGGTGTGTCTTTGTTGGAGTAGGTATAGCCTTGCTGAAATAAGTGTGTCACTGTGGGGTGGGCTTTGAGGTCTCCTATGCTCAAGCTACTCCTAGTGGCACAGTTTACTTCCTGTTGCCTTTGAGTCAAGATGTAGAAATCTCAGCTCCTTCTCCAGAACCGTTTCTGCCTGCATGCCATCAGGTTCTACCATGATGATGATGGACTGAACAGCTAAACCTGTAAGGAACCCCAATTAAAAATTTTTCTTAAAAAGAGTTAGCATGGTCATGGTGTCTCTTCACTATAATATAAACTCGAATTAAGGCAACCCTCCTAACACAGACATTCTGTCACACGTTAATCTATGTAGGTCACTAGAGACCTTAGCATGTTCAAGGCAAGGTAAATAAAATCTGTTTCTCTTTTCTTCAAACCATGTTTCTCCTAAACTGAATTAAATCATTAGACTTTTGGGTTGTCGTCATCTGGGGCTAGGAACTTGTCCAGTCAGCTCACTCATGGTAATTGACAAGTCTCAATTTCTTATTGACTCTTGGTCATATAATTTCAGCTTTTTTTTTTTGGCTTGTGTGCAACTTGATATGCCAATTTTTCTGAACACATTTAAGAGGACACAGTACCCTTTCATTGGAGAGGAAAAGAAGAGGCTTTACTCTAGCACAGATTCAAGGCCAAGGTAACCACAGAAAGCACACTTGGGTGTACACTGTGCAATAATCTTAGCTTTTTGAATGTGGGTTTCTTTGTAAGGCTGCTTGTCACTTGGCCCCCTGTGTGAGTCCAAAGAGAAAGCTCAGAATGGAGTCTTTTAAATCTTACCTTAGAAGTGACTCATTGCCACTTCCTTCATATGCTTTTTTGTATATACCAATCTACTTGACTACTGTTGTAATATGAGCTGCGGGGCTGC
>NC_022009.1:76948383-76953868 GCF_000317375.1 Microtus ochrogaster
CTTCTTTCTCCCAGCATCCTGTTCTGTTTTCTCAGCCTACCTAAGGGTTGGCCTATGAAATGGGCCTAGGCAGTTTCTTTATTAATAAGAAATCATTCCCACATCAGACTACAACAAAGGCCGAAGAAGGCTGTAACTGCTAGTGGTCATTATACAAGTGTTAGTGTTATGGAAAGCCCATTGTCTTAGGGTTTCTACTGTTGTGAAGAGATACTATGACCATGGCAACCCTTTTTTTTTCTTTTTAATCTAAAATAAAATTCTACTCTGTGTTTTTCTCATCATGTGCCTTGATTCCCTTCATTCCTTACTCCTTCACATCTGTCTTCCACCCCTGAGCCCTCCCACCAAATAAAACAAAACTCAAGAGGAAAAAAAATGAAGGAAAAAAATGAGATGGGGGAAGGAATTAAAAATATCTCTGTGGAATCTGCAGTGACACACAACAAGCCACACTATATACTCCATGATCCACACATCTCTACTTGCAAGGGTTCATTGCAAAGAGTCATTGGTCTGGTTAGAGATCCCTGGTCTCCACTACACATTCAGTGCTGGGCCCCCACTAGGACTCTTCTTGGACATCCTGCTGGTGCCCTGTGTTATGGAGGTTCTACAGCTTTGAGTCTTCAGATAACTATGGCAACTCTTATAAAGGGAAACATTTAACTGAGGTGGCAACTTGGAGTTTCAGAGGTTTAGCCCATTATCATCATGACAGGGAGCAAGGTGGCGTACAAGCAGACATGGTACTGGTTACATCTTGATCAGAAGGCCAGTAGGAAGTTAATTGTGACACTAGGTGAAGCTTAATCAAGAGACCTCTAAGTCCGCCCCCACAGTGACACACTTCCTGCAACAAGACCACACCTCCCAATACTGCAACTCCCTATGAGCTTATGGGGGCCAATTACATTCAAACCACCATATTCAATAAGGCTAAGCTATTACTTCTGGTAAAAAGCCTATACTCTATCCAGGGTCCAGGAATGACTTTGTCTATTCTGTTAAGAGTTAATACTATTGGGCAGGCCAGTTACCTGGCAAAAGGACTGCCCCCCCCCAGGAAAGCTGTTTCATCTTAAGACATGGAAAAAGATGGTAGAAATACTTACCCCTATAATGAGTTTATATACTTCTTAACAGAATCTCTGCTGTCCTCATGAGGTTCTGGTCTGTCTGCCTCCAGATTGGTGGCAGTTTCCCCCTCTCTTCTGTCTTGTTCTTTTGGTTGCTGGTCAACACATAAGTCTACTTTCTTTAATCCTGTGGACTCCTTCGCTAAAGCTCTCTTCCCCACGATTTGGCTGCATGTCCACCAGGTAGTTGCTTCTAAATCGCACTGTTTTCTCTCTTTCTCCTCTCTATCTCCCTCCTTCAGGCAGCTGTTAAGGTTTATATCCTGGCTGGCCTAGGATTTTTCTCTCAAACACTAATAAATTGTCCTGGAGCTCTCTTTTAATCATCATGACTAAGAACCCTTAGAGGTGTCTCTGATTATCTCAGTAACACTAACTGATAAAAGAATCATTTTTGTCTTGTTTTGTTTATAATATGTGAAATACAACACATTCTACATTGAAGAAAATTTTCCCTCCTTAGGTTCACATGCTGTTCACAAAGAAACACAACCACAGCCGGGTGGTGGTGGCGCACGCCTTTAATCCCAGCACTCGGGAGGCAGAGGCAGGCGGATCTCTGTGAGTTCGAGACCAGCCTGGTCAACAGAGCTAGTTCCAGGACAGGCTCCAAAACCACAGAGAAACCCTGTCTCGAAAAAAAAAAAAAAAAAGAAACACAACCACAATACTATTAAGATTTTGGGTTTATTTATTTTCAGTGATGAAGGTGTTTTTAATTTTCTCAGAAACTAGGTAATTCGGAAGCTTGAAAGACTATTGAGTAAATTATAAAGAAAATAAACAAAAAATTGCAAGATAGTAATTTAGTTGGCCTGCGTACTGTGTGCATGAATGGCTACACATATAGAGTTTGAGCTCTTACAACTTAAATTAACCCATATTTTTTATCTACCCTCTGTCATGTGGCAGTACCTTCTTTCAGCATGGCATGTTCCACTGACTATAATCTAATGGGCAAAGCTGTTTAAGTACATCATAATTCTCTTCTACCCTCCCACATTATTTTTTGTTTTGTTTTGTTTTTTCAAGACAGAGTTTCACCGTAGCTTTGGAGCCTGTCCTGGAACCAGCTCTTGTAGACCAGGCTGACCTCAAACTCACAGAGATCCACCTGCCTCTGTATCCCAAGTGCTGGGATTAAAGGAGTGCACCACCGTTGGCCAACTCCCTCCCACAGTTTTAATAACCAAGTATTTTCTTGGTTATTTCAGGTTATTTCAGGTTCTTGGTTATTTCAGTTATGTTTCTTGGAAGAAGCTGGTCAGCTGGACCAGCAGCAACAACAAGTTCCAGGGTCAGCAAGAGAGCAATCTGTGAAGACACCACTGTTAGCTGTGGGCCTCTACCACATGTATGTGCACACATGTGCAATGTCCACCTCCACACACACATGCAGAAGCTTACACATGTAACACACAATAATCAAAAAACAATCCGGGTATTGGCCAACATCCATCTCCTTGCTAAGACTAGACCAAAACTCAAGAGTTTCATAGCATAACTTGAGCTCCCTCAAAATTCAGATTTATTTATTGCTTTTTTGAGACAGCACCCCACACTGTGTAGCATCGGCCGATCATTAACTCTAGACAGTCCTCTTGCTTTAGCTCCTCAAAGGTTTGGGATTAGGTTTGCAAGGAATGATATCTGGATTGTTTTTTATTATTGCTGTTGTTTTATTAAATTGTCTTTTCTGTTTTAGAAAATATGCTGAGAGGGGAGGCAGTTTTCTCAGAGTCCTAGCACACACTAGTAATATTATTTGTGGTTCACTGTGTGATTTAAGCTTTATTAATGTTTGTTTTACAAATGTGGATGTCCTTACGTTTGGGGCATAGATTTTTCATAATTGACAAGTCATCTTGGTGAATTTTTCCTTTGATAAATATGAAATGTTTTTTCCAGTATCTTGATTAATTTTAGTTGGAAGTCTATTTCGTTAGCTATTAGAATGACTACAGCACCTTGCTTCTTTGGTCCATTTTCTTGGAAAATATTTTTCTAACCCTTTATTTTAAAGTAGTATTATTTTTGATATTGATATTGAGGTATGTTTCTTGGATGCAGCAGAAGGATTCTGTTTTCAATCCTTTTTGTTAGTCTGTGTATTTTTATTGAATTGAGACCATTTACATTGAAGATATCAATGACCAATGATTGTCAATTCCTATTATTTTCTTGTTGGTGGTGGTAGTGTGTGTGTGTATGTATGTGTTTCCCTTCTTTTGATTTTGCTGGTGTCAGATTATTTGCTGTATTTTCATGGGTTTAATTAGCCTCCTTAAAATGGAGTTTTCCTTTTAGTGCCTTCTATAGGGCTGGGTTTGCTGATAGATATTGTTTAAATTTTTTTTGACATAGTGTTGTAGGATATTGCTTTAAGATGTGTTACTTTCATTTATTTGTTAAATGAGGCATTTTTATGTTGCATTTGTTTAACTGTGTGAAACTGTGTTACTTTACATGCCTAACACACCCGGTTGATCTAATAAAGAACTGATTGGCCTATAGCTAGGCAAGAGAGAGGATAGGTGGAGCTGCACACAGAGAGAATGAATAGGAGAAGAGTGCCAGGCCCCAAAGAGAAAACAAACAAACAAACAAACAACAACAACAACAACAAACCCAAACCAAACCAAACAAGATCAAAATAGCAACAGCTATGTCATGGATTATTTTATTTTCTCCATCTGTGGTGGTTGAAAGTTTTGCTGGATATAGTGGTTTGAGCTGATATCTGTGGTCTATTAGAGTTTGCAAGATATCTGTCCAGTCCTGGCTTTTATAGTCTCTATTGAGAAGTGAGATGTAATTCTAATAGCTAGGTTTTTATGTTACTTGGTCTTTTCCCATTTCACCTTTTAAAATTTTTTCTTTGTTTAGTGTTTTTGTTATATGGCATGGGGACTTTCTTTTCTGGTCCACTCTATTCAGTATTCTGTAAGTGTCTTGTATTTTTATGGGTATCTCTCTCTTAAGGTTAGGAAAATTTTCTTCTATGATTTTGTTGAAATACTTTCTGGGCCTTTGAACTGGCAATCTTCTTCTTCTTCTGCCCTTATTATTCATTTGATTGGTCTTTTCATAGTGTCTCAGATATCTGGATGTTTTCTGTTAGGAACATTTAGGATTTAACCTTCAGTTTCTCTATTGTATCTTCTACACCTGAGCTCACTTCCATCTGTTGTATTCTGTTGGTAATGCTTGCATATCTAGCTCCTGTTAGCACACCTATAGTTTCCATTTCAGGATTCCCTCAGTTTGTATTTTCTTTATTGATTCTAGTTCTATTTTCATGTCTTGAACAGTTTTATTAATTTCCCGCATCTGCTTATTTGTTTTGTTCCTGACTTTCTTTAAGGATTTATTCCTTTCCTCCAATTGTTTGTGTTTTCCTGGATTTCTTTAAGAGGTTTATTAATTTCCTCTTTAAGGACCTCTATTATCTTCATAAAATTGGTTTGAAGGTAATTTTCTGTGCTTCAGCAGTTTTGGGATATCCTACTCTTGCTAAAGCAGGATAGCTAAGGTCTGGATGTTGCCGCATTGCCCTGACTCTTGTTATTTTTGTTCTTACACTGGTCTCTAGACCTTGGGTCATAATAGGGTTAGGTGCTTATTTCTGAGGTTATCTTTGTTAAATGGGAGCTTTTTCCTTTAATTTCTCTTTCTTCTTTGGTCTTCCAGCCAGAGTGCCTGTGGTTCTCATGCTTGCTGACTCCTCAAGTCTCTACTGGAGTTTGGCTGCTTACATTACCTCTGAGGTTTTTGGTTCTGGCATTACCTCTAAGTTTCTGGGGTTCTGACAATTGGTGGCTTCTAGCAGAGCAGGGGGCTTCTGGGGTTCTGGATACCAGCATGGCCTCTGGGTTTCATGAAATCAGTGTGATCTCTGGGGCTCCAGGTTGCAATGCATCCTCCAGTATAGCAAAGAGTTTCTGTTAGAGTTATGGCCTGAGATTTGGAGAAGACAGGAATAGGAAGTACTGTTGGGGAAAGTTGAGGGGTCTCTGGGAGAGCACTGGATTTCCGTGGGTGGGCTCTTACCTGGAGCTAATTATCGATGTGACCACTGGTAGAGCAGGGGTGCTTCTGCAGGAGTTGTCAGCCAGGATATATGGAGACTAGGGATGTGGAGCTTTGTTGGAAAGTTGGACGGGCTCTCCGGAGTGAATGTTGGTGAGTGAGGTCTTACTTGTGGTTCTGAGTACCAGCACGGCCTCTGATAGAGTAGGGAGTTTCTGTTAGAGTTGTGAGCTGAGATCTATCTTATTTTATTATCCTTCCTTCCTTCCTTTTTTCCTTCCTTTTTTCCTAACTTTTTTCCTTCCTTTTTTCCTTCC
>NC_022009.1:76953968-76958522 GCF_000317375.1 Microtus ochrogaster
CTCCCTTACTCTTTTCTTTCATTTTTCAAGACAGGGTTTCTCAGTGTAATAGTCTTGTGTCCTGAAACTCGCTTGGTAGACAAGGCTGGCCTCAAACTTACTGACATTTGCCTGCCTCTGCTCCTAACTGTTGGGATTACAGGCTTGCACCACCACCACCCAGCTGATGTACTTTATTTTTTTTTCATTTATTTTATTTTATTTTTTTAATTTATTTATTTATTAAGGATTTTTAAGGCAGTATCTCACTATGTAAGCCCTGGCTGACTTAGAACTTTCTGTGCAGGCCAGGGTGACTTCAACTCACAGAGGTCCACCTGCCTTTAGCTTCCTGAGTGCTTAGGTTAAAGTTGTTTTCTACCACGCCCCACCAATGATGATCTTTCCCAGTTCCCACCAATAAATAAACTTTAAATCATTCTTTAACTTGAGGTTTCAGCCTCATGATCTTAACAGCAAAAGTTCTATAACAGTTATTAATCACGATGAGAAAAATGAAACAGTTAAAATTAAAACAGATTTAAATTCTTCTCAATAAATCAAGTATTTTAACATTATTCTGTGTTTTATAAAAGAAATTTTAGGGTTTGGCTATTTCAGTATTATTTATAAGGACTTCCAAAATATGCATTATAGATTTCAATAAGCATTGCACTTAAATAACAAACATTTTGAAATAAGACTGTATAACATGGACCATTAAAGCATTTATATGTAAAATTTTGCTTAGAGCATAGTCAGTTTTTCAGGGAGCCATACTTTCACAAAATTATTAAATGCTGGTATTCTATATAATTGATATAATTTTAACATAGAGATCATCTTAAATGGATAAAACATGCTTCAATATATTCATTCAGACCTGCCATATGATATTTTATTTAAGGTGGAATTTAAGGAATTTGTCATCTTTGTTACCATATACCAGAGTCAGTTAACCAAGGCAAGTACATTAAACATGTAAGCAATGTTTTAATTATTATCATCACTGGTGATGTATACATTCTTCTGTTTAGTGCACATAGAAAATAATGCTGAAACACACTATTTTTTTTTAAACATCAGTTTGACTCAATAGACTACTGTAGGAATGAAAGTTTTAGATTTTTCTAACACTAGTGCAGCTTTGAGAAATAAGGAATGACCTGGATAAGCAAGAATATAGACAGCTTTTTAAGAATACAGTTAGGAGAGTATTATTTTTTATTTCATAGTATGTCAGTAGAAGACATCTTTGTGACTGATTTTGCTCATTTTCCTACAGGTTACATGTAAGCTAATATGGAGTGTGTGTGTGTGTGTGTGTGTGTGTGTGTGTGTGTGTGTCTTTAGAAAAAAATTGAGATATGTTTATTTTATATATCAAATATAATTGTCTCAAGCATGATGAGGTTACAGCAGTCCCTGTGTCATATTTATCACTGTTCCCAGGTCATTTGTCTTTGCCATGCTTCCATGTACCTGGCCGTGTGACTTAGCATTTCATTCTGAAAGCAAAAATGATGGATTTGGACAAATTATCTCTGTAAACTTGTAAAACATAGACAAGAATGGCAACATGAGTTCAATCTATTTTTTGTTTACTTGTTTATTTCAATATCACATCAACGAATACAAATCAGGTCATAGGTCATTGCTATCTGGTTAGTTTGGTCCCCAGATCAGGACCAAATACATAAATTAGGTTTCACTTGGTGTGGCCTATAATGCCAGTACTGAAGAGACTGAGGCAGGAGGATCTCAATTAAAGGATTGTCTGGGCTACAAATGCAGATCACCTAAAAATATGGGAGCTGGAGATAGTCTTAAATTTCTTTCTGTTGAAATCATGTCCACTAAGATCAGCCTCAAATGTCCCTCCTCTCAAGGTGCTTCCTGATGTGCACATCTGGAGATGATAATCCTGATGTGCACATCTGGAGATGATAATCTTAAAGCACTTTGTCCACAAAGATCTCATAACTCTCATGTGCTTCTTGGTTGAGCATTTGTTGCCTGCAGGAAGAACATGGAAGTGGGGGCAAATCTACTTATTTAAAGAGGAAGGGAAGATTTTCTATTTTGGTGGGATATTCTGCATCAGAGACTGTTTTTATTTTTATTTTTTAAATTCAGGAATGACTGCTGCAAGATTCTGAAGAGTTCCTAAGGATTATTTTGGGGAGGATCCACTGCTCATGTGCAGAGTAAGGAAGGAATCAGGAGCTTGGATGATGAAGACATTTTTGCCAGGCCCAGAGCTCACATGGAACAGTGCGAACATTTATGCACAGACTCCAGCAATGTGCTCCATTTTCTTCTGGGAGGCATGATTTTAATAATGGAACGTGATGCAGCTATGAGGAAGAAGCTTCCTAATGCTGTGAGATTATAAGACAGTATTTTAAAGGTGAAATGAGGGTGTGCAATTGAATTTTAATGTGCATAAGAATCACCTGGGGTTCTTACAAAAGCTACAGATGTCCAGGATTCAACCTTAGAGAATTTAAAGTAATGACTGTTGAAAAATACCCAGTAAGCTATAGTTCAATAAGTTTCTTGTGTGATAAGAAAGTTGGTGGTCTATAGATCAGATTTTGGCCCTGGCTGGGGATCATAGCAGCAACCTTAAAGGGCAATGTTGGCTGCCCACTTCCCATTTGTCTGGTGCTGGTTAAGCACACATTCATTATTTCCTTCATACAGTACCTTCAGTTTTAGTTATTGATATTATTTTCCAGTTTAGTGAGAGCCTAAGGTGGGGAGATGAAGCAATCCCAGTGTCCGTGAAGGGCACAATCAGAGAAGAAACAAAGACGATCTGACTTCAGAATTCACACTGGAGAAATACGTGATATTAAAATCTGTAGCTTTTGTCTTTCCTCTTGTCTTCCTCTTTTCAAAAGTTTCAACTGATTGGGCCCAGTGCCACATTTAACAAGATTGCCTGATTAAATTTACTCCAGTAAAAAATTTCATTCCTAAGTAGAGAAAGACCAGCTGGAACATAATCAGCCATCATAGTGGGATGCCCTAGATATGAAGATGCCCATCCTACCAAGAATAATACATATGCACATAGCAGTAATTCCAAAATAAATATAGAAAACTTCCACAGCATGTGTTATTATAACCATTTAAGTAAAAACATAAGAACTTTAAAGTGGGACATTATCATTGCCTTGAACACTTTTTTTCACTCTGTCTCAAAATTGACATCTCAAAATAAATCCATGATCATGAAGCCTAAGTACTAATTGTCTAAAGGAATGGTCTGTAATATATCATAATTACAGTCAGATTTAACTTTATTTTTCCCAACTACTTCTTGGCCAAAATAGCTATATTGTTTTAGATGGACAAGACACCTCTATTTCCTATAACATTGGAAGCAGAGATAACATGCTCCTTGATAAAAAGGAAAGATATAAAAGAAGCTTTGGGTTATATTCAAAGTCCAGTGAACCTACTATAAATGCTAACTCTGTCCATATGAAAAACCAGGCTTAAAGAGGTAATAATGAGGCTAGAGAAGACTTAGCACCAGAGTGCTTCTCTAATCTACACCATAACAGCCAAATGTGATAGCTATGACACCAAAAGTCACCAAATGAAGGCAGAAGGTCATTCAAGGTCATTCTTGGCCATACCAAGTTGGAGAAAAGTTTGAGCTATCATTCCTGGAGCAGGGGAGATATTGTTGAATATTTTTCCCCATAAAACTTAAGAAAAAAATGAAAAGTTTTCATGTGTTGAATTTGGAGTTGATATCTACCTTTACTTATGGTTTCTTTTTCCTTTCAAATGTAGTAACTATCCTTTGTGATTAGGTTTGTTCTTAAAGATGAGGGCTGAAGAAAACATGGTGGCAGTATGTTTTCCCTGGTTAAAGGGGTAACACTTTTCTTCTGCTAGAGAAGTACAATGTCAGTATTAGATAAAGTTACCTTTAATTTCAGACTAAGTAATAACTAACAGCTTGTCAAGTTATTTTTCTCTAGATCATTGGAGATGGCTTTTGTTTGAACTTGACTCAGAATCACCTACGTCCCTAAACAATATGTGGGCACCGTGACCACTGACTTGTTCTTCTTTTCCATTTGTATCAGCTTGCTGTGAGCCCTTTTGCACCTTTAAGGGGCTTATTAACCCCAAATTAGAGGGGAAAAAGAGCCTATGTAGTGCTGTTAACACTGTTATTGTAAAGCAAGTAGAGGTATAAGCTTAGACTGACGCAAAGTTCTCTTCTCACCAACCTCAGTAGGCTTTCACACTAAACTTCTAACTCCTTGGCTTCCAACAAAAGACTATCAAGCCTGGCCATTCAGGTTTGACCTCTGGAACCCAAAGAGAAAAACCAAATGTTGTGGCAAGCCTCTATCTCAGTGGTCCTATAGTGAAATGGGAGGCAGAGATGGGAGAATCCTCAGAAAGCTGGCAGACCTGTAGTCTTGAAAAAACAGTATGGCAGAGACAGGAACAATTCTGCTTTAGTACTCAGGAAGGAAAGAACTAACTCTCCCAAATTTCCAATTGTCCTCTGGTTCCATACTCGTGCTATAGTACGTGTGTACC
>NC_022009.1:76958622-77001587 GCF_000317375.1 Microtus ochrogaster
AGAGAGAGAGAGAGAGAGAGAGAGAGAGAGAGAGAGAGAGAGAGAGAGGTGAGGAGAGGCTACAAACCTCCAAAGCCTGCTCTGTGCTGGGTGATATACTTGCTCCAATGAAGTTCAATCACCTAAAGATTCCAGAATTTCCATAACTAATAGGCAACCAAGTATTAAGTATGTGAGCCTGTGGAGAACATTTTATAGAATCAAGGTTCTAATCTCAAAGAAGCTTTCTCAATTTACACCTTAGAATAAGCTGGTTTCCTCCTTAATTTTCCCCAGACTGTTGTGTGCTGCTCTAGTAATGCACTTAGCTAATCATACAGCAGCTGGAATTATAGTTTTAGGTACATAGTTTCTAGAAATTGTGAACTCTGTTTGAAGACACATGCTCTAATATTCTGTCCCTAGCATGGCACCTCCAGACAAAGGATGCCAGTAAGTTTTGTTGTTGCTGTGTTGCTCCTTCCCACTTGTTACTGATAAGGTGTTTATGTCTATTGCAGGTCCCCACCTGATAAACCAGTATAATTCTATTGACAAATGCTGATTACACGCTCATTTCTGCAGGACCAACTGTGTTCTCCTATTTCTAATATTCAGTTCTGAAAATATAAACCAAAAAGGATTGTAAATGTTTGATCTTGGGCAGTTTGCTTTTATGCTTGCTGTATTTGCACTTTGCTTCAATGCTAAGTTGACTGTTCCCGTGCATAAAATGTATAGGAGATGAAAGGAATGTGGGCATTGTACAAATCAGGCGAGTTGTTCTGAACATTTGCAAATCACCTACTTAACACTAGTGAACCTCCACCTACCAAGAGTAAACACTTGTGGTGTCACAAAGTATTTTAAGCTTCTGTTGGCAAAGATAGTTCCTATTTATTTAGGCACAAGACACAAATTGAAGTACCACTAATAATTCTCTGGTTTTAGTTAAGATCCAACTGGTTAATATTTCTTGGTGTTCAGTGGATATCCTAAATAAGTCAAAGAAACAGTGAACTGGCACATAAAATAGGCACATAAAATGTTTTCATGTGTTGTCTGAGTCTGGAGAAGTGAGAGCCATTTTCAACTGTCCACTTGGTCATCTAGTTCTTAGACATTCATTCAGTCTGCATAAATGTGACCTTTTAAACTTAAAGACCTATATTGATGAGTCTATCTGTATCCAGAATTCCCACCAAATTTATCCATGTTTATGTAATGCTAACTACTTGGACACTGGATTAAACTCGTATAGTCTTTGGAGCCATACCAAGCCTATTGAATCAATTTTAGGACTTGTGGATGATCAATTTTCAGTGTGGACCAGCTTTCCAGAATCTTTTATCTCCCCTGCCCCCTCCACTAGATCTCTATAGCTATAGGAGAGAAAAACAAACAAACAAACAAACAAACAAACAAAAAACAAAACTACAAAATCAAAAGCACTAAGCCATGTCACAGAATTAAAGATTATGGAAAATGAAAAATAGCATCCTTTGCACAAACTGAATAATGAAGAATGACACCATTTGTTAAACAACTGTCAAATAAAATATGTTTTATGAATAGATTTTAAAATAAAGAGATGGTAGAGGGAGAAAGGCAAGGGAGGAGGGAGAAAGACAGGGAGAGAGGACAGGGGTTTAAGAATAAAGAGTTTTATTCCTTTTCTATCAGGCTGTGTTCCTGCTTGAATTGTTTCTCATTCCACACTATGAGTAGAATTCAAAAAATCTGTTCTTTTAGCCTAAAAAATAATTATGACAGACTAGTTTCTTCCTTGAAATTTGTGTGCGTGTGTTATTTTTTCTTGAAATGACTTCCTCCTTCCAAATTTTGCTTTATTTTCTTATAACTATTTATATTCTTTAAATGAATTATCAGCATGCAAACCTCCTGTTTTTCTTTATTATTATTATTTTTCCATTTATTTTATATATCAACCATTTCCCCTCTCTCCTCTCTTCCCATTCCATCCACCCACAACCCATCTACACACCCATCTAATCTTAATCTATCAGAAAGGGCAGGCCTCACAAAGGAGTCAATAAAGCATGTCATATTAAGTTGAGACAGGACCATGTTCTTCCCCCATCAAAGGCTGGGTGAGGCATCCCTGCATGGGGAATAGGTTCCAAAAAGCCAGCTCAAGCACCAGGGACAGGTCCTGATCCCACTGCTAGGAGTCCCACAAACAGACCAAGCAATACAACTGTCACCCACATGTGGAGGGTCTAGGTCAATTCCATGTAGGCTCCCTAGTTGTAGGTCCAGAGTCTGTGAGCTCCCACTAGCTCAGGTCAGCTGTCTTTGTGGATTTCCCTGTCACGATCTTGACCCTGCTGGCTCGTATAATTTTTCCTCTCTCTCTTCAACTGTACTCTTTATTTTTAAAAGTTTAAAAAATCCTTTTTTCATGTATTCCTTAGGCTAATACTTCCCCCTTATTTCTTCTTTACAGTAGAACTCTATTGGATGTTTGTCAACACCGACTTAAGTGTTTTTCCATCTATCCATTGTTCCTTTAATTCCAGTGATGCTCCACCTGGTGCATCCTATTGCCACAAACAAGTTCCATGTTGATGAAGTAAATGTTGCGTTTTCTTTCCTACTTCCATTTAATCTATTAGCAGCCCTGGACTGAGCACATACATGGTTATGTCTTTCTCTTGATTTATAGGGCATGTACTTTGCTTATCTTCTTAGCTAATTATAGCTACTGTTTCTCAGTGCCCAACTTAAGGATGCCTCTGAACTCCAGTCTTTAGGGTGCCTCCTGGGCTGATGCTTGTATTCTTCTATTGCTGTGTTGCTCTCAATGGTCTGATGCTAGTTTTTCTTCTATTGATGTGTTCCTCTCAATGGTCTGATGCTAGTTTTTCTTCTATTGACGTGTTCCTCTCAATGGTCTCACAGACTCAGCTCAAGACTTTAAATGCTTCCTATATTCTGAATATTTCTAAAGTCATATTTACAGCTTGGAGCTCTGCCCTGAGCATTTGACTCATACATGAGCTAATCACTTGGAACTTCACAAGGATATCTTACATAGATATTAAATGGAACAGCCTTCACACCAAGCTACTCCACATCTTTCACCTTTAACCCTGTTCTGGCAAAGCTTTCACTGACTCTGAGACTGAAGTCTCTTTGAATACTTTGAAAACACTTTTGAGTTCTTCCTTCTTTCTCTTGCTTTACTGTATTGTATTATCAACGTCTCTTGGCTCTTTCTCCAAGTGTATTAGATTCCGATCATTTCTCATTTTCACAGCTTCTGCTTTAGTTTAGCCCTGAATCATCTATCACCTGAACTAGGGCAATGGCTTCTTAATGTTTCTTAATACATTTGCCTTTGTGCTCCTGAAAGTGTGTCCGCCGGTGTGACAGTACGAGAGCAGCAGCAATCTCCTTTTCCCTCCTGTTTTGATGCAGGTTCTGTGAAGTTCAGGTTTAGTCTGAACTCATGATCCTCTTATGTCAGTGTTGAGTGCGGACTTTGCAGGTGTGTATACCCTGCTTCAAGATCATTTCAAAATGCTCTTCCATTTCCCACATCATCCAATGGTTTTTCCTTTCACTCAGAAAGATGAATGAAACCCACCACAGTGCAATACAAAATCCAAAGGACTGTATGCTGTCGCACATGGAAACACATATATTCACATGTTCTATAATAAGTTGCCCTATAACCTGAAGATTTCAGACAAGAAACATCTGTGTAACATAGTTTACTTCTGGGCCAGGATCTGGATGCATACTAACTGGTTCCTCTGGCTTAAGGTTTTGTACAAGGTATCAACTGGGGTCGTCTGATAAAAGGATCCAGTTGTCGAAGGCCCTTTTTGATACTTCTAATGTGGTTTGTAGGAGTCTGCAGTTGCCTGCTGGTCAGAGTGGAGGACTCAGTTCTTTTCATGGGCATCTCTGTAGGTCAGCTCACATTGTGGCACCTGACTTCAGTCAGAAAGTGTGGGCAAATGGTCAGAGAAGGGGATAAACATGAGTCAGCCATTTTTTACAAAGGAATCTGAGGAGTGACCTTTTCTCAGAGCATTTCCCTGGGTCCAGCCCGTCAGCACCACTCAAGAGTGGCACTAAAACGTTAAGGTCAGGAGGCAGGCAACAAAAAGAGCCACAAGAAAAGCTACTTACCATAAAATTTCCCTCCCCCCCACCCCGTCCCATTACATATCTGACTTTATTTCCTCTCATCACCTTCTACTTGGTCTCTGGGCTTCCATTTGGCCAGCTTCTTTGATTTTCCATATGTGAGTCATACCCTTCCATGACACTTGGGCTAAACAGGTGAAGTAGCTTTTGACTTTTGAAAGTTACACTCAAGTCCTGAGAAGGTATCTGAAGTCACTGGGATGGAAGTGATCTCATGGGAATGTCACAGTGGTCTATTGTCTTGAGGTCAGTAATGTGTTTAAAGCTGTTGCCGAAAGAATGAACTTCAAGGCATTACTTCGAGTTTTCACCATTGTGCACAAAGGAAAAGACTTCTGAGTTAGAAGGAACTGGCTTGCGGGTGCTTCGGTCTAGTCATAACTGTATTAACGGGTGGTGAGTTATCTCAAGTGTCTCCAGACTTGTTCATTGCTTAACTTAAAATGTCATGGTGGCCACAGTGCTAGACTGATCAAAGGAGAGATACCAAATAGACATTAAAGTACAAACTCAGAAAGAATTTATATGTATAGCTGCACATTTTTAAAAGACGAAAATATAAGAACTGCAAAAGTTACCTAGATTGAGTTTCACAGGAATTTGTAGCAAGGACCACACCCCCTGGGGATGCATTACAAATCGCTGTAGTGTGATCCCTGTGTCTGGGATGAGACCAGGGAGTCCAAGGCCGTGTACTGTGAATCTGAAGCTAGTTTGGGGAACATGCAGCAATGTCTTAGGAGACAAAGTAAACAAAGACACACACACACGCACACACACACACACACACACACACACACACACACACTTTACAAATGATGCTCTAAGCTTAATTTAAAAAGGCACAGGTAAAATAAACCATTACTAAGGAAGAAAAGACAAAGATATGCCTTTGAGTTGTCACATTAAAACAATAGTCTGTTTTGATGGAATGTCAACAGAAGCTGAGGTCTAAAGGAGAAAAGTGTTGTCAGAGTCTATTTTGATAAGGTATTTGTTCTCCCTGCTCTCTCATTACCAAGCCCCTTTTAAAGGTTGCTTGTGTTAGCGTACACTTCTTCAGACAAAGATCAGGCTTTATGGGTTCCAGTGAACTTCATAGATGCTTCATAAATATGAAATAATCAATTTCGACTCAGCAAGCAATGACAGGATCTTCAACCAAAGCCCTACACTTTCCCGATCATTACATTATATACAGATAAATGCGTTAAAAAAATTGATTTAGTAGTATGTTTATTTAAAGTACTTTTTAAAATTAATTTACAATCTCTTACAAACATCCATAGCTCATATTATAGATAATCACATTTTTCTGATGAAATATCAACATAATTTTGAGTACTTTAATTAACAGCATAAATATCAAATGTTAAGGATGAATATTTAAAAAAAAGAAGTAATTTTATCCCATTTTAAAAGGTCCAGACCTTTAAAAAAATTCACATTAAAAATGTTATTGTAAGTTGGATTATTAAGGCAAACATTCTCAATTCCTGTGCATTACAAAACAGCAAGGATTTTAATATATTAATAGATGGGGGTCATGGTTTTATTTAATATATCTAATGCTTGCTAATCACATTGTAAGATCTTTTTACTCAACAGTATTTACCTGACATTTAAAAATTAAATGGAAAGAAATGCATTTAAACCTATACTATACATTTGAAATTGATAGTTTATATTTGGTATAAAAGGGATAAAATTTATAGTCCTGGCTGACAATTTTATATAACAAGACATGAGAATGTAAAATTCCATTCAAATTCCTTTCTTATCACTATTCATGAAAACAGCATTTCTCAGCTGGGAAAGCTAACAGTGATATTACATGGTGACATTATTTCAGAAGAGTTGTCTACTATGCAGAATATCTAATTTTTTCACACATGAGTAAGGACTATGTAGAATTTAGCATTTAATTTGCATTTTCTGTGCAGAATTCTAAAGGGCAGGGTTAAGTATTTTTTTTGAATTATTGTAATAACCTAAAATTAATTTTGAAGCAAGAATTTAGTATTTATGCATCTTTTTTGGTCCAAATCATTCCAAATAGCTTTGCCAAGAGAATAGTATATCTTGATACACTAAAGACACAAACACTGTTATTGCTGCCTTAGAGAAAAGGAAACTAGAGCATGGAATTGCATAAATGATTTTCCTAAGGCAATCCAAATAAAGAATAGGCACCTAACACATCTACAGTTGCAGGATTCCTCAGTTTAATGGCTGATGCTTTTCTGTTAAATATTAAAATAAGTAGAACACGGGATCACCTCGCACAGGAGAGGAGACACTGTTACCTGCTGTCTGTAACCTTACAGGATCATAGATAGTGCAATCCGGTGCAGTTTAACACACTGCCTCAGCACAGAAGAAAACTGAAATCCAAGGGATCCAGGATTTGCCCAAGACTTTGGTGTTTGTAAACAATACAGACTGGAAACAAACCCAGGTGTCTGTCTGTTTTATGTTTTTTTTTTTTTAAATATACTGCTATGTCTTCTGAGGTGATGGTAAAGAAATTATATCAAACTCCCACTCCCAGATCCATTGTTCCTTTATGTAGTCAAACAATGAAAGATGGGGTTTTGTTACAAGAGAATCTGGGTTTAATGTGCTTCAAATAGAGTGCATCCTAGACACTTTCATTCACCTTTATACTTAAATAACATCATTAAAAATATTTCTTAGCTCAGGATACTAGAATTTTCAACTCATTTATCCTTACCTTTGATTATTTACTTTATTTGATTTATTTCTCATTTAATAACAACATTACTTGTCTATTCCTGACGTGTAACCATAAGCAGGACCAACAAGCTGACCAGTCCTACCAAATCATAAGCATGCAAGTTGATAGAGCTGAGGAAGGGTAGAAGTTGGAGAAAAAGAGATTGCAAGAAGTTCAGAAAGGCAGGGAGAAAGTGCATGGGAAATTCACCACTATGTAGTTGGTACCTCACAAGTCAATAAGTAGTAGAAAGTTGATTTCTGTATGCAGAAGCATGAACTGTTTTTAGAATTGATCATTTGATAATCTCATGCATGTATATAATATATTCTGGTCACAGTCATTTCTCTACTCTCTCTGACCGTCTTCTCTCCCACCAAAGTCACCATCTTTAGGGATTCTCAGTGTGGGTCGTGGTTAGCTGAGCCACTCTGCCAAACAACTGCTGTCAGATAATCAGTCTGGAGCTGGATGCCTCCTCTCGTTTAGAGACTAGTGCTGAGTGACAGTTGAGTTATAGTCACCATGGTAAGGTTAGTTTCAGTTTCTTTTTTCTTTCTTTTTTTTTTTTTGTTTGTTTTTCGAGACTGGGTTTCTCTGTGGTTTTGGAGCCTGTCCTGGAACTAGCTCTTGTAGACACGGCTGGTCTCGAACTCACAGAGATCCACTTGACTCTGCCTCCCAAGTGCTGGGATTAAAGGCGTGCGCCACCACCGCCCGGCTTAGTTTCAGTTTCTTATGTATCAAGAGAGTGACAATGTCATTACAAGTTCATGTTTAAAACGCTAAGAAAAGCCATCTCTGATATGTCCCCTGGTCAAAAAAAGCCACAAGACCAACCCATATTCAAAACTGTTGTACATCGCTGAACTATATTCCCTTATTCTTGGAACACGATATAAATACACGTAAACAAAGAATGAGAGAATGTGACTATTATTGCACAGTCTATTGTATTGCTACCCTCAAACTATGTCATATGAAGAACATTTGATTTTTAAAAAAAGGCTTGATTAATCTGTAAACAACAGCAAAGGAGCTATGGTAGACACTTTCTTTGACAGTGTGGAGTGACATTGTATTTTCTATTCCTCCAAGCCAAATGAAATATGAAGGAGACTTCAGAGTTAATTTATACCCAACATAAAGAGGAAGTCTTTAAAATAATGGTGAGATTCGCAGTCCTGGGAGGCATTAGGTATGTGTTGGAGCACATTTCCTGTGGGTATGTTGAAAGGCTGTAAGCATGGAAGGAGTTTAGCATGGTTGTATTATCTCTTCCAGTCCTGAATCTCCATGTATCTACATAATTCTTAGAGAGTGTAAGTCAGGGGCCAGGATCCAGTATCGTGTTTGGGATGGGCCTGGGAATGAATGACTACCTCAACTACCAGCTTACAATGACAACAGAGTAAAAGACAGGGAGATCCGAACCTTAAAGAGATTTGAGACCCTGGAAAAGAAATAAGAAACAGAGTCTAGCAGAGGAACAGCAGAGGAATGGAAAGAAAGCCAGAGTCACTGATTTTACATGGGCCACCTCAGCACTTAGCTATGCATGGAAAATGTGATTCTTCGTTTAGAATACCCGTCTTACCCCATTCCTCTCTGACTTGTAAATCTTTTTCACCTGGAATTCCTATTTGTGAAGTTATTACTTGGTCAGAGTTATGGGGGCTCAAAGGCCCCCCTCCCATCTGAGTTTCCCATCTATAATAGCATCCAAACTAGTATATCTTTCCTGAGAGGATAAATTACTGCAGCTGTGGGTTTAAAATCTACAGTTACTTCCACCCTCCTGCATTTTTAACTGAGTGTATATTCAGGCACTTCAGAGAGAAATATGACAAAGCAAGCAGGAGAACGCTGCATTACCTAATCCAACTCTACATTAGTGGCAGGATGAAGGCGAAAATCCAGGCCCAATAACCAAGGAAGACAGTTCTCAGGGGACTCTTTGGACTCCTCCCTCTCTATTTAGCTTTTACCTGGGTCTAACTCCAGTCTGATAACAAAGAGACACCTACATTTCTACAAATGTTTCCCTGTTTGCAGAAAAACAATAACTTTGTATGATAAATTTAGTATAAAGTCTACAAGGAGAATAAATATCAAACTGACAATTAAAGATTAAGTTGGTTGTTGTTTTTTTTTTTTTTTTTTTCTGAGACAGGGTTTGTCTTTGTAGCAGTCCTGATTATCCTGGGACTCTCATTGTAGATCAGGATGACCTCAAACTCACAGAGGTCCACCTGCCTCTATCTACCTCTTAAGTGCTGAAATTAAAGGCATGTCCCACAAGATGTGCCTTTACAGCTTAACTTTTAGAAAGAAATTTTCAAATGGAGTCAAACAGACTGCAGGCTCAACTCAAAACAGATAAATTCAGTACAAACAAAAGAACTTAGGATCAAATATGTCCCTAGTAGAGTTTCTTCCATAATAAAGTGTAGAATATATATAGATATGGCTTGAATTGAGAAGTTGGAGTGAAGAGGAAACTATTGTTGGTCCGTGGCAAGATGGTTTGGCTGATTCTCTTGTATTCCTCAGACATCACTAAGCCATGATGCAGCGATGTCCATGGATGGTGTTGACATTTTTCTACATGGAGGTTCTTTGAGTTTCATAGTTGGCACTATTTTCTTGGAGCACTTTAGTTAATAGAGATGTCTAGTCTCCTATACCCCTAGTAGTATTTCTCTGGCTTTCTAAGTATTCTATCTGGCTTTCTAAGGAATTCACAGTCTTATTTCCAAGTTACTTGAGAATTTTATCATGACAACATTCGGATGGAAATAAGATTGTTTTCCTTTCCCATGTCTTAGGAGGATTTGGAAAGTCACAACAAATCTTTTATGATTGATACTCATATTTTACTTTTTTGTTTGTTTTTTGAGACAGAGTTTTTCTGTGTAACAGATCTAGCTGTCCTGGAACTAGCTTTTGTAGAGCAGGCTGGCCTTGAACTCACAGAGACCCACCGGCCTCTGTTTCCAGAGTGTTGGGATTAAAAGCATGTGTGATCACTTCCCAGCTTCATTTTCCGTTTTAACTTTGCTGAACCTTGGTCTTTATCCTTAGTTACCAACAGTCAGGATCTTCTGAATCTTATTGGTACCCATAAAACTGAATACAATATTGAATCTTGATCACCTTTAACTCTCTAAGAGTGGGATTCTACTGCTTGTTTTCTGTATTCCTTGCTTCCTCAACCCCTTTGTCATTGAGGACTGAATCTAGGGCTCATATATGGAAGCCTGTTCTTAACTCTGAGCTATATGTACCTCCAACCAGGCAAGTGCTTTCCCATTGAGGTGCACTCCTTTCTAAATCTTTTAAACATACATATTAGTGAGCATAATCTCCGCGTTGTCTCATGGGTTTCAAACATACATCCTTTTGTCTAACTGTGATGCTTGGCCCTTTGCACAGTCTCTCTCCATTCTGCCCCACTTCTATGTTTGTTTCTGGTTAGCTACTGTATCCTTTGCTGCAGAGTTTAACTTCTGTAAGTTCCGCAGGTAAATGAAACCATGTGGTATTTAAAGTTTTTTTTTTTATTGATTTTTATTGAGCTCTGCATTTTTCTCCTCCCTGCCTCTCCCCTCCCCCAAGGTCCACATGCTTCCAATTTACTCAGGAGATCTTGTCTTTTTCTACTTTCTACTTCCCATGTAGATTAGTTCTATGTAAGTCTCTCTTAGTGTCCTCATTGTTGTCTAAATTCTCTGGGATTGTGGTTTGTTGGCTGGTTTTTCTATGTATTGAAGTTTTAAGCCTGGTTGGTTTCACTTTGCTGTGTGTCCTCTAGGTTCATACATTCTATAGGAAAGGCAACATTTCCTGCTTTCTTAAGAAGGAATGGCATCCCACTACAGGTCCATAACACATTTTCTTCTTTCATCCGCTGTAGTCGTGCAGGTTTATTTTGTATTTTATCTAATGTGAATAGTAATGAAATGAACATCAGGATGTTGGTGTCTTTTAAAGGACTGACTTTACTTCTTTGGGCCACCTACCCCATTGTGGGATTTCCAGGACATACGCAGCTGTATTTTTTTTTTCTAAAGCACCCTTATACTGTTTCATGTTCTAATCATGATGTACAAAGGTTGCCTTTTGCCACAGGTTCACCAACATTTATCACCCTTTGATTCTAGCTATTTAGACACCTGTGGGGCACCTACGAGGCAATAGCCTATTGTAGTTTTGGTTTGCATCTCCCTGATGACTACTGATGTTGAATGTTTTTCAGATACCTGCCACACAGGTGCGTGTCTCCATCATACATATTTTTAAGGTCATTGCCCTATTTTTATTTGGGTTATTTATTTGTTTATTATTTTGCTATTGAGTTGCTTGAGGTCTCTGTGTATTTAGGGGTAATAACAGTTTATCAGTTGTATGAGTAAATTGTCCCCCAAAATATTTTTTACTAAACAGTGTCATTCACTTTTATTTTGTAAATTCCATTGGTCTGTTTTGTTCGTAAGGCAACCACAATAAAAGTGTGACTGTTAAAAATATATTGGAGTGCAGTTAAAAGGAAATAAAGTCAACCATTAGGTTCACTCAGAAGTTAAAGAATGTCACTTGTTAAAAAAGTCCGCTCATATGTGTTATACTATAGCTATTTATTTAGTGGACATAACAGTAGGTTGAAAACCAGGTTGCCATGTTGCTATGTGTTTATGATACTAATCATTTTTACCTATGAAAAGAAAGATTGTGGGTATTAAGTAAACCATTTAGAGGAGCTGAGGGATAAAATGAATTTGAAAAGTTCATAGTCTAGTTTTCCCTTAAAGGTTTTACCAGACGATTGCAATGTTATGAGCTCCCCCAGGGCAACAATGAAGTTATTGTCACTTTTCATCCTTAAAAATTGTAGTAAATGATCAATTTACCCATGCATCTGATGGATGTAAAGTGACCCTCGGGGGAAAGGAAATGTAATTACAGTCCAAAACACAGTAGAAATGGGACTAGTAAAGCTGTGATTGTAAAGGTGAATGGCAGACCCCGCGCAGGAATGGTACACAGAAGCATCCTAACTCCGGAAGCAGAGGTCGCAACAGCACTGGGCTAGGATGCAGGCACATGGGAAGACTGGCTGAGTGCTAGGCTCTGCTATCCAAACAGCTGTCCTTCTTCCTCGGTCTTAGTGCCAGCTTGGCGCTCTCCCCAATTCTTTGAAACTATGAAGATTCCTCAAGAATCTGAGGGATATTTTTCTTTTATGGCTTTGAATCTTTAAATCATATTTGGTTGATATTTGACATACTTGTTGACAGCCCAAATGGATTTTTTAATAACGTAGCTTAGATAAATCTTTCTCATTCTGTAGGGGAGCCAAAAATGTTTTTATGGCTAACTCAAGCTTAATACTCAGCCAGAGTTTTTCTTTTCTTTTTTTATGCAACCACTTAATTTTTAATATGGATTGGTTCTTTTTGGTAATTAAAAACAAACATTTTTGTAAAACTGCCAACATATTAATCAAAATAATGTAGGGTTTCTTACATCAGGCATTTAAATATATTTTAAACCTACTGGGATGAAGTAATAAATAAAATTAAAACAGATTGAAATAGATTCTTTTGTTGCTTGTGTTCTGTGTAAAGCAAAGGTCATGTATAAAGTTCAACAGGGGCCATATTAATTTCAATAGATTCCAAATTTTATTAGGGAACTGCATGTAAGAATGTTTATATCACCATAATAACATACATCACCAGGAAATAAAAAACTGTGTGTTCCCTTGGTTTTATATGAGTATGTGTGAAGATTTTGTCCCTAGCCAGTCATGTTCAAGGATGACCTAAATTCCCTGCTATTTTCATTGGTGTTCATCATCTGTTCTTAAATCAAAATTTGGCTAAATATTTTTTTTGTCAATCATTGCTAGTAAGTCTCTAGATTAGTCAGGCAATAAATAATCAGGAAAAATTTATGTATTTGTTTATTTATATGTTGATCTATCTACCTACCTACCTGTCTGCTGTCTGTCTGTCTATCTATCTATCTATCTATCTATCTATCTATCTATCTATCTATCTATCTATCTATCTATCATGTATTTCTGCACCAAAGACAACAACTCCAGTATATTCTCAGGCACCAGGTTTTATAACATATTCATCCCAAGGGTCCTGAAGTGGTCCTCACTGCCTTCTGTCTTTCTGTTTCAGGACCTGCACATGAATTTCCCTCACTTCTATTGTTCCCATTCTAATATATTTCTGGATTTCTTTTGTTAGAGACTTTATCAGTAAGCTGGAGATCAAGTACAAGTTTTTTTTTTTTTTACTTTGTCTTGTAAGAAAAGTCAGCATATTCATAGTCTTAACATTAAATGCCATGTGTTTCATTCTTTTACAAATATCTTATTTAATTGTCCACCTTTACTTGGAGACTATATAAAATATATTAATTTATATATCTTTGCAAAAGAAAACATTTTAAAATGATTTCTATTGAGTTATATATTTTTCTCTCCTCCCCTCCCTTCTTCTTCTCTCTGCTTCTACCCTCTTCTATGGTCCTCATGTTCACAATTTACTCAGAAGATTTTGTCTTTTTCTACTTCCCATATGGATTAGCCCCATTTATGTCTCTCTTAGGGTCCTCCTTGCAGTCTATGTTCTCTGGGATTGTGAATTGTAGGCTGTATATTTGCTTTATGTCTAAAAGACACTTATGAACGAATACATATGATATTTGTCTTTCTGGATCTGTGTTACCTCACTCAATATGATGTTTTCTAGATCCATCCATTTGCCTGCAAATTTCAAGATGTCATTATTTTTTTCCATTGTGTAGTACTCCGTTGTGTAAACATATTACATTTTCCTTATCCATTCTTTGCTCAAGGGGCATTTAGGTTATTTCTAGTTCCTGACTATGAAAAATAATGCTGCTATGAACATAGTTGAGCACATATCCTTGTGGTACGATTGAGCATCTGTAGGTGAAGGCTGTCCATTCATTTCCCAGCCTCCCAGACAGACCAAAAATCATTACATAGAAACTATATTATTTAAAACACTGCTAGGCCAATAGCTTAAGTGTATTGCTAGTTAGCTCTGATATCTCAAATTAACCCATCTCTATTAATCTGTGCATCACCACGTAGCCTACAGGCAGGGATCCATCTGGTGTCTGTCTCCTGCTATGGTTATATGGTGTCTTACTGTCTTACTGATTCTGCCTTCTTTCTTCCTCTGTCTGCTTGGAATTCCCACCTTGTTCTATTCTGCTAAGTCACTAGTCAAAACAACTTTATTCACTAACCAATAAAAGCAACACATACACAGAAGGAGTAGTGGTATTGCTGGGTCTTGAGGTATGTTGTTTCCTAATTTTCTGAGGAATTGCCATACTGATATCTAAAGTGGCTGTACCAGTTTGCACTCCCACCAGCAACCGAAGAGTGTTCCCTTTACCACACATCCTCTCCAGCATAAACTGTCACCAGTGTTTTTGTATTTGGCCATTCTTACAGGTGTAAGATGGAATCTCAGAGTTGTTTTGATTTGCATTTCTCTGACGGCTAATGATGTTGAGCATTTCCTTAAGTGTCTTTCAGTCATCAAATGAATAAATAACCCAACAACAACAACAAAAAAAAATGGTAGACAGACCTAAACAGAGAACTTTCTACAGAGGAATCTAATTTACATTTTGAAACGGGGCCTTGTATGTATCCCTGACTGGCCTGGATCTTGGTATGCAGACCAGGTTGGCCTCAAATAGATGTTCTATCATGAAGGCACGCCTGGCAGTTCTTTTGATTTTCTCAGAATGTTAGAGTATTAACATATTAAATAATCATCTGCATTCTGACTGCATCAGTTCAGCTTTTTTTTCCAGAAGGATAAGATGAAACCTAAAGATTCTTAATTCTGAACTTCACTTCACCTCAAAAATAAAGCTAGGTCAGTGATAGTAAATGATCATCGTCAGTAAAACAATGAGCCTTGGTGAACTTAGTCTGACTAACTGAATTCTAAAGAACATTCCCTCTGCTCAAAGAAAGTACCACATCATTAATTGTTAGAGACCTATGATATTCAAGGACTGATAGTTTGGCATGAACTGCCTAGAAGTTTGAAATAGCATGCAAGTGTATGCGGGGTTGAAAGCTAAACTGCCCTATAGATCTGTCTGCTTCCTCCTGATCGTCACATTTTCCAAGTATTTTTACGGTGATGCAAAGGTAAAGATCACCAGACTCCATTTTCTTTATGTTGATGGAGCCACTGAAAGCTCCAAACCACCACAAAGTCAGGAAATGCAAAGTGTGGTCACTTTCCACAACCTATTATGAAACAAAATAGCTTAATATTCTTGCGCTATATTATTGATCTGAGCATACATCATCACCAGCAAGCAAGAGAGTGTGTGTCTCTTCTGCCTTTGTGTGCTGTAAAGAGTCAGCCAGCTGCAGCCACCTGCATATTTTTCTGGTATCCCCAAAACATTGGTATAAATGTGCTGCAAACAGTAATCTGCTTCTTCCTATATTTCATAGTTTATCTATATTTCAGACGAGATACTAAAAGTAGTTTATAAAAAGGTAATGATATTTCTGTATTTAGGAAGTATAAATATATTTCTATAAAGAAATAATTCAATTGAAATATGCTGCACTAAAATTTTATCTCTGAGGGTATGAGTCAGTTTCATAACTGCCACTGACCTGAATTAATTTTAATTTTTACTAACTGAAAGATAATTTAAGTGCTATGTGTTTCTGATTCATGCAATTCTCTTGTGAAAATGGGTAGACTCAGATGGACTTTGTTGTAAAATAATTTTCCTATATAATATGAAGCAAATATATTCTTTCAGCTTTTGGTACTTCCTTTGGAAAAAGAAAGTTTCATCAATTTCCCCTTACAATGATCTATATCTGTAACAATGAACTGAGACCATTAAAGAAATTTGTAAGCATCAACAGCTTATGCAAGTTCATCGAAGTCTATGATTCAAAATATGATAGTACTTATATTTGATCTTTGTTTCTGTACCACTACCAATCTCTCCATCTCTCTCTGTCTCTTTCTCTTTCATGTGTGGGTACATGTGTGTTTGTGTGTGTGAAAGAGGGAAAGAGAAAGAAAGCAAGAGAGAGAAAGATGAAACATAGAGAGAGAAAGTGATTGAGTTTAAGTAGGGTTGTTTTCCCAAGAGTGTGGGTTGAAAATTATCTCCTGGAGCAAGGGAAATTTACCAGTAGCTACTGGACTGAAGGAAATGATCACCATCCCCCAGCAACCTTCAACTTCTAATAAACCCTTATGGGTCACAAGTCCCTCTCCCACATCCATTATGAACTGTAGACTTACTTGTACAGATCTTGTATGAGTAACAAGAGGTACTGTGAGTTATAAGTACAAAAGCCATGTCTTGTCCAGCAGATTTATTTACCAACACAAATTCATATCTTTTTGACCTGACATTCTTTCTGTCCCATTTCCTGTGAAGTAACACCTTTTAAAATCTGTCTATCTATTTATTTCTCTATCTATCCTCTGTCTATATCATCTGCTTATATCTTTCTGTCATTTTATCTATCACTTGTCTGTCTATCTATATCAACCATCCATTGGGTTTCTATGTGCACTTACATGTACATGTGTAGGTAAATTCCTTGGCACAAGAGTGGAGGTCAGAAGACACACTGTAGAACTTGGTTCTGTTCTATTGTGTGAATCATACCAAGTGGCATCTCAGTGGCCTCATTACCAACCATAAAGTGCTCACATTTTTTCTAGGATGAAAAAAATTACCCTCCATCCAAATCAATCTCTATTTATAATGTTGTTGCTGATCCTATTTAATTTGAAAATAGGTGCAATTGTTATGTTGGACAAATTTTCTAAGTTTCAAAAATGTTTTGCTTTCATTTTTATTTTTGTGTTTGAGACAGGATTTCTCTGTTCAGCTCTGGTTGTTCTGGAACATGCTCTGTAGACAAGGCTGACCTCAAATTCAGAGATCCACCTACTTGTCTCTGCCTTCCCAGTGACAGAATAAAAAGCTTGGGCCTCCATGTCTAGATACATATTAATTTTTCTATGTAAAGTTGCAGGCAGTGCTTGGATTCATCTTACAAGATCCTTGTGATGATTTTATAATCTGGTTTGTTTGACTGAGAACCAGCCACAAAGATGATGACGATTGTCAGGCAAGTGTTTGATGGCTTTTCCTGCCATGGAGACCTCATCTTGGTCCCTTCAGGGTTCCTATGTGGAGCTCTTTATTCTCAGTAATCCCAAATGTAGCTATACTTGGAGATAGGACATTTGAAGTAACAGAATGTGGCCATAAAATAATGCAGTGTGCCTGATGTCTTGGAAAAGATTCAGATTCCCTGAAAGTGAGTTACAGACCTTTGTGAGCCGCCATGCAGGTACTGGGAACTGAATCTTGGTCCTCTGCAAGAGCAGCCAGTGCTTTTAGCCTCTGAGGCACTATATATAGCTCCAGTTCATCTTCCACTTTTATTAGACCTTATCCTATGTTTTATTAAAGGCTTGATATTCAGTCCATCTTATTATTGGGAGGCGGGTGGTTGAAACTTCAAAAGGAGGATCTTAGAGAGAGACCTTCTGGATTCTAGGAGCACACATTGAGGAAGGAAGTGGGAATGCACTGTAACTCATGAAAATTTGTTTTCTTGAGTGTTTAACACACACAAGTATGCACCTGTGAAAAAACCAATAAATCAAGCTTAACAATGTCTAAGAGTGCTGGACACACTCTCGTTAAACGGAGCATCCTCAGCAAAGGCATATGTTCCTGACCTCATTTTCTGTTTCAGCTTCTTTCATATTGCTCAGTAGAAACCAACATGGTACTTCTTCATGGAAGCACACTCCTATCTCCAGGCCTTTTGACGCTGTTGCTCCACAGGCAGAATTGAAGACTCCTCTTTAAAAGTCACTATATACGCACTACTTTTTCAGAGGTGTGCTGTCCTAATTGGCTTGCCAATGCAGTAATAAAGCAGTGTCCAAACCCAACAAGACAAAGAAAGGCTGTATTTCATGTCATGATTCCCAGGTCATAATCCCTGACTGAGTGAGTCAGGGTAGGAAATTAAGGCAGGCACTTGGAAGTAGAATCTGAAGCTGACTGCGTAGGAATGCCTCCAATTGGCTTGTTATGCATGACTCATTCCCCTTGCTTAGCTTAGCTTGCTTTACAATATGACCCAGGACAACCTGACCAGGGCTGGTACTGCCCAAAGAGGGCTGGGGCCTCCAACGTAAATCATTAATCAAGAAAATTCCTGACTGTCTTTCCACAAGTCCAATCTGACAGGCAATTATTCAGTTGAGGTCTCCTCTACTAAGGTGACTCAAATTGGTATCAAATTGGTGAAAACTGACCAGCACAAGTCCATCTTGGTAGAACCTCACTTCCCCTTTAATTCCTCATCCTCTTTACTGGTGTTAATTTTCATGGCACAAATCAACATCCAATGTTATGCATTCATTGGCTATTTGTAATCTGTTTCTGTGCTTGAGTGAAGCTACTTAGAGAAGAATGAGAGAATTCTATAATCTCTGCTTTAAGAAAACTCTCATAAAGCACATGCTAAAGTTGCTGCTAAATAAATGAGTCAAGCATTTTAAGTTTGTAAATGATAGACATCATTTCATATTACACTTTACACTACTAATTATCTATCATATTGGCTCACTGTTGTTGTGTAACAGTTTCCTCTGAGATAAAAACCCTCCATCTTCTGAAAAAATTCTTAAGACCAATATTGTAAAAGGGAGGTAAAAGAACAGGATATTTCAAGACAAAATGTTTACAGGAAGATGAAACAACTGGGTGCAAAAAGGAGGTAAAACATTCCATATTTTAGGACATTGAGACAGGAAGTGAAAAAAATAGCCTCAGGAAGTCCCTGACACTGAGATTCGTTAAGAGCCTCCCTCTTCTATATACAATAGAGACTGCTGAAAGGCACTCTCAGACAAGGCAAAGAAGACTCAGGGCCAAGCAGAGCTGCAAAGACTTTCTGACAAGACAAGTTGCAAAGTGGCCTCTCAAACACATTGATTTGCTTAGATGACGCTCTGAAAAAAGCATCTGGAAAGAAGCAGAGGCCAGCTGAACTGCCCAGAAGAAACCGAGACCAGCTGAGCTTCCTGCAAGAGGCTCAGATCAACCAATCACTGGGAAAAGATACCTGTTAACTCATTGAGCTTCCTTAAGGTCGTGCAGTGTGCTCCAGGGTTCCAGCTTTCCTGCACTGTCACACATAGTAGGGTGGGCTTTGGTGATGCAAATGTCTAATGTTCATTTCTGCTCCTATAAGTTATCCTCATACATATTCCTATAAGTAACCCCAATAATACTTATAGCTTCACCATTTGGACTTTGGTGATGCCCATAGTTTTGTATGACATTGGTTCCCTGTCTAGTAATGAGTAGACATTTGTTCATGTCTTCCTGGTAACAGGGTCAGACAACAAATATCAGCCATTATCTGTTGAATTGGCTTTCATATGATGGCTTTTATCATGAGTAAGTGGTAGAAATAGGTTCTGTCTGACTATGTGAAGTGACAGGCTGCCTTTAAAATATTCATTCTGAATTTAGTGTTTTATTTTTCTGCTCTTTTTCTTTTTCCTGATATGGTTTTACTATATAGCTTTGACTATCCTGGAACTCACACTGTGGACCAGACTGACCTGCCTCTCTTTTCTGAGTGTTGGGATTAAAATATTGCACCACTACTGCCCAGCTTGTTTTTCTGCTCTTAAATGTTTTCATCTCGTTCCTCTCTTTTATTCTGGGTTTTCAATTTTCAACATTCTAGAATTTACTTGTGTGGCATAATCAAAGAATGGGCATGTTCAGGTCTGTTCTGGAAAAAAGTCTTGTACCTTGAACACTTCTAAACACTGAAAGATGTTAAAAGTGCTGCAAGTCATTTAAAAAGGGTCATAGCACACAAGTTACACAGAACGAAAATAAGATTACAGCCTTTGTGGACCATTATGACTTTTTATAATGAACAAATGGAAATCACAATAAACTAGTTTTTTTAAATACCAAATAGATGATAAATACCAGTATCTTGCCAGAAAAGAAAAATGCACAATTTTATTAAAACGTTTATGCTTGGGAAATATTTTAGAAAACATTTTGTATAAATGACTGAGCACAAGAGTCCCTCAGCTAAATCTCAGAAAATCAGATTGAGGTTTAACTGCATAATAATTGTAATTCAGTTCTAAATGACTTAAACGCTTAGCATTTCAGCTTTCTTATTACTGTCTTCAAAGTAGTTCATCAAGAAAAACGAAGTAGAAAGCCTTGTTCATCATGTCTACAAGCAAGGTCTCATGCATACTTGCACGGCAGGCTTCAGCCCTGTTTATAAAATGAAAATCCTACGGCACAGTCTGACCAGGAAAGTTGTTGAACTTCCTGCAGTGAAAAGTTGTCTACATTGAGTTGTGTCAGCTTGGGCACAGTAGGAAAGTCACACTGGGATTACTTTATTTAACCTGTGTCTGGTCATGCCATGTAACATGAAGAAGAAGAGAATGGTGGAGGAGTGAGCTTGCTTTTCATTTTTAATTCCTTTTTAATTTTCTAAGCTACTAATATTTGGAGATTATTTCCTTTGAATGAAGTATATTACTAGCTAAAGAAATGAAGAAAGAGGAGGAAGAAACCAAAGTAGCAATCACTATAAAAGAAATCCAAATAAGCAAGCACGCAAACAAACAAACAAAAAACAAAGCTAAGTAAACATGAGGTTGATGCTTCAGATTGCCTCTTTATCTTGAGTGGGGTCCAGTGGCCCCCAAATGTCCATCTACTGACAGCTTGATTGCCACACAGTGATCTGCTGGGGGAAGTTGAAGTCCTTATGAGGGAAGGTTAGCGGAAAGAAGACAGACTGTTGGGCATGTCATTAAAGGGGATATTGGGGCCTTTCCCTCCTATCTTTGTTCATTTACAGCTACTGTGAGGTTAAGGGAATCTTGCCAGGACGTCACCACACAGATGACCAACTAGCTGTAGACTGTACCTTCCAAATGGTGAGCCAAGATTCTTCTTTGTTTGTCCCAGACAGTTGTAAAATGACAGAAAAATAACTAATAAAAGATACTGTAAAAAAGCATTTGTTGTTAAATATGAAATTCTATATTAGAATGTTAATATCTGAGGTATATCAAACCCAGGGTCCATAATCAATTTCTAGGGATTTGTGAAATTCAACTGAGAAAGTTAAAGCTTTATCCTCATTAACTTCCAATATAAAGCTAGTGTTTCTTCCAAATACAAATGTGGGTGGCAACGTAAAAGGACTAACTGTAATTTATCAGAAGAACTGCAAAGTCATGCTTCTTAGTGGAGTCACAACTGACTGTGGACAGTCCATGCTGGTGGTTTCAAAGAATGGCAGATGTTGATATCCAATGAGTTAATGCAGCTCGCAATGGAAAATGTCATCAGCATCCACATTTCTTTATAATTAGTTTCCTTTATAAACACATGTATCTTGTTTTGGGCATTTCAAAATATTTTTCTGAAATTTTATTCTGTAATAGGGTAAGTATTCCAAAAGGTCCATTGCATAAAAATCACTTAAGAATCTGACAGTTTTGGGTTTTGATAGATGTCATTTTGTTTTGCTAAGATTTATTTTTTTAAAGGCAATTTAAAGGATAAGACAAAATTAGTTTTGGAGGCAGTTTCTTGAATACCCTAAAACTAATATTGCACCCAGTTTGCGATGCTTAAGTTAATGTCTGCTTTGACAGGACCCAGATTCTTGCGGGGTATAGGCCTTTAGGCGTTCCTGCAGTAAGTGTGTCTGTGGGGGAGTGCCTTGATCAGGTTGATTGATGTGGGAAACCCCATCTTAACCTTGGGTAGGACATTTTGAATGCTCACGCTGGAACGAAAAGGAAAGTGGAGTTGAGCACAAACATCGAGTGTTTAAAAGCAATTTATTAGTGTGAGTGAGCTTGTGTGTGCCGTGGAACACATGCAGACCTCAAAGAACTTCGGAGTCAGTTTTTTCCTTGTTCCTTTATGTGGGGTCCAGGACTGGAATTCACATGAAAGGCTCTACAGCAAACGTTTTCCCAATGAGCCTTGCTGCACTCTGGAATTCTGCTCTTGACCAGGGATGGAATGTGACCAGCTCTCTCAGACTCCCGCCCCTATGATTTCCCTGCCACGATGAACGGGAACCAGAAACTGTGAGCCAGACAAATCCAGCAAGCTGCTTTTGAAATAGTGTTTATCACAGCAGCAGGGAAGGACATTTAAACAGAGATCAACTGAAAAACTAGATTGAAAGCAATACAAATTAAATTATAAGGTAAAGCAACTCTCTCCCTCTCAGGTGTAGCAGCAGCCCAGTCCTGAATGCTGCTCCCCTGGCAGGAAAAAAGGGATTGGACGTGGTGCTATTCACCTCTAATCTTGGGACTCTGGAGGCTGCGGGTGAAATTTCTGAGTTCAAGGTCAACCTGAGCCAGGTAGGGACGGACAGTCTGTCTCAGAAACTCAAGACAAGAAAGGAGAACCATGTCCTGCAGTCTGGATGTGGGCCTGGTGAGGACAGACAGTGAGATTTTACGTCGTCTTTGAAGTTACATGTGCAGCGGTTTCCCAGAGCAAGATTAGAGCCCTCGTCCAATTTTAACCTCAGTACTTCATGACATCTTTGCTAAGAAATGTCCTAGATAACTTTGCTTCTGTGATTCTTTTTAGAAATCTCAAGAAAAATGGTGAAGTTTGTGCTGGATTTGAGGCCCTTGGATATCCTACCTGTATTGATTTCTGTGTTTCAGGATACTGTCTTTACTTTTAGAAAAAAACGTAACTGGAAAAAAAATTCACATTCTTTTTTAACTCCTGGGGAATTATTGAGGTACTGTTTCTTTCTTCAAGCTTTTGATTTTGTATAAATTTTTATCTTTATTTTTTAGTGATGAGTTCCTGAAATCAAGCCCAGGACATCACACACAAATGCAATTTCCTTGGTGTTCTGAGCCATCTCACTGGGCAAAGCTGTAATTTGGGGTGCAAGGACAGTCTTTTTTTAACTATTGTATTTTAAAATGCTTTATAGGGACTATGAAATTAACACATGGGGGTATGAAAATCAAAAAGAAACGTAGGCAAACAAAAATAAGACCACCACTACTAACCACAACTTGAGAAATCATCAACCTAAATTTTACAATAATCTAGAAGTAGTCTGACTTGAAGAGCCTTCTGTAGTTGGGTTCCTGGGAAGTCATTTGTATGTAGGTTAAGTGTGGGGCATGATGTGACCCAGGCTCTTCAGGGTTTTTTTTTTTTCTTGTGTTTATCTTTCCTCAACTTACAGCCTAGGCAAAGGCATGAGGAGAAGAGAAGGGATGAGGAGGAGATATTTAAAAAGGTGCCCTTTAATCTTGCCTGAAAAATTTATGGTACAGTAGATGCCACTTCTCTCTAACCACAATCTATTTACTAAAATAGGTATTATCATGCCCTTCGATTTCCCCATGGGGATTTCTCTTAAAGGTGCATTTTAAATAAACTAAAAATAAAGAGGCTTTCAAAAATAGAGCAAATATATTTAGAAGGTATAAAGCTACATATATCAAATGACCTTCCAGTTTATATATATTCTTTCATTTTGATGAAATGAAAGCATAAGAAACACAGCTGGCAATAAAATCAGAGTTCATCAAAGTTAACAATGGCCCATATAGAGGCATGGAGAAAAGGTCCTATGCTCGTAGCTAGCACTCAATAGAAGATGTGGCTGTATGTGGTGCTGAGAATCAAACCTAGGACCTAGTAGGTCTTAGGCAAGGCAAACACTCTACCACTCAGTGAAAGCCTAGCCCTGGAAAACACGGTTCTCAAGATCCCACAGTTTAAAAACTCAAAACTTACAGGCTTTTTTTTTGTTTTTGTGAAGAATGTCTTGATCCTGGGTCTTTGAAATAGCACCAATTGGCCTTTAACTCACTGTGTAACATGAACTCAACTGAGGTTCTTAATTCTCATGTCTTCATTTCTGAGTTCTGGAATAACAGGAATATACTGCCATACCCAGCTACATTAAAAAATGTACTTTTAATATTAACTGCTGCATAGACACATAGAGCTTGTATATACAGGAGCTATTGTATAATGTTTGCTGTATGAGCGCATTGTGCAATGCTTAAATCAGATTAAAGATATTGTTCACCTCAAAGAGTTTTTCATTTCTTTATGTCAAAAATCTTAGGAATTTGTTCTTTTAGATTCTTTTGTTTTGTTTTGTTTTAATGTGTGTGGGTGTTTTGTCTGCATAGGTACATGTAGATGGAGACTGCACATTTGCTTCCCAACTGCTCAGTCCCAAATAAGCACAAAAATTCTATATTAATAACAACACTCTTTGGTCAATAGCTTAGGCATATTTTTAGATAACTCTTACATCTTAAATTAACCCATTTCTATTAATCAGTGTATCATCACAAGGCTGTAGCCCACTGGTAAGGTTTCAGCTGGTGTCTGGCTTCTGTCTTCTTTGGAAGCTACATGGTATCTCCTTGATTCCACCTACTCTCTTTGTACATCTCTTCTAGCCTGGCTATATTCTGCTGTGCTATAGGTCAAAGAAGCTTCTTTATTAACTAATGGTAATGAAATATATTTATGGCATACAAAGGGGTGTCCCATATCATCTCCCCTTTTTTGTCTAAATAAAAAGGAAGGTTTTAACTTTAACATAGTAAAATTACATTTAACAAAACAGGTATCAAGCAAGAATTATAGTTACAATATTTATATATACTTTATCTTTTATCATAACTAAGGAAAATTATATCTATCTATTCTTCAACTCCATCAAACACCCCGTAAGGATGTGATATTACCTAAGTTTAAAGAAAGTGCATTGTAAGCATCTTCCCAAACTTTAGAATTGACAGAGACAACTTGCTTCCTGGACAGTCATCCAAAGCTATTCTGTAACATTGGGACATCCATCTTCAGGCACATAGTGTTTGGTAGACTTTTCCATAAAGCGGGGAACTTGAAAGACTGTTCATCCTCTATTGGCAGTTTGTTAGTCTTTTTATTCTATGTTCTGCAGAATGTCTGGCAGACTCTTTCATGGAGCAGGAACTCTGACAGATGGTTTCACCTTTTTTAGGCAATTTCAGCAGTCATTTTTTGATGGGTCCTGCTTGTCCAGTTTATACAGCATATCTTGCTCACCACCACAACTCTGGGAAGCAGCTGGCCCATGCTGCCATGGAGTAACTTGTAGGCCCCATTCAAGTGCTTGGCCTACTCAAAGATCCAGAGCTGTTTGTGCAACTAGCAGCCTTTTTAAAGTTTTGTTGCTACCACTGAGGCAGGAAGCCTTCTCTTAAAGAACCATGTCTTTGTTTCTTTTAGTAAACAAAGCAAATCTTAAAAAAAAAAAATAGTACCTGCACACTACTTTCATGAATGATGGTAAAGGAGGCCAAAAGAGAAAGTAAGACATCCTGGGACTGGAGTTGCAGATGGTTGTGAGCTGCCTGTGGACACTGGGAAATTTTTGAAGTGTTTGCTTGACTTTTCTAGGTTTACAATCAACAACGTGAAAGCAGTAAACCAGCAAAATGAAGCAAACGCCAGTTTTCTAGACGAACAGTGCGCAGAGGGTTCAAATCTTCCTCCATATTTTAAATCAGAGTGCTTTCTGTCTCATCTGGTGAAGTGAGGCATTGAACCTGTCCCTTAACTATATAATTAACTTTTTATTCTCTTCTGGGTGTAAAATGTAAATTCTACCTCAGATAAGGCAGATACTACTGCTTCTTTTCCTTCAGTTTCTAAGGATTTATGTTATTTTGAATTATGTTTCTCTCTTTCTCCCCCCCCCGTGCGTGTGTGTGTGTGTGTGTGTGTGTGTGTGTGTGTGTGTGTGCTGTCGAGTTCAAAAGTTGGTGTCAGATCCACTGGAGGTAGACTTAGAGGTGGTTGTCAATCATCATCAGATTTAGGTGCCTGGAAATGATCTTGGGTTCCTTGGAAGACCAGCAAGTGTTCCTAAGCACTGCATAGCCTCTACAAACCTCCCTTCTCTATTTAAGATTTATTAATTTTTAGTTTTTGTGCAGCATAAGTTTCTGCATGTATGTATATCCACCACTTTGACACTTAGGACATTGCTTAAAATATGGCATGGCAAAAACAATCATCTGACATGTCAGGTCACAAATATAAAGATGAGAGACATAATCTGTGTAGTGAGAGTCATTTTCTCATGAAAAGGAAACTCAGCTGTTAGGAAGCAATTATGAGTACATAAGTAGGAAAATAAGAAATTTGAGATTTATACCATTGTAACTCCAAGTTAGTGCAGGGGCCTTTATCAGTCAGAGATGTAGGCTGTATGAATACAAGCCATCAACTTAACTTAGCAAATCTGGTGGGTCTTGTGCTTTATGCCGCTCAGTCTGTGCCGTCTGCCTTTTCTGGATTGTTATCTCTATGACTCACACTTGAATCCACCCTCTAGGGTTTGCTCTGCACTCTTGCTTCTGCCTTGCATGAACTTTGAACTTCAGTTCCTGCCACTCTCTGCTTTTGTTTCCTTACATGGAAATGATATGAGATAGCATCTTCTTTAGTGAACATTTTCACAGCTGAGCTGATTGGCTAGTCTAAGACTTGGCTGTCTTCAGACATACGCCCATCACACCATCTGTGACAATGACAGTAGTGTTTCATGCATTACATAATGGTTCCTATGGACTGGATTACAATTTAGTAGTCCATCAGCAGGACATGACTAATTAGAGTCGTGGGCAAATTATGGCATCAAAATTACTATATTGAGGAGAGCACAATGGCATGAGAAATATCACAATTATCATATTGCACAGTAAGGTGACCACTCATTTTCTACACATTGATTGAGCAATGTCACAGAAAAGAACACACAAACAAGCTAATTTCTGGCAGTAAACTTGAAAGAGAATATTAAAAAAAGAAAATCTCATAGCAGAATAAATGTCATATGCACAATTAAAATTAGATGCCAGGTGCTGTTTTTGGTTGGGAAAGACAGTCACTCTTAGATGGGGATTACTGAGGCAAGCATGAAAGAATAATATTAGTAAGTGAATATTTGGGGCACACGATACAGGTTACTTCAGTAATTGGAAGAACTTGCAAAAACATGATATGTGGTTACAGGATACTGGCTGTTGTGCAGAGGGTATTTATTTCTTAAAACACAGTCCAAGAATGGAGTTTCGTGAGGATTCTCAGTGCTTGTGAGAAAATTCCAAGAAAACAAGAACCAGGGTCTTGAGACCTCAGTTTCTTTAAAACACAGAACTGTCTTGCAATGTGTTTCCATGCTCCTCCTAGGTATATGGGGAGGAGTGAGTTTACCTCAGCTGTTGTTATTCATGGGCCTCTATGGAAAACAGGCTTTTGCCACGTGAAGCTTGTCCTTGTGGCTGAACACTTTACTCCTGTGATTCTTCTTAACCTTCAGAGTAGAAATTGCCTGGTGCTCTGAATAAAGTCGACAATTGCAGGAGATTTAGTTTGCCTCATTTTTAGACCTTGCTTTCCCGGGTTCCTGGCACTAGCTACAGTAGAAAACATTTCCAGAGAGCTAAGCTTCTACAGTGACAGCCATGGAGTTTAACCTAAGTGGGGTGGTGATTGACTGCTCAGAAAATTCTTAAAAGGAGAAACCATATGACCTAATTTACATGAAAAAGGATTTATGCTAAGCATGGTGGTTCACATCTTTAATGTCAGGTTAAAGAAGCAGGCAGATTTCTGTTGTTTCCAAGTTCGAGACCAGTGTGGTCTACATAATGAATTCCAGGACAGCCAGGACCACAGAGAATGATCCTGTCTTAGAAACAAACAAAACAAAACAGAAAAAATTTCTTTACAGTTGTCTTTAGTTACATGCATGGGACTGTGTCTTCATGCAAGTATATGCATGTGAATTCAGGTGCTCATGATAAATTGGTGGTGTGCGGTGGAGCTGGAGGGATGATATCTGAGGTTGACCTCTGGCCTCCACACACATGCATGCATGTACGTCATACACATATGTACACTCATGAGCACACGTGTAAGAGACATTGATATTAAAATTAGCTTTGAGCAGCCAGATATGCAACAATATTAATTACCAAGTAGAACACACCAGTATGTAAGAAGCTTACTGCCATGCTCCCTTCCATGATAATACACTAAATTTTTGAAACTGGAATTTTTGCCAGCTCCAATTGAATCGTTTCTTTCAAAAGAGTTGCCATGGCCATGGTGTCTCTTCAAAGCAATAGAGCACTGAGACACAGAGGAGAGAGCAAAGGGGTAGATAGATCATTAAGTTTGGAGATAGAAATTCCTAGAGCCATTAGTGGTCAGATAAAAAAAAAAAAGTATCAGAATGAGGCAGGGTGGTTCTCCATAGAGAGCAATGAGAAATAAGAGGGTCCTGGAGATTCAAACCAAGGGAGTGAGCGACTGATGGAAAGAGGGTGGTGAGTGAGGTAGGAATAGGAAGAGAGCAGAGGAGAATATTCGAGAAGAGTGCCTGCCAAGCAGAAGAGTTCTGTGACTCTAAGTAGATGCCAAGGAAAGAACGTGTTTCTAAAAGGAGGATGGTACAGAGAATGAGGTAGGATGTTAAGGAAAATCAGTTGAGGAAAAGTTATTTGGAAATGTGAATAAATTTTAGAATAGAAAGAAACAACCATCAAGCTACTTATTGGGGAATAATTACAACATCGTTTTGCACATGGAACAGAAGTGCTAAAGCATATTGGGGTTATTTTATGTGGACTAGTTTGAAAAGATAGTAAGATAAGCATTGAAAAGGCCCAAAATGTTCAACTTGGAGGTGTCATCAAGGCTATCAAAGAGTTTATGGTCTTTTTTTTTCTTTTTTCAGCAACTAATGAGAGCCTCTAGACTTTAGAGACGAGACGTTTCTGAATTCATAGAAATTTAAGATGAATCGACAGTATAAAACTAAAAAAAGAAAGTAAAAAAAGTTGAGGCAAACAAAATATATGTTGATAAAAGACATTTAGCAGGTTAGGCTTGGCTGATTTATTAAATGTTAATACAAAATACATAATTTCAATCAATTTTGGGTTGAACTGGTTAAAAGCAGATAACATTATTGATCAAATGGGGAAGTCAAATGGGGAAGATGATTTTGTCTGTTCTGTTGAGGAGGCATTTTAAATTAAATATATAATATTTGTTAATTGCTTAAGCATTTCATTTACCTATACAATGTATTTTGCTCACCCTTCCCACTGACTCCTTCCAGATCTGCTTTCCTTGACCCAATCCCTTTCCTTCCCTACCGACCCAGAGTCTAATTTGTACTGGCTATGTCGTCATGGGTGTGGGGCCATTTAATGAAGCATTATCTGCCCATATCTTTAAGTTGACAATCCTTCTTTGGAAACCATCAACTGTCAATGACTCCTTAGGTAGAGATCCAGGCTTGTCAGCTCCTCCTGTAGGATGTACTTTGTAAAAGCAGAATAAATCACTCAATGGAAGAGTTTAAAGTTATTTAATAAAAACATTATTTGTAAATAAATTCCTCTATTGTTGTTGTTGCCATTATTATTATTAATACTATTATTACTAAAATTATCAGTAGAGTCTTGTTTCATCAGAGATTCATCTATTTCTTTTTAACTTTTGGATAATATTAAGGCTAAATCCAGTCCTTCTCTGTTTACTCTGTAAGCATTTTAATAGATGTCTTCAAACAAGAGGTTTAAAACACCACAGCCATAATGACATACATACTAAAATTAATAATCCTGTAACATTATTGAACGTTACTTAGCGTTTCTGCCTCACATATGTCCTAATATTTTTGTATGTTTGTAGGAATTAATGTTCAAATTACACAGCCAATTCTTTTTTTAAATCTTGTGATATGGTGTAGTGTACATAGAAAGAGATATAGGATATATGAAAGACATGAGGCACAATTATGAAGAAATACTGGCACCCATAAACACAACTCCAGAGCTGAAACTGATCGATGCTGGCAATTCACCTTCTTTGGTTTTGTTGTTGTTATTTGGTTCTTTTGTTTAGTGTTTCTCCTTTTTTTTTTCTTGAGAGAAGATTCTTCTAAATTTTTTTGTTTACTCTTTGACAATTTTTGTGCATGCTTATAATGTATTTTGGTCATTTTCCTCCCTCCTTCTCAGCCTCCCTCACTATTTCATCCGGTTGAACGCTGATTCCTTCTGGCAAACCTCCCAAATATTTTCATTTGTTTTTGCTTTGTGCCCATTGAGTGTAGTTCTGGTTGCTTGTGCATGTATGAGTGAGAATATTTACAGGAATATGGGCAACTATCCAGTGGCTACACCTCTGAAGAAAATGCCTCATAGGAAAGGGTCATTGTAAACAGCATCTCAATAGTTTTAGGAGCTGACTTTGTAACTTGATAATCGTGAACTTAAATCCATCTTCCTGCCCTGATATCTTGAATATATGGATTTGGGTCTGAGTTGCCATGCCCTGGAGGTCTATCTTCTTGCTGCCCCTGTCCAATTCGTGTGGTTTTTCTGTGAAAAGCTAACGCCACACTGGCTTTGTACTTATTATTCTCTTGCTTTCTTTTCTTATTTTTTAAATACAGTTTTACCACATATGTATGTGTCCTTAAACAATATGTTGTTTACTTTTGCTTGTTTTGAAGCTTTAGAAAAATAACACATAATGTGTTCTGCTTCCTTTTCCTTCAACATAATGCATCTAAAGTTCATCCATATTGTTGGTGTGGCTGCAGTAAGCTCCTTTTTACTGCTATATAATCTTTCCCAGAATGCTTTCATTGTTTGCCTGTTTTACTCATGGGTAGCAGGTTCTAGTCTCTTTCAGAATGGACAATTCTTAAGAATAATGGATTTCCTGTAACGTAGTATGAAAGTTCAGACTGTTGGAGCCTAGAAATGGTCTTGCTTCAACATATTTGCCAACTTTAGCTTTTCACAATAATGTCAAAATGCTTTAAAAAGCAATTACACACACACACACACACACACACACACACACACACACACACACACAGGAAAGAAGAGGCAAGGAGATTGAAGTACTAGCAGGAGTTTCAGGCACCTACTTGGGACATATCTGCCATGAATGATGGGAACAACCATGTAGCACCAATTGAGACAGGTGTTAGGCCACCCGCCAGTGTCTTATGTCTACCAGTCATTATGTAGACTGCCGTAGAGGCTATGACTACAAACAAGTAGAAGGCTGACACAGTTTGGGGGAGGAACTGAAGTCTACACCTTCAGTGGATAAGATCAGTAGAAAAATTGATTCCTGTTAGAGGGAGTTTGAGCAACAGGTAATCTAGCATAATGAGTTCATGAAATAATCTAGATATATAGCCATTCTATCTCTTCAGTCACAGCAGAGTGTTACAAATATCCATTCTATATTCTTGGTAACAGCAGATTGTTACAAACATAGTCTGCATCCAGTGCATATCTGATGAGACAAGAAGCAGAACACAGTGAGGAAATATTTCTTCTCCTAAATTGCTTTAATCTATGCATTAAACAATTAACAGCATCTCATTAACTAGACCTTGTATAAATCTATGCTTGATCATCTTAATTGGTTATTAACCTATTAATTCTTCTGTGTATTGGCTTTTTCCTTTCCAAGTTTCCCTTCATTAGAGAAAGACAATAAAATAAACAAAATATGTTTTGTCATTAGCATATCAATCTAATCATTATTGAAAAAAGTGAGTTTTTTTTCTTAACTACCTTAAAAAAAAAAGACTTGGTAGGGATTTGGCTGTGTTACTCACACAACTTTTAACCATCATACATGGTTGCTCAATGGGCAACACACTCTGTAGAAGCCTGACTTATGTACTTCTCAAAGGAGCTCTGGAAGCAGGTATCACCTTAGAGCAGTTAACTACACATGCGGAACACCTCACATCCCTGCAATAACATCACATGAAATAAACACTGTGGTGTGCATTTCTCAAGTCAGTAAAAGCATCCATTCATCACATTCCAATCACATGGACTGAAGGCAGTGCCCACTGCATTCCAGACAGGAGAGCCTAACATTTCCACTTCACTCCAGTTATGTCATGTTCTGTTGGTTATGGGATGGAATTGGGCCTCCATCTGTTGTAATCAAAGGAGTGAAGCCTAATATAATTGCTGTTTTCCCCAAGAATCTCTACAGAGAAACCAGATTTTGTTCTAAATGCCAAGTACAATCTCTACCGGTACTGGCTGTCTGGGACACTGTGTTGAGTCAAATGATTATATGGAAGGGGGAAAAGTTCAGTCATGTAGAATAATAGAGCTTCAAGCTCTGGTGAAATCTTCATTTAGAGCCAGGAATTCTTTGTTGTTAAATGTTGTAGGAGGCCACTTGTACTTTCTACTGGGCACGGTAAACCTGTGGAGCTCCCTCATCATGCTTATAGCTACACCTTTATCACCATTTAGTAATTCTTCCTATTACAATTTTCTTGTTCAGATCACTGTAGTTTCTTTCTCCTTTTGTTTTGGTTCAGATGGATATATTCTGTTTATGAGTGAGATTTCTTCCACATTAGTTTGGATAAACATGTTGCCCATGGTCATAAGAGCTAGCTGCACACAAGTAGGGTGCATCCCAAGACTTTCTCCATTTGAGATTCTGGTGTTTCGAAGCTTATCGTTCCCCTCAGAACTTCGTGAAACTAATGTAAAGATCTACAACTGGCTGCATTTGCCAAGATGCAGGACGCTTAGATCAGTTTTGATGAGCACAAGATTTGACATATTTGTCAATAATCCCAGGAATAATTTTGCATAGTATAACGTTTAGCAGCCACAGGAGAAGGGCAAACCAAGATAATTAAGGTTAAGGGTATATGGAACAACTGACTCAGAGAAACTTAATGTGTCGCTATTTCTATTTTAGCTTTGCTCAAGCTCATGAATCAATGAGCTCGGGCAAAGGTATGTAAAGGAATGTATTTTAAAATAAGATTTGGCTGTTTGGCTGAAGGAATTTTTAGCCTTGCAGGTTAGCCTATCCATCTGGAAAACTTGCTATTTTTCTTGTGTACAGCATAAAATCTGGGAATGTCATTCAATTTCTTAGGAAAAATGTCACAAAATAGTATTCATGTTTATTCAGTTACTGATTCTGTTAAAAAAGAATGTCCAACAAATTCTGAAGAGTCAGTCGTGGAAATTAGACTATTTTAGTATCAAAAAGTATAAAACATGGGAAGTATGCATGGAAGTATTATACCCCTTTTCTATTACCTCTATAAAAGTACCCAGTCACTAAGCACAACAATGGCATGTTCAAAATACTCTGTACCATTTACTTTTTGGTACATACGGACCAAATTTTCTTTTTTTAAAAAAGGACATAATGGACCACATCAGGGAAATTTTAATACAATAAAATTTTAAATTATGCAGATTGTGTTAACAATAAAGAATTAAATGCAGTCTGACAATAAATAATTATGCTGCAATACTAGAGAGCTGAGCACAATAATTTTCTGTAGCTGACTCTTTACAGATAAGCATCTTGCAGAAAATAGAGATGAAGAGGAGCTAGGCTTAGAAGAGCTGATTAAATAGCATAGAAAGGAATCAATATAGTATTTACAGGGATCAGAAATTAATAGCTAAATATTAACCTCCTCAAGAAAATGTGGCTAGATCATGCCACATTAGAGAAGGACTTTGAATGGAGACAGACATACAAAATTACAGATTAGTAATTTTCTCCTTTTATAGTTAAAAATTTCAAGATCAGAAGATCAGATTTTGAACAAATAATCAAATATGAGTAAATCTTTTAAAATGACTGAAATGTAGTCTTGAAAAAGCATTCAAGCAAAGTCTGTGCTGGCATTGTGTGGAGGTGAGAAGAGTAACGGCCTGAGTGATTTTGGTCGGGAGAAGTGGGGAACCAATTTGGGTGACCACAGAAATGCTTTCTCCTGAATTAAGTCAATAGTTTTCAACTGTGTTCTTTATATGGCTTAATGATTTTCTAAAGCTATGCTAATTCTAACAAAATGCTCTTAAAGCAGTATATTATGAACACTTACTTTATTTTCAACACATTATTTATAAGTACAGTGATACAATTAAAGTACAAGCTACAGGAGTTTAAAATCCCAACAGTTCATCCAAAGTGAAATAAAAAGAAAGTATGAATATTCCTCATAGATTTTTGGTGGAAAATGGAGGTTAAGAAAAGATGCCAGGAGAAAATTCTAACATCTAACATAGGGCCTACATAAAGAAACTTCTGGGAACAGCACAAGAATGCATACATCAAAGTGACGTCTTGGTTAGTAATGTAGCAGGTGGCTACTTTACGCTGCTTACTAGCATACAGGAAGTCCTGGCTTTAATCTCCTACAAGAAATGAAACCAGGCATAGTGCTGCATGTTTGTAATCCCAGTCCTCAGTGATTGGAAGCTGGAGGATCAGCAGTTCAATGTCATCCTCACATATACAGAGAATGTGACAGCTATCCTTTGCTGTACAGGACCCTGTTTTAGGTAATAAGAACAAAATGAAGACCCACTGACATTATTATGCCTTGCATTTATTAATAATAAAGTTTCTCTGTATATTTCTACAACCAGCAGATAGTGTTGCACAAAGAATCCAGTTATTCCTTAGGAATATTGGGCCAAAATTTGAAACATAATAAATGAATTCAAATGTTATCTACTCCCTCTTTTGTTCTAAATCTCAGGAAGCCATGTCTCCATAGCATAGCACACAGCATGGACTGAAGATACACTTCCATTGTGCTCCAAGTCTCATTCCCAGCAGTGACTTGGATGATTCTCTTAGCCTGCTGCACCTCAGTTACCGTTTATAAAAGGAAGAAGCGATGTTTATCTCATAGGATTATGTGAGGATCAAATCAGCATGTAGGAAGTGCTTGACTCATCATCCTAACTGGAATTAGACTGGAATTTTGTCTATTCAGTAAACTTTCAAGAATAGTCGTTTAGGTATGGTGGGCATCATTGACTATCATTAAGTATTATTGTAATTTTTTGGGTTACTCATACCTACCAGATTGAGTTATCTTTTAACCTTTTATGTAATTATATTAAATGCTCAAAACTTATGACTGCTCTCTGATGATTAGGCCTTCAGAAATAGTTGGATCTGGATTCTCTCAGTCTTCATACTTATTTGAGCCCCTTCACTGTTTATACCAGTGTTTATCCCATGGGTTTCTCCTGAGAGACTCATCTTTGCTGCACCTGTTTCTCTATCCACCTGGCTCAAGGAAAACTTTTAAATTTTCCAGTATTTCAGAGACAGTTCTAAAAAGTTCTTCAAGCATGTTTGCACTCAAAAAATAACTTTGTGATTTTTGTTTTTGTTTTTGTTTTTCGAGACAGGGTTTCTCTGTGGTTTTGGAGCCTGTCCTGGAACTAGCTCTTGTAGACCAGACTGGTCTCGAACTCACAGAGATGTGCCTGCCTCTGCCTCCAGAGTGCTGGGATTAAAGGCGTGCACCACCACAGCCCGGCTAACTTTGTGATTCTTTAATCAGAAATATTGATTTCCATTCCTAATTAGGCATATCAATCAGTAGATATTGTTCTTGTTGTTGACTTCACATAGAAGAGGGAGGGTGAAATAAACAAAGCACAATTAGTCTGCCTGGACGGTGCTTCCCTAAGCTTTCAAATGACCAGCTCTGTCTCATCATTCATATCTCAGTTTTGGTGTTGCCTTCTGTAGATGCTGCTTTGACCAGTCCATTTAAAAGCAATACGTACCCTGTTACATTGCACATCAACTATTTTTCATAACATGAACTTTTATTTGAGAGTATCTTTTCCATGGTTAAGTTTATTTATAAAGATGCCTGCATCACTTTTCCCCTTTCTTAGCCTCTATGACATTGGCAAAACGCTTACCTGGCAGTGATATTTTCTCATTTCCAATACGGGCCTGAGGGGCTCCAACACATCAGAGTAATTGTTATGCTCTTGATACAGTAAGTACTTTAGTAAAGTCTTCTCTTCTGAGGGGCATTGGACAATATGACTTTTGGTTCTGAAACTAAATCTGTTTGTCAAGAAGGAAATAAAAGTTTGAAAGGAATGGAATTAGCACAAAAGAACCAGAGAGAGAACTTGGGGGAAACATCTAAAAAATATAATGACAGAATTTTAAAACTTGCTAAATTATCTTGATGTCAGATAGAGATGAGAGACTTGAATCAGTGACCTGGAGACTAATCAGGGAAGTTTGTCTCCTTTGAACAAGAAGAAGAAAGGAAGACACCTGGGGAAATGAACAGAATGTCAGAGATACATATGTGTGAAGAAGAACATGATATTCATTTTGATGAAATCCCAGAGCAGGAGAAAGACAATAAAACTGAATGAGTTCTCAAAGAAATAATGAATGGAAATTTTCCAATCAAGGGAAGAGACCAAAACTCTCAGATCAAAGAACTGAAGTGAACCCCAACAAGCATAAAATGGAAGCAGTACATACAAAGACAACCATAATTAATCTTTAACAGCCAGAGGGAGATGAACTTATTTCAAGGACTTTCTTTCCACCTGTTACTATGAAGGTCAGAGTTAGTTGTGCAGTATATGTCAAGTGGGGGAAAAAAATGTTGTCAATGGTGAATTGCGTATTCAAAAAAATAACCTTCAGAATTAAAGGGAAGAAAACATCCTCAGAAAAAAGAAAACCTAAGACATTGTGGTATTGATATTCATTCAAACAGAAAAGCAGTGATTTAAAATTAAATCTCGGGGTGTTAGGGTTGAACAAAGAACAAGAGACAAAATGAGAAAAAGAGTACATGGGTCAGGCTGCCCTTTCATCATGAATGCTTAGGTCTGTGCTTGCTGACTGAAACAAAGTTAAGTCATCTGTTTGAGCCAATCGCTGCTGCTGTAACAAAAACAGTCTACATCTGGACATTTATAAAACAATAAAAATTTACTTCTCGGGTTCTGGAGGCTGGAAATATCTATAGTAAAGTTCTGTAGAACTGTCTTCTGTTAAGAGCTTGCTCTCTGCTCCCAAGAGAGACTTTGCAGCAACATAAATGCTTTATCCCCTAATAGTGCAAGCCACAGTGATCTCCCTTTCACAAGTCTGTTGAAGGTGCTACCACATTGGGCAATGATCTTACTGCACTGATTTCAATATATGAGTTAGGGAAAACATGTTAATACCAGAGAACTAGTCTATACTACAGAAGACTGATATAAACACACAAACACATACACACACACACACACATTTATATGTGTAGATATGCATATATCAGCAGCTTCCAAAGGACATTTGGAAACAAGTAGTTGTGTTAATGAATAAAAATCTTTCCTTTTTATGACCACAGTAGCACTTCCTCAGGAGTTTCTTACTACTATGACTAAATGAGCATTGTTTTTAAACAATTGCTTAAGAATGCCTTATAATTGGCGTAAATCACAGAGCAGTTACAGAAGCAAGAGTCAAAACTTGGTGTGACAATCAGGTATTCTGTATCCAGTTCATAGTAAAATATTTGATAAACTTTGGTCTGTTTTCCTTACACCAATAGAACTAGAGACCAATAACCATATTTGAATCGGTACTGTCTCTTAGACTTTTCATTTATTTTAGAAAAGGAGCTAAATAGAGCATAAAGGGACCCTATGTGGGTGTATATCTCTTTGAAAATCTCTATGGGAATTCTGAGAGAAAAATCAAAGGCTTCGTGGTGCACAGTAAGGCAAGCTTAGGCCAATGTCTGAGGTGATAAAATTTAAGAAACGGATTTTCTAGTTGATTCTCAAAGCGGTGGTGACTTTGGTATGTAACATGAATGAACATAACAGAATTCAAATCATTCAATGATGTGTCAAATGACAGTATACAGTAGTGGCTTCCCCCAAAGCCCAAACTATTCATAAAAACAACCTGGTATGCCAAACGAAAAGACAGAGTATGCATCTAGTCTTGCCAAAAGCCTTTTACCTTTGCTGAGGGAAGTAGAAAAAAAATAAAAGTCTTAAATGGCTCTTGACAAAACTCAATACATATTTTTGGTTTAAATTCCAATGCTTACCAGCTGTAGCTAGGGACACTAATGCTGTCAGTTTTCTTGGATAAAGTATATAGAATCAGTTTGATCCTCCCAACTGAATTTCATCAGAACAAAGTACTAACTTGTATCCATAGCTGAAGAGACAGAAACATCACTCTTAACAAAGTTTTTATATTTCTCATTACATTAAATAGAAGTGGGCTAATAGAAATTGAATGAATGAGAAATGACAACAGCTGTTTTAAAAGATGCAAGTCACATGGGACTGTAAATCTGCATTCTAAACTTATGTTTTATGAGAAACACTCAAGGACTGACAAGTAGTTTCCATTAGACACATTGTTATGGGTTTGTGTTGAAATTGGGTAACAGGAGAAATGCTGTGAGTCAGGGACAGACACACACACACATCTGTATACATATACACATATATGTATGTATATATATGCACACACATAAATATATATTTACACACACACACACACACACATATATATACATATATTCTATGTAATCATTTTCTTTTCAATGCTGGACTCAATGGTCCCTAGACTACAGATACTTTTCTGAAGGCTGATGAGGCAAACATAAACAAACAAACAAACAATGTTTATTAATAACCTGAACTTAACTGAAAGAACTCTGAAGAGTTCAGTAAAGTGGATGAAAACTCCAGGCCTCCATAAGTCGGATCTGACAACAGCAAATATTTTGTTGCCTAGTTGATATGATCCCGTTTCTGTATCCTCAGAGAAATTTAATGTCATTGGGACTGGAGTAAAGTAGAGAATCTCTAGCCTGTGTCATCTCAGTGAGAAAATTTTGTATTAATAAAAGATGGGAGGAAGGGGAGATAGTTATTGAGACTGTACAGTGAGATAAAAATATTATGAAAGGAAAAAATGCTAATATACTTTCTCCCTAATGATGGTTTGTGGCACGAACATAGAGTTCTTTTAGTGTTGCTTCCGATGCTCTAGGGGTGAGGCAGTGTGCTAAGAACTCATGCTCTTCTGAAGAACTAAAATCATGGTAGCAGCAGTCATCACAATACACAGGCATTTGTGAATGTTAATAAATAACCATGTCCCCAGTGGGTGCAGTAAGAGGAGCTATGATGACCACTGAATCAAACAACATTTATATGACTATGTTTTTAGGTTCCTGCTTACCAGTGTGAATCTATTAAGAAAGACTCATGGAGAGTAGAAGCTTAGAGGAAATGTTTAATGAAGTTCAGGGAGCACAGATGCACAGGATTCTGAATGATAATTGTGTGACTATTATAACTAAACAAATGGTTAAGCAAATAAGTGCTACTATAGTAGAAGAATACATGCTGATTGTCCCATTTGTCATTGTAAATGGAGATTGCTCATTTATTTCCTGGCTGCCCAGACCCCCCAAAAAAAAACACACAGAAACTATATTAATTACAACACTGTTCAGCCAATGACTCAGGCATATTTCCAGCTAGCTCTTACATCTTGAATTAACCCATTTCTATTAATCATGTATTGCCACAAGGATGTAGCTTATGGGAAAGGTTCTGAGGTATAGGAGTTTCTTCTATCTATGTGTTATTTTGATTGGTTAATGAATAAAGGAACTGCTTTGGGCCTATAGCAAAGCAATAGGGAAACAATGCTAGGCAGAGAAAACTAAATGGAATGCTGGGAAGAAGAGGGTGTAATCAGGGAGATGCCATAGATTCGCAGCCAGAGGTAGACGTGCTGAAACTTTGCTGGTAAGAAACCACCTCGTGGTGGTATACAGATTAATAGAAATGGGTTAAATTAAGATTTAAGAGTTATCCAATAAGAAGCTAGAGCTAATGGATCAAACAGTGATTTAATTAATACAGTTACTGTGTGGGTATTTAGGGGCTAATTTAGCCAGACAACCGGAACGAACAAGCAGCTCCTTCTCTTGCAACAGTTCTGGGTCCTTCTCCTTTGGCAGCTACAAGGCATCTTATTGATTCCACTTACTCTCTCTATATCTCTTCCAACCTGGTTATATTCTGCCCTGCCATAGGCCAAATCAGTTTTATTCACTAGCTTTATTCATAAGAGCAACACATATACAAAAGGACATTCTAAAACATCTTCTCTTTTCTGTCTAAATAAAAAGGAAGGTTTTAACTTTAACATAGCAAAATTACATATAACAAAACAGGTATCAAGGAAGAATTACACCTACAATATTTAATCTATTTATAAAAGTTTTACATCTAATTTAGTTTTTATTATAACTAAGGAAAAAACTATAACTCTATCTGTCTTTAACTCTTCAAAGACCCCCATAAAGATACAATATTACTTAAATAAATAGGAAGTGCATTGTAAGCAACTACCAAAGTTCTAGAATTGACAGAGCCATCTTGCTGCCTGTACAGTCACTCATTGTTCTTCTGTAATGTTGGGGCATCCATCTTCAGCCTACAGACCCATAGTATCCGACAAACTTTTCCATAAATCAGGAAATTTGAAAGACTCTTTTGACTATTGGCAGTTTGTCAATCACTTTCTTCTTCATCCTATAGAATGTCTGGCAGACTCTTTCATGATGTAAGAACCCTAAAGGACTGTTTTAGCTGCAGGCTATTGTAAAAAGGTCATTAGTTTGTTTCCTGGCCAACCAGCAGCTCAGACCAGAAATAATCACATCAAAACTATATTATTTAAAACACTGCTTGGCCCATTAACTCTAGCTTCCTTTTAGCTAACACTTATATCTTAATTTAATCAATTTCTAGTAATCTGTGTATTGCCATATGGCTGTGGTTTGGCAGATAAAGTTCTGGTGTCTGTCTCTGGTGGGGTTACATGCTTTTCCTCACTCTTCCCTTCTTTCTCCCAGCATTCAGTTTAGTTTTCCCTGTCTACCTAAATTCTGCCATATCAACAGGCCAAGGCAGTTTCTCAGCACATCTGTCTCACCGCTTGGCCCATTAACTCTAGCTTCTTTTTGGCTAACATTTATATTTTCATTTAACCCATTTCTAGTAATCTGTGTATCACCTTGTTGCTGTGGCTTACTGGGTAAAGTTCCCAGCATCTGTCTCCAGTAGGGCTACATGGTTTCTCTCCAACTCTGCCTCCTTTCTCTCAGCATTCAGTATAGTTTTCCCCACCTAGCTCCATTCTACCATATCAGGCCAATCCAGTGTTTTAAATAATATAGTTTCTGTGTGATTATTTAGAGTCTGAGCTGATGGGCATCCAGAAAAAAACACTAATGGCCTTTTTACAACAAATTGGTACCCACATGGCCAACTAAAATCCACTTAGCTTCCGGGTGGTTGGGAAAGTAGCTAGTGGCCTCCTTACAATAGTAGGCAAGTTCAGCAGTCATGTCTGTGGGTGCTACATGTTCAGTTCATGCAACATACCAACAAGCAGTCAAGGCAAGAGCAGTTTTTACCCCAATGGTTAGAAAACTCCATAAGGAGCCTTTCCAGTGCCTACCATCCTCTTGAAGTAGTTGGTGCTGCCAAGAACAGACACTGTTGAGAAAAGTCTAAGTTCTTAGAACCTTTATATATTATATTTCATAGGTCTTTGAAGTGTTAAAGATTATCTATCTAATTGAAATACTTTGCTGTATAACTAGAAAACCTAACTAACATGACTAGAAATTTGGCTATTATAAATGACTATTAATCAGTATTTCTTAATTACATATTACATTTTTGAAAGACCTGGACAAACACAATGCTTTAAACAAGAGCAGGAAAACCTATACACAGTGTAGCAAATTGACCTTAAGTTTGTATCAATAGACCAAAGTCCATACCAGTGTCATCATCTCTATATATCATATCCCCCTTTAGATGAAATCAAACATTTATAAGAAATCATTTTGGGAATTTATAAGGAATCAATTTGGGCATTGTTTTCTCTGAACTGTTTCCTGCTGTTTGCTGTATGAAGTATTTTTAGGATTCATGAAGACCTTTATGGGGGTCTTGTTCCATCAAACCTTATTAGCCTGGAAAGAATCCACAGGTTATCACCTTCCATGAAAATAAAAGCAGAACCTCTTTTCCAAAGTAACATACCCTTAGACTCAAATTTTGAAGTCAAAATACCTTTAAAATATATGTGTTGATTTAGTTTAATAGTACCCAGAATCAAAAGTCTCTCTGCAGTCAAAAAAAATTCTAAGAAAGCACAATAATATGCACAACCCAGATTCTCTGTGTATACTCCAACTTTCATTGGCTTATTTTTTTAATCTATTACTTTTTAATATTTACTTTATTATCTCTACTCCTTTAATCTATGACTGTCTTTACTTTCTCTTCTCTCTCTAAGTCCTTGCAAATTTATCTAACATAGTGATCCATTTAGAGGTCTTCTTTTTCAGTCTGACTCTGTCTTTATTGAGTATCTGTAATCCTTTCCTGACCAGAAGTGCTTCTTAAAATGCTAAGCAGCATGGATAGGACTAATATGGCTTTGCCTATTGCCTCTGCCCCATCCAATATGGTGGAGGTATGTTTATTGCCTGTTGACTGAGGTTTCTGTCCTGCCCAGCAGAGCAGCCTGAGCTCTTTGCCACTGAGGGATCATCTCTCTAGCCCTATCAGGATGTTCTTTGAGTGATGACCATTCAGAAGCCATTTGTTGTCTCATTTTCCACAGGGATTTCTGCTTGGGAATTCCAGTCTTCCTTTTAAACACAGTGAGTGCTGATGAGTTTGTTTAACACAGTTATGGAATATGGGTGAAAGGTTTATTATTTTTTTTACACTCAATGATTAAAAGATCTATATGACATTTACAAAAATCTGAGATTTCTTTCCACTCATACTATATTTATGACTGGATGTCAATCTGTAGAAGAATGAAAATAGATCCATATCTATCACCATGCACAAAACTCAAGTCCAAATGGATCAAAGACCTCAATATCAGT
>NC_022009.1:77003447-77018935 GCF_000317375.1 Microtus ochrogaster
ATCAATTTATTACTGTTATAATAATAAATAATTTATATAAATATTTGAGACATGTTCTCACTGTGTGGCCCTGATGGTCTATGACTGTCTTTGTAGATCAGCTTGGAATTGAACTCACAGAGAAAAGCATGGCTCTGCCTCCCTAGTGCTGGCATAAAAAGCATGTATCACTATGCCTGGCACAGCACTGAGGTTTAATTAATTTTTTTAGTTGTGAAACATTTAATCAAATCAAGTCATTAAAAAAAAAACTTAATGTGAAAAGGAGATAGGAGTCAAACTTCTCTGATAAGGACCCTGTTTCACAGGAACCCTATTTACTCAGTTATTTATGGTCTCCATACTCTTGTTTCAATAAAATCTGTGTCTAAAAAGGCTTTCAAATTGCTAGAAATTCATTTAGCACAATTAAAAACAAAACAAAACTGTGGAATCAACAATTTCCAATTTTATTTACTGACCCAAATTTCTTAGTAAAAAACTTGGTTTACATTTAAACAATCTCCCTAAAAGCCTAGTCAACACTCTAGAGAATTTCTAATTAATCACTTAAAGGAATTAAATAAAAGGTCTTCTGTGTGTTGTCCTGGCAAACCTTAAGGGCAAAGTGACATAAAAATAAAGCAACCGAGGGTAAGGAGGTGACTTATTTGGCAAAATGCTTGCCATGCAATCAAGAGGGCCTGAGTTTGGTCCCAGCACCCTCCTCACTCCTCCCCTCCCCTTCAACCCTCTCCCATGGTCCCCATGCTCCCATGCTCAGGAGAGCTTGTCTTTTATTTTTTATTACTTCCCATGTATATTAGATCCATGTATGTCTTTCTTAGGGTCCTCATTTTTGTCTAGGTTCTCTGTGATTGTGATCTGTAGGCTGGTTTTCTTTGCTTTATGTTTAAAAACCACTTATGAGTGAGTGCATATATGATAATTGTCTTTCTGGGTCTGGGTTACCTCACTCAATCCAGATTTCTTGGTAAAACAGAACTTTTTCCAGGAACCTGCAGGTATCTGTAAGACAACTGGAACAGATTTACACCTTGGTGTCATAGAGAAAGGCTATCGCTTTAGGTTTAAAGGCATGGCCATTTTAGAAGACAATTAAAGGGAATTGGAATCTCTGGATCTTTGAAGACACATCTGAAACCTGTTAATCCTGGACTATGAAGCCTGTGAAAGAGATACACCTGTCTGTATTTTTAGCAGAAAACAAATGAAAAGAGTAATGAACTACCACTACCTTAAGTCATCAAATGCCATTAGACAAATCTAAGAGTGATAAATGAGCAGAAATGAGATAATTCTTTTAGCTACACAGGCAATCCGAAGTTTCACCATACTAGTCTTTGGCGAACACCAGTCTTAGAAACAGTGCTTGCCTTTAGCTGCTGAGTCCAGGAGCCCCGAACATTTTCCCTTGAAGGAGGGTTTAGTCTACCTGCTTTGGCAAGATGAGAGGATTCATCCTCCATATATAGTGTCTAAAAACCTGGTGAGGTAGAAGGCAGCTTTTTGCTGTGTGAATGGCTTTGCCATACCCAAAGGCAAGCCTCCAAGTGGAAGATCTTCTGTAACTATGTATCTTCTTGGAAGAGCAAGAGGTTGCTGTGGGAGCTGGCATGTCTGGGTCATAAGAAGCTCTTTTGTTAAATGCCATACTCTTAGTTCTACAAAGGCACTTGAGAACAGGTACCTTTACTTGCCAGGTGTATCCAAATTGACATGTAAGTTAAATTTAGACATATAGTTGACCCAATCAGTTACAGTTTACCAAAGCAAGTAAATGTAAGAAGGTTAGATGGAGTATTTTAGTAAGTCAAAGAATTTTGGAGGTGGAATGTCTCTTTGGTAGGTCCAGCACACCTGGGTACTCTTACCAAAAATGGCACTGAAGTCAAAATGGCAGCTATCCTAGAGTTTGTATTTTTCCAGAGTTGTTGTAACCCAGAGTTATAAGTTTTAAAGATTTTAAAACAAGCATGCACACACACACACACACACACACACACACACACACACACACACACACACACACACACACACACACACACACAAGACAACCATACTGTGGTCACATTATTTACACATATAAATTAACAGACAGACAAACAAAACTTTTTTGGGGGAGAACCTGTAAAAGCTGACCAACTTAAAATCCTGGTTTAGGTGGCAGAAGCCAGGGAAGCACACAGGTGATTCCTTTAACGACCAGGTCAGCAGATGGTACAAGGGAGAACAGAAACATAAGGATGGAACACCTGTGCAGTTTTATAGTGGGAGGACTGGGGGAAGCAGATCCATTGTAGAGGGAATCCCATTATGACCATATTAATGCCAGGAATGCAGACAAACAATAAACAGCTAGAGAAGGGGAGAGGGGGTTGGAAAGGGGGAACGGGAGTACAGCATCCAGAAACCATGGACATATGTGTGGTTTGTTTGTTTTATGTCATCAAAAATTTTTTGGTGTTAAGGGATGTAAGGTGTCAGATAGCCCCAATTCAAAAGGATTTTTGTAAAAAGCAGTCCAAGCGTATTTGGGGATCTGACTTTGAATTGTAGGTGCCCATCTTGCAAGTCTATGCTGACACTCGAAACTCAATATATCCGCTGTGATAGACTCTTGAGTCAAAAAACAGAGGGGTGTGGGAAATTCCTTGGAAGGACGTCTCCTACCTAAGTAACCTCACAGGGGCAGGGCAGATCCTTTCTCTCCCATATCCTGGAGCAAGGCAGGTCCTTGTCTAGTGAGGTCAGGTTGGCACCTGGCATAGCCTGTGACTTCAACAGAGTGCCCAACAAACTTATGAGACTCTGAACCTTAAGGCAATAGCTTGGTACAGGGAACTTACCCAGAAGAAGCCTATCTTAACCTGGCAAAGAGCAGGTGAGGGTAAGAAAGGTGTTTTCCCAACGTGCAGCCCTGGACCAGGGCTTAACCCAAACAATATGCTAGCCAACAAACAAACAAACAAAAAAAAATCTCAGCATCCAGAAAGATAAGAGAACTGCCTCAATGAAAGAGGATGTGGGTATGCCTTGGGGAACTCGGCTGGCAGTACTTGGATGCCGTTTTCACTTCTGTTTCCTTAGGCCCAGCTGGTACTGTTTCTCAACATACCTAGTAGAAAGGCAACAGCAAAGATGCTCACAAGCTACCTGACTCTCAGTGATGAAATGATGAACACGTGACTGCTAATTGCAATGTTTTATTTCCAGATGTTTAAATAACTGAGAGCTCTCAGACAGCATGGAAAATGGTCAGAAACAAAGCAAAGATCAAAAAAGAGCCTATTTTGGAGTTTGAAAAATAGGAAGTTATCATAAATGAGAGGCTATTCAAAAAATTGTAGTGATGGGAACACGTGGAAAATGCACTAAGAAACGAAACCTCCAGTTCAGCTTTATCTGCGAAAGTGCAGCTCACTATATTGTGAAGCTAGGGTAATAACATATATACTAACCTTTGTTACTACTGTGAAATTTAAGAAGTCAAAGACAGAACTTTAATTTAGTGATTTCTTAAATAAGTCCAATAGTTTTCTGATAAAGGCACATAGTTCTTTGTTAAAATTCTTCTATAGTTCCTTATTTTTTCAAAGAACATTCCAACCATGCAGAATATTGCCGTATCCTTTCAAAATAACACATTTTTAGTCTTTGAAAATTGTATACATTTATATATGTTTTGATAATATCCAACCATCACTACCTCCCTTCAAATTCTCTTAGTACTTCCCACACAGCAATGGCGTGATGGTTACGAGGGTGACCAAGTGCCTTGAAACTGGCTATGTGGCCATATACTTCCCTCCTACTCACCTTCAAATCCATGCTCTCTTTCTAAAACATATACGTATATACTTATATCTTTTAAATACAGTGTGTTGAGTCATTTTAATGTTACTTGTATATGGGTTTTAAAGGCTGACCATTTGGTACTGGACAGCCAATTGATATACTATTCTCTGGGGGCGACCATCTTTCCTTCTTCCTTCCAGCTTTACTCAGTTACCCATAACTGTGTGGGGTTGAAGTCTTGTGAGCTTTTTGCCATCAACTCTGGCCATGTTCACTGGAGTCAACCTTGCTCAGCTCACATTTGGGTGGTCATGTTGGTGAGACTTTATGGATGTAGCTTCTGATATTACTAGAAGACACGATCTCACAGTAAATTTCCCAGTCCTCTGGCTCTTACAATCTTTCTCTCCCCTCTTCTGTAATGGTGTCCCTGAGTTTTAGGTGTGGATTTTCCCTGAGTGTTAGGTGTAGGAGGGTCCTGAAAATCTAACCACTGGGACTGGGCTCCAGACTCCTGAATTTTGACTGGCTTTTACTTCCTGTAGTGGTCTCTGTCTATTATTATTCTTTGATGATGTTTGAAAACTGCACTTATGTCTGAAGACTTGAAGACCCACCTAACATTGTCTCCACACTCACACAACTTTGGTTCCTCATTTAAAAAAAATGTATCAAGCCATTTTGTTGTTACTTTTATCTTCAAAGGCAGTGATTCTCAAACTTTGTAATGCTAGGACCCTTTAATATAGTTCCTCATGTTGTAGTGACCCCCAACTGTACACTTATTTTCATTGCTTCTTTTCATTTTTATTTGCTACTCTTATGAATCATATACCTTTTGTGCTCTGACACAATGGAAACCCACATTTCAGAGAATGACCTCACTAGTTTGGTCTACATTACACACCCTAAGTCCATTTAAAAAGAATTATCAAGTACATGCTAATCACAACACACTTCAATGAATTAAATAATTAAAAAAAACCTTGTTTTCCTCTTATTTCAAACAGCAAGATAAATGTCTACTAAAATCTTGGACCATATAAAATCAATTATTTTTCTCAGTCTCTGAACATGACGAGCAATGAGGGCTGATGAGAAGCCAAGGACAATGGCATGGGGTTGTGATCCTACTTCATGTTCTGGCTTTGTGGGAGCCTAGCCAGTTTGGATGTTCACCTTCCTAGACATGGACGGAGCGGGGAGGACCTTGGACTTTCCACAGGGCAGGGAACCCTGACTGCTCTTCAGACTGGAGAGGGAGAGGGAGAGGAGTGGGGGGAGGGGAAGAGGGGTGGGAGGAGGGGGAGAGAAGTGGGAAGCTGGGAGGAGTCTGAAACTTTTTTTCCTTTTCTTAATAAAATAAAAAAAGTTTTTGAGAAAAAAAAGAATAAAAAAATTTTCATAGGAAATATTTCTGTTTCAAATAGCTATCATTTTTTTCCATGTAACTAAACTTGCTATATTCTATCTTTGGTATTTTTTGATATTGCCAAGAAGCTTTTGCATTCTTTTGTGAGACACAAAGGAGAGAGTAAACCGAAAATGCAAAATGTTACCTATTATTATATTATGTATATTTGTAAGTGCATTCCTGACTGCATATAGAATGGTAGAATGCAATACAGACTATAAGTTATAAGAACTAGCTTTTAATCTATGACTAACTCATATGCTCTTAGTTCTTAGAAACGTTGAGTTCTTATAAACTAAATAGATTGTGTCAGTTGTAAAACTATACTATTTTATATGATGACATGTATACACACCCAAGTTAATAAATTACCCAAATTCAAAAATATAAGCCGAACTATTGATTAGATTGTATTATCAGAGAATAGGAAGCTAGCCTATTAAAAAGAGATATTTCTAGTACAAAGAGATTGTTGCCAAGAGGAGAAGTAGAATCACGAAGGTCATCATGTACCTGGCCAATTGTATAAGCAACTGAAGAGCAGACTTCTGACCTAGCCACAAAAATTGTGTTTGGAGACAGGATCAAAGACTCGGTGATAGAAGGAGAAATGGCAAAGAGTGAACTTCAGGAGGACATCACAGAAATGAGCTTTCTCCTCTGGGAATGAGCTTTCTGAAATTTTGAGGACCATAAAAATGCTTTAAATACATCACTGAAGGGCTTCTTCAGAGGGGACTCAAATCTACAGTTTAAAGTTTGCTGGTTGAAAGTGGGAGAAAAAAAAAAGGTTTTGTTATGTAACTGACTGTGTTGGCTTGGGAGACCTTTGTGGCTATGGAAATGTTCATCCTATAGAACCACATGGCATGCAAATTCCAGGAGGATAAGATCTGCATTCTAACTGACAGAACAGCGGTGAACCCAATAAGACATGCTCTTGACAATGTAGATCAACACATCGGTTTGCATGGGTTCTGTAGTGCTGAGGCCTGTCTTATGTAGCGGTCTCTAATTACACTATCTAAGAGTGTGAGCGTTACACAATACAAAGCTAGCGGTGATCATTGGGCTTCTGGTGAAGGGATCACTCAGCAGCCTCATGCTATGCTCGATTTGTGGTCTCCTCTCACAGTACTTGAGCCCTGCACAACTGTGTTTCTCTGTGAGAAAAGCGCTGCACAGAAATCTAGGTGGTCACCGTGGAGATCCCTTCAAACTATTAGTGGTCCTACCTAGAAACTCATATCCTCCATAAATAAAGTATGGGTTGTGACATTATATGTGAACTTGGAAATTTGCCGTTGTCAAGCCCAACATAAGCTGTAGTGGAAACAAGAAAATGTGATTTGTGAAGCTGATTCAGCAAATGTTCTAAATAGCCCCGAATTTGCTCTTATTGTGAGAGATAAAACTTCAGGAAAATCTGAAAAGGCAATTAAGTTGTAAATGTGAAGTGTAATGTTAGAAGGAAACATGCTTGCAAGAGATTTATTTTAATAGCTGAGTAAATAAACTGTGGGCCCATATTATCTAGAAATGCAGAAATTCTGAAGGTATCATTGACATTTTCATTTCTGGTCCTTTGCATTTGAAGGAATTAATTCAGGGTTCTTGAATTTTGGGATGTATCAAAAATCCTTCTGCCAGAATTTGAAAAGTGAGCTTTATTTCACTTATAGCCACCAGGAAGAATCTAGGATGTGGTAAAGCTAAATCATCTAGCTACCTATTGGATAAGGGATTTGGGGGCAGCCCATTTGCTCTTCCCTCAGTTAAGACCCTGTGTCTTTTTACTTAGAGGTTAGTAGTGCATTGAAAAGCATTCTTTTAAAGGTTCCCTGTGTTCTCTTCTATTCTGACACTCATCTGTGCTTTCCAGATTAGAACTACCCTCTCTAGCACTTCCTCTCTCCTTGCTGGCAGTGCTGTGAATCGGGAGAGGTTTTATGCTGTGAGAAGGTAAGGACTTGAGGTCCCTCACTTATGCAAACTGATTGGCTTGTCTTCCCTCTGTCACACGCCTTCAGATTGAGTGGGGTGCATCTGCCAACTCAAACTTGACGAAACTGGATTTGTACATTAGCCCCAAAATACAGCAAAAGCTAGAAGCTATTGTGACTGCCTACGGTTCCATTTATCCTTTAGATAAGTGATCATTGATGGGATTCTGCCATCTCAATGCATTTTGGTATTCAAATATTTCTCTAGCTGCCTTCTCCATTCTTATATCTTGGGAATAATGTTTCTGTCATTTCCTTTTAACTGTCAAGACAAGTGAAATGGGAAAGACAGGTTAGGCAGTGTAAGTCTCTTATGCTCCAGGGAACCAAGAATGAGCTGAGACTCTAGATCCACTGCTGGCCTGGGAATCTCAGCATCTGGCCTCTGCTTTCTGAGTGTTGTCCACATAAAATCTGAAGACAGTTGACAAAGTAAAGCTCCATCATCAATCTGCTTTGAGAGGGCATTTTTTTTCATGCCTGTTGATACTAAAAGTATATTTATTCTGAAACAGGCTGTATCTTTCAATGAGGCTTCTTGAACGTTCTTATGGCTGAGTCCTTATGAATCTCTTCTGACCCAGTGAGCAGGCATGATTGCCAGCACCCCTACTCCAACTCCTAGCCACTTACGTATTTTCTATTGTTCATTACTTTTCAATGTAATTTATTATTTTACATGTTTGTAAATATTATAGAGATTCCCTTGAGAAAAGACTGTTTTTATACATAAACCTGGGCATCACGTCTTACATAGAAGGCATTTAAAACTGCGACTTAATGCGTGCACGAGTCCCACACTCCACATTTTAGTTGTCTCTGGAAGATTTTATTTTTTGTCAGATCTGTAACAGATGATGGTTGAGTTTTGTCCAACAAATTAATCACCAAATTTTAAGAGCAATTGAATTTGTCTTTTTAAAAACTGGAGAAAAATTATTCTAGCTAGCGTTTATAATTTTTATAAATTTTAATATTTAGATAGATATTTAATATTTAGATAGAGGATATTAACAGCCGACTCTATGTTCTTTACATACACCATTGATTTTAGTCCATAACATACCATATGTGAAAGATACGGTTTTAATGCCTATTTACGTATAGAGGAATGAAGACATAAAACATCTAAGTAATTTCTTCAGTCAGGCAAAAGTTGAGTTACAATTAAAGTACATACCATGTTTTTTTGTTGTTCATGTTATTAACCTTGACTTTATGCTTCTTTCTTACCGTATGGTTGATTAAGTTTCAGTGTGACGTATTTTTCACAAAACTGGGTTGAATGCTTGGCACTTAGTTTATCAGTGCTCAGAGATGAGGTCTTGGTGAATGAATGTGTCCTATGACCTCTCAGTCTACTTATGAGTTCACAACTTGGAAGATGGCAGAAACACTATGAAATAGGCTCTAGTTTGATGAGATAGGTATTGGGGTGGAGCTTTCCCTGAAAGCTGTGGTTTGTACCCAGCTGCCACCTTTTCCTTCCTTCCTTTTTTTTCTTTCCTTCCTCCCTTCCTTCCTTCCTTCCTTCCTTCCTTCCTTCCTTCCTTCCTTCTTTTCTTTCTTTATTCCTTCCTTCCCTCCTCCATCCATATATCCATTCACCAATATATACATCTATCATCTATCTATCTATCTATCTATCTATCTATCTATCTATCTATCTATCTATCTACCTATCTATCTATTTCTGCCTGTCTATCTATTATTCCTGTCTCCTTGAAAATGAATGTCCTTTTCTGCCATATGTTCCTGCCACTATGATGTTTTGTTTTACCATGGTATCCCCCAAATTAGCCTTGTGTTGTAGAAGTTTCCAACGTCCAGCTCCCGGACGCCTGGCTAGCTTATACCCTGAGATAACAACACACAAATTGTATTCATTTAAACACTGCCTGACCCATTAGTTCTAGTCTCTTATTGGCTAACTCTCACATCTTGATTCAACCCATTTCTAATAATCTGTATGTCACCACGAGCTTGTGGCTTACCAGGAAAAATTCAGCATGTCTGACTTGGCAGCTTCATGGTAGGCAGCTCTCTGTCTTCCTCCTTTCTCCCAGCATTCTGTTATTTCTATTCCACCTATCTAAGGTACTGCCCTATCAAAAGGCCAAGGCAGTTTTCTCTATTCAACCAATGAAAGCAACACATAGAAAGAAGACCCTCCTACACCAGCCATGAATTAAAACCCTTAAAATCATGAGATAAAATAAACATTTCCTTCTTTCAAGCTATTTGCTTCAAGTTATTTTGTTATAGTGATGAAAAGCTGAATAACAGGGATATTACCAGTTTAGTGGAAGGAGATTTTATTGACTTTTAACTAAAGCACATGTTTAGAAGAATCCAGAGCTCACAACTCTGACAGGAGACCCCTAAATGGATTTCTTTCAGTACTTATTAATTATAAAACTTGAAGGCAAACACAAGAACCTGAGACAATTACTATGGTTGCGATGTACCTGCCATATTGCATTCTGGCTCCAAAAGGACTGAGGAAAATTCTGGCCCCTCTTATTCTCCCAAGAACCACACTTTCTCTCCTTTAAGGTTTGCCAAGGACTTGCTTATTCCTTCTTTCCAGCTTAACATGAGTTTCACCTCGCAGACCAAATGTCCTTTTCAAATGGATAACTGACCACAACATAAACAGATTCCTATAACAGCTCCCTGCCCCATCAGGGGTCATGCCCACTGCCAGAATCCCAGGCCACAACTTGGCTGAGGTCTTCACGTCCACCAGAGCCATTCACACCACCAAAATCACTGCTCTGGCAGAGGATTCTCCCTGCTGGACCAGAGACTATGTATCAGCAGTCAGAACTCCAGCCTCTAACCAGGGCTGAAGCTCACTTCTTGTCCAGAGGCTACCCTCACTATCAGAAGTCCAGCCTCCAACTCAAGTAGAGACCCTCTATTCAGCCACAGATCACACCAGCCAGAAGACCAGAGAGGAAACAGAGTGCAAGGAACAAAACACTCATCCAACAAAGATAAACTCAGAAACTGGTACCTAGACATGTAATCACCTCAAATCCAGCTGCCTAGACTTCAGTTTAAGAACTCAACCTTGAACTGTAGGGTTAAGCCCAGACTTAGGGGGCGTGTTTGCCTCGGGTTAATGTTTACCTATAAATCTGCTGGCCATGCCGCCATTTTTGTTTTTTGACCATAGTATTGTAAGTCTATTTTCCCCATTAAAGCTGTATATATTTTTTACAATCTGTCTACATTTATTTACCCCACTACATCTTCACGCCCAATGTGGGGCTTTGCAGATACCCGCCCCGAATCAGAGGGTCCTGGGGGTGACCGCTGGGAGCCAGCGGCACCCCCCACTCTGGAGGCCTCTCTCTTTGCACAGATTATACCCTCTCAGCACTGCTCCTTGCCGGTTCGCTTCTGCCCAACTTAAGGCGGCAGAAGCAACTGAGATTCTGAGTCTCTGAATATCTACAGCAACTCAATTTTTCCTGGCGCCCAAAGTGATGGAAGATGTAGGATTAAGCCCAGCCTTAGGGGGCGTGTTTGCCTCGGGCTAATGTTTACCTATAAATCTGCTGGGCATGCGCACAGCCGCCACTTCTGCTTCCTGTTCTCTGCGGGAACCTTAGTACTGTAAGTCTATTTTCCCCATTAAAACTGTATATATTTTTTTACAATTTGTCTACATTCATTTACGCCGCTACACAGAACAGCAAAGGCTATTCATTACCAGAACTCACCCTATACAGAAAGTCCTGGACATGCCAACATAGCTGAAGAACAAGAAAAATCTCCTTAAAACTGACTTTATGGTGACAATAGAGGATATTAAAGAGAAAAATGAATAAATCCCTTAAAGAAATTGAAGAAAACACAAACAAAATTAAAGAAAACACAAACAATAAATCCCTTAAAGAAAGCCAAGAAGAAACAAACAGATGAAGAAAACAAATGCATTCAAGACTTGAAAATGGAAATAGAAGCAATAAAAAGTTACAAACTGAAGGAATTCTGAAAATGGAAAATCTAGGGAAGGAAATAGGAACTACAGAAGCAAGCATAACCAACAGAATACAAGAGCTGTAAAAGAAAATCACAGGCATTGAAAATGTAATAGAAGAAACAGATTCATCTGTCAAAGTAAATGTTGAATGTAAAAATTTCCTGACATTGAGCAACCAGGAAATCTGGAATATTATGAAAAGACCAAACTTAAGAATAATAAGAATAAAGGAAATAGAAGAATCCCAGCTCAAAGACCCAGAAAATATTTTCAACAAAACACAGAAGAAAAATTTTCTAACCCAAGAAAGGATATTCCTATAAAGGTACTAGAAGCTTGCAGAACACCAAATATATTGGACCAGAAAAACGTCCCCTCAACACATAATATTCAAAATATTTAACATATTGAACAAAGAAAAAATATTTAAAAAGGCAGCAAGAGAAAATGGCCAAGTAACAAATAAAAACAGACCTGTTAGAATTATACCTAGCTTCTCAATGGAGACTCTAAGAGCCAGAAGACCTCAGAAGATGTCTTACAGACTCTCATAGGACACAGATGCCAGCCCAGACTGTGATATGCAGCAAAACTTTCCATCACCATTGCTGGAGAAAAAAAACAATATTTCATGATAAAGTCAAATAAGACAATAGCTATCCACAAATCCAGCCCTAGAGAAGGTGCTAGAAAGAAAACACCAACCCAAGGCCTTAACTACCCATGGAAACATAGAAAGTAAATAATTTTATACCAGCAAAACAAAAAGAAAACACACACACACACACACACACACACACACACACCCCACACCTACCACCACCAAAAACCAATAGGTAAAAATCTTTGGTCATTGATAAGTCTCAATATCAATGAACCTAATTCACCAATAAAAGACATAGACCAACAGAACAGATATGAAAACAGGATTGTTCTTTCTTTTGTGTACAAGAAACATACCTCAACATCAAAGATATTCTCCAAGCACATGGACCTATGAAACAAGTTGGTATCTAGTATCTAACAAAATAGATTTCAAAACAAAAAAGAAAGAGGACACATGTTACTCATCAAAGGAAAAATCTACCAAGATGATCTTTTAATTCTTGACATCTCTACTCCAAATGCAAGAACACAATTTTGTAAAGGTAACACTACTAAATTTAAATCACACCACAAACCTCACGTATCAATAGTGGGATATTTCATACTACACTCTCACCAAACAGATATGCCATCCTGACAAAAACCAAAAGTGCTGGAGATAAAGGAGGTTATGAATGAAATGGATCTAAAAGTTATCTACAAATCATTTCACCCAAACACAAAAGAATATTTCTTCTTCTCGGCACCTCTCAGAACATTTTCAAAAAATGATCACAAACTCACTCACACAGAAAGTCTCAACAAATACAAGAAAATAATAAAATCTGCAACCTATCAGACCACCACAGATTAAAACTGGATTTCAATCACAGAAACAACAGATAACATACAAACTCATGGAAATAGAACAGTTCTCTACTGAATGACTGCAGGTTCAAGTCAGAAATAAAGAAAGAAATTAAATACTTCCTAGAAGTCAGTTAATGGATGCACAGCATATCCAAACACACTGGGACACAATGAAAGTGGTGCTAAGAGGAAAGTTTATAGCACTAAGTGCCTACATAAAAAACTAATTGCCTATGTAAAGAAGTTGGAGAGATAGTATACTGGCAATTTGACAGCACACCTAAAAGCTCTAGAGCAAAAAGAAGCATCTATACCCAAAAGGAGTAGACTGTAGGAAATAATCAAACAGAGGACTGAAATCAATAAAACTGGGAGAAAGAGAACAGTACACACAATCAATGAAAGAAAGAGTTGGTTCTTTGAGAAAATTAACAAAGCCTTGTTCAGACTAACTAAAAGCTGAGAGAGAATATCCATGTTAACAAAATTGGAAATGAAGAGGGAAGCAACAATAGACACCAAGGAAATCCAGAAACTCAACAGGCCATACTTTATAATTCTGTACAACATCAATTTGGAAAATCTAATAGAAGTGCACTAATTTCTTGATAGGTACCAAAGTTAAATCAAGATCATAAAGACAATTTAAATAGACTTATAACAATAAGGAAATAGAAGCAGTCATTAAAAGTCTCTCAATCAAAAAAAGTACAGAGCCAGACCGTTTTTATGCAGAATTCTACCAGACTTTCAAAGAAGAGTGAATGCCAATATTCTTCAATCTATTCCACCAGGTAGAAATGGAAGGGATACTGTTAAATTCATTTTATGAGACTACAGCTACCATCATATGCAAACAATACAAAGATTCAAGAAAGAGAATGACAGATCAATTTTCCTCATGAAGATTGATGTGAAAATATTCAATAAAATACTCGCAAACTGAATCCAAGTACACATCATCGTACTTGGATTTCATCTTAGAGATGCAGGGATAGTTCAGCATATGATAATCAGTCAATGTAATTTACCATATAAACAAAATTTTAAAAAACCCACATAAGCCTCTCCTTAGATACTGATAAAGCCTTTTATAAAATCTAACACTCTTTCATGAGAAATGTCTTGGAGAAATTAGGGATATAAAGGACATTAATAAACACAATAAAGGCAATTTATAACAAGTTTATAGCCAACATCAAATTAAATGGAGAGAAACTCTGTAGTAATAGGAGCGGCGGGGCTGTGTCCCCAGCACCCCGGCCACCTGGCTACCTTACGCCCAAAATAACAACACACAAACTGTATTCATTTAAACACTGCTTGGCCCATTTCTATCTAGCCTCTTCTTGGCTAACTCTCGCACCTGGACTAGCCCATTTCTAGTGTAGCCCACGAGGTGGCTTACCAAGGAGATTCTAGCCTACGTCCATCCTGGGTCGGAGCTTCATCACGTGTGTCTGCCCGGGATCGGGCAGCATGGCGTCTCTGCTCCAGAGAACAGAACTGTCCGTCTGAGCTCACTTCCTCTTCCTCCCAGCATTATGTTCCGTTTACTCCTCCCACCTATGTTTTAACCTATGAGGGCCAGCCAAGCAGTTTCTTTATTACTTAACCAATGAAATCAACAGATTGATATATGACACTCCCACATCAAAACTCAAAACAATTCCACTAAAATCAAGAATAAGACAAGGCTGCTCACACTCACCTTAAATTCAATACAGTATTTGGAGCTCTAGAAGGAATTACACAATAACTGAAGGGGATCCAGGGGATGCAAACTGGGAAGAAAAGAGTCCAAGCATTGCTATTCACAGATTATATGATAGCATATGTAAACTATCCCAAAAACTCTAGCTGAGAATTCCTACAGCTTTAGCAAAGTGGCTAGATTTACAACAACAACAAAATCAGTAGCCTTTTAATATATACATGACGAATGGGTTGAGAAAGAAATCGGACAGAAAAATAACACCCTTAACAGTAGCCACAAATAATATAAAATATCTTAGAGGTAACTCTAACTAAACAAGTGAAGACCAGTAGAAACTTCAATTCTTTGAAGAAAGAAATTGAAGAAGGTATCAGAAGACAGAAAGAAGTCCCATACTCATGAATCAGTAGAATCAACATAGTAAAAATGACTGTCCTACCAGATTAAATTAATTCCCATCAAGATTCCAGCATTATTCCAACAAACCATGGAAGGACAATACTCATCTTCATATAAAACAACAAACACCCAGGATAGCTAAAACATCCCTGTACAATATAAAACCTCTGGAGGTTTTACCATCTTTGATTTCAAACTGCACTATAGGGTGATAGTAATAAAAAAGATGCACAGGATTGTCATAAAAACAGACAGGTTGATCAATGGAATTGAATTAAAGACACTACCATGAATCCACACACCTATGGACACCCAGTTTTTGAAATAGAAGCCAGAAATTACAACAGAAAAAAAGAAAGCATCTTTAACAAATGATGCTGGTCTATCTGGATATCAGCATGTAGAAAAATGCCAGTAGATCCATATTTATCATCATGTGCAAAACGTAAGACCAAGTGGATCAAGTACCTCAACCTAAAACCAGATATACTGGTTGTGGGATGGGGCATGCCTTTAGTTTCAGCACTCGGGGAGGCAGCAGCCGGCTGTTCGGGGCCAGCTTGGTCTGCAAAGTGAGTTCTGGTACAGTCAGAGCTACACAGAAAAACATTATTTGCTGGTTTTGTCTTCTGAAACAATAGTCACTTGTACATTTTGTATACATAAGTTGAATTTTACATTAGAGAATTTAAATTTATATTATCAATC
>NC_022009.1:77020470-77024098 GCF_000317375.1 Microtus ochrogaster
ACTAGTTTTCATAAGACATTGGGGCTTTGCAAGTCAGAGACTTTTATTTGAGTCCCATCTGAAGGTTACTCTTGATATAGACCCTAAGCTGAGTTAAATATCTTCAAAAACTCCTGCAGGAATAACATATTTATGAATTTTAGTACATATTAACTTTCACTGTTGGTTGTCAATCCATTTATTGACTCACCACTAATGTTATATGCTACATTTCCTATTTCTTTATAATCTGAAGTTTTTCAGATCATTCTCATCAACAGACTGTTAACTCTTCATCAGATACACCATATATACGTGTGTGTGTGTGTGTGTGTGTGTGTGTGTGTGTGTGTATTCAAAGAATAAGGACAGTTTTATTAGAGTTTTAAAGACACACCATTATCAGACAAACTATACACCCTAGCATAGGCTGGGATGGGGATCACAGATAAGAGAAAGAAAGAAAGTTATGTCTTCTGAGTTTGGGTCCAAGAAACCTGGCATGTACAACACAGCAAACCACCATCAAGCAGCCCCATGGGCTTCGGTGCCTTCAGTGAGAAGGGCAATAGTCTTGGGAGTGTTATTTTGAGTTATTCTATACCAGTTCACATATATCTTTTAAAAAGCTCTAGTGTCCACTCTTTCTATATTTCCCAATTATTCATGTTCTTCTTTGTTTTGAATTCTTTCATCTTAAATGAAAAAAGCTTGGATTTTCCATTTCATATTTTTAAAGTCTCAAGATAATTTTCATGTTATACTTAAGATACACAGAATACTAAAATTACTTTGTATACCTAATAGTCATTTACTTTATTATTCAGAAGATTATATTGAATTATTATAAATAGAAAAGCAACATAATTTTCACTCAGCTTTGTTACTATGAGGATCTTTTAGGTCTTGAAACTAAGAACACAGAGGAAGAACTGGGTCTTAAATCACAGCTTAGTCACGTCCTTGCTTAAGCCAGGGACCACCTCTTCTTTATGTTAAGAAAATTGTGTCTCTTCAAGACTCATTTATAATCTACTACTCTCCAGTACCATGATAGAAACCTGGCTTCATGGATGCCCTGCTTCCCTTGTCACTCAGGCTGGAAGAACATAGTGGCTAAGTCTGTTGTTACTCAGGAAATGACTCCAATCTCTTCTGAAACTGCCATGGTAGCATGGACGATGTCATCAGCTGCATCCTAGCTTTACTTCTATTCAAGCTGAAGAGCTGCCGGACCTTTTTGCAAGGTTCCTTAAAAAAATGTGTCTGTCTGTCTGTCTTAGTTAGGGTTTCTGTAGCTGTGGTAAAACAGAGACCAAAGGTGACTTGGGGAGGGAAGGCTTCATTGTGCTTACATTTCCACATCATAGAGCAACAAAGGAAGTCAGGGCAAGAACTCAAGGCAGGAAACTGAAGGAAGGAACTGAAGCAGAAGCCACCGAGGAGTGCTGCTTACTGGCTTGCTCTTTATTGGTTGTTCAGTCTGCTTTCTTTTATACCTGGAATCATCTACCCCACAAGGTAGTACCACCCACAATAGGTTGGGCACTTCTATAATAATCACTATTTATTAAAATTCACTATAGACTTTTCTATAAGTTATTCTTATGGAACATCTTAAATGAGAATCCTTCCCAAATGATTGTAGTTTGTGTCAAGTTGACATAAAACTAATCAACACTGTAATCAATCACCTACCTATCATTGGTCTAATGATCATCTATATATCTCTACATATTGGCTATCTACTTTTATCTTCTAACTATTTGCCCAACTATCACCTATATATTTTCTAATTGATTAATCTATATTTCTTTTTATTAGCCATTTTTCTGGCTATATCTATATGTCTACTACCTACCTATTGTCAATCAATCTGTCATTTTCTGTCTTTTTTTCTATCTGTCTGTCTATCTATCTATCATCTATCTATCTATCTATCTATCTATCTATCTATCTATCTATCTATCTATCTACCTATCATCTATTTGAAATCTAGATACTGATTAGTTGATATCTCAGAGGGAGATCTTTCTGATTCTCTGAAGAAAAATATAACAACAAACTTACCAAGAAATAGTGCTGAAAATAAGGAAAACCTGTTAGAATAAAAACTACCCTTTATCATTTCAGTCTCTGGATATATATGAAATAAAAACATCCAAAAACATCTATATAATGATCACAAATTTTCAAAACCCCTGCCCTATTTGTTACTTAATTTGTTGTTGCTCCTAAGGACTGTTTAGATTAGCTCATTTGTGCAATGTTGCAGAATGGAACTAACTCTTGGATGTTTGTGTTTCTCTCTGCTCAGGATACTCGCAGAACTGTGAAATCACCCTCCTTTATCGTGTCGACTTTTCAACATCCTCCCGTCTCTCACCCTTGGCGAGCTGAAGGTCCTCTCCCTGTGCCTGTCTACTTCTTCACTTTGAGTATTTTCTTTGCTTCCTTCCTATGTGCTTCTCTAAAAAAATGAGAGGAATAGGATGGTCTGACCTGCCTTTTAGATGAAAGAGAGAAGCTTTTAGCTTGACTTTGACCCTGTACCTTCTTTGATACTTCTTGAATTGCAATATCAAACAGCACCTCCATTCTCCAGTCCTCCTGAAATGGCACGGAATTTTCCAGTTAACTCTTTCCAGTCCCGTTCTCCATGGGCAGACTGAATCTAGCATGTGCTTCTACTTAGCCTCACAATCAAAATGTATTAATTTAAACATATGTTCATATTTTTTCATAGCTGGGTCTGCTCTATCTTTAAAAATAAATAATAGCAGGAATCAGTGTGTTGTTAGAGCAAATGTTCACTCTTACTAGTCTGATATGTCTTATATCATTTTAGATTTTTCAAAGCAATTATATTTTTCTTCAAGAGTTTTAGAGAGATCATCTCTAGCTTCTATGCCTATTTTTAACTCTAAAACTTTTTTTCTGTGTGTTCAAATTATCAATTAATTCACTTATTCTTTCTCCTATGAAATGCCTCACTACTAAACCTTTTTTTCTGGAAAGAGTTAGAGTTAAACTTAAGGACAAAGGATCATTCATGATTGGTTCTTGTCCTATGATAAACCAAGTGAAGTCCTTCCTTCATCCCTCTCTCCCTCCCTCCCTCCATTCCTTCCTTTCTTCTTTCCTACCTTCCTTTCTTTGAGACAGTATTTTGTGATGTAGCTAAGGTTAGACTCAAATTCTGTATTCAGTCAAGGATGACCTTGAACTTTGTATGCTCCAGCTTTCACCTTTTCAGTGCTAGGATTACAAGCAAATATTACCATGCCCTCTTGATTAGTTTATCATTCACAAATACATAAATTAACCCTTTTATTATTTCCCAATGCTTTGCAAATCTCTTGATAAACTTAGGATTAAATTATTTGCTAATATCTTCATTTATTAAGTCATGAAACAATTTTATGACTGATATTAAAATATTCATTTCTAAGATAAAAAAGAAAAGTCAGGGTTATAATCAAGAGAGTCTGATTCGTTTGCAAATTGTATAAAATACACACCAATAATTATATTATTTTTTAGCAGTTGAGTTTAAAGCTGCTATTCAATATACATATTAGAGTATTATTCAGCAGTAAAAAACAAGGACTTCTTGAATTTTGCATACAAATGGATAGAAATAGAAAAC
>NC_022009.1:77024720-77032400 GCF_000317375.1 Microtus ochrogaster
TCTTTAATAAATAAATAAATTAATAAAATAAATAAAACTACTATTCATAAAAAATTCCCCAATAAGTTAGAATGTCTATTTAACAACTAACCCATGGGAAGTGACTCAGCTCTCTGGATGAACACTGAACACTAACATACTTGGATGGTCCTTTTCTGTTCTTTTTTCCCTCGACGGTTTTTGAAGTTTCTGACACTTCGTGTCAGTGAAAAGTCTCCTGATACCAATTTTTGATCACTCTATACCATGATGCAGTTGGGAACTCCAGCATAAATCTGCCTTCAGAATGGCAAGGACATTTACATATTTGGAAATTTACTTTAGCTTTAGTTAAACAATAAAACCAACAAACTAGCTTGTAAATTAAAAATAGAAGTAGCATGTATCTTAGCTACAGCATTCCTGAGCATATACCTAAAGGACTCCACGTCCTGCTTCAGAGACACTTGCACAAACTTGTCTGCTGCCGTCATAGTTAAAGAAAAAGGAGCCAGAACCAGTCTGAATCTCCATCCACAGATGAATTATAATGGAAATGTGGCTCATGTACATAATGGATACCACTCAAAACTAAAAAAAAAAAAATGAAGCTATGAACATTTCAGAAAAAGGGATAGATATGGACAGTGTAAAACTAACTGAGGTGCTAGAAAGAAAAGAGCAGAAGTCTCCTTCAGGGATTTTTAGCTCTAATGCATGAGCGCAAACGTGGATAAGATTTGAAATGTTAGAACGGACAGTGAGAGTAAAACGAGGTGTCGAGGAAGTGAGAGACAAAATGACACAGAAAGCATGAAAGCAGAAGGACGACGGAGGGAAGAAGCTGCGGTGTGGAGCAAGTATAGGGAGATGAGAAAGAAGAATCGACCAAAGCACACTTCATTAGAAAGTGCCAACACGATCGCTAATACTTTGCAGGACAACTAAAATTATTTAATAAGTAAAACAAAAGGAAGCAAAACAGAAAAATTAAGTTCTAGAAATTAATTTTAAAATACACTAATCATGCAATGCTATTTATAAGAGGCAGCTGATATATACTTTTTAGTAAGCAACTGTATATATATTTTAATATGCTATGAGACATTAAAGTAATATCTTTCATTTGCTTTTTCTGCTTTTAGTAAAGAAAGGACTTAATTCTAGCTTCTGCCTGCTAGGTCCACTCATCCTTGTGTCCCTGAGAAGTTGTTGAATGACGTCATCTCTCAGCACAGACTATACACCCTTCGGTTGTGGAGTAATTCAAAAAGTTAGCCGTACTAAAAATGGCTTCGGTTTTTATTGTGTAACAGATGCCACCGCCTGTATTGACAGCAGAGCCACATCTCAGTGCTGCAGATAGAAAAGGAGAGGGTTGGAGCCTGTGATGCTAAAGTGCTGAGATCACCATCATTTATTATTAATGAAAATAAATAAGAAATAAAAGAAAAAAATAACTTTTGTTCCTGCAGAAGTGCATGCAAGGTCTGTAGTGTGCATTGCCCGGTCACCAGTTCCACTATTTCCCACATCACACCCCAAACATGTGCTGTGTGGCTGAAAATCCTCTCTCTATGGCCTTGTCATTTTGAGTTTTTATAAATCCCCTTACCCCAGCATCTGTCTCACCGTCACAAGACACTGAAGCTCCTTTCACCTTGTGTTTACATCACAAAGCTCAAGAGAGCTATTGACTTTGGTGGTTTGTTTAAAAATACCTAGAAAAAAATATGAGCACACCCGTCATAAGAAAAGATAGAGGGAGCTATGAATTTTGTTAGGTGACCTCTTATGAAACGTTCAGGCTGTCTCTGACACTCTCTCAGAGAGAACTGAGGTTATCAATGGAGCAGACATCATGAGAAATTCCATGGTAGACTTTCCCCACCACCCAGCTCCTGAGTTTGTGATCCATGGAAAGTGTGAGATATAAAAATGGAAAGTGCTCTGGAAAAAGTAACGTTTTGTACTAATAAATATATTGAATAATAATACTTAGTTAAAATGTCAAAAAATTTTAATTTTCTACCCCACTGTCTTGGAATTAAAAAGAGGGGGAAATATTTATTCTTTTATATTTCCTTTACTGCCAACTTGCTTCTTTTACTTTTTCTCTGAGAACATAATGAAAAAAATGAAAAATTGGAACCAAGGGGTTGGCTCAGTCAGGAAAATTGCTTACGACTGAGGCTTGGCACCCTGTGTTCAATCCATGTCACCCAACTAAAGGTGGACAGAAGTGACTCCACACAGTTGTCCTCTGACCTCCACATGTCCCTTGAGATGCACACTTTACACATACACACAGCATGCGCACACATACAGAAGCCATTTTATATTCAAAAATAAAAATGTGCCCAATCAAAGCAAATATTAACAAATTGATACTACACATGGCATTAGAAGGATCAAGAGTTTCAAGCAGAATTTATTCTGTGCTTGGACCTTTGGCAGTTGAAAGACAGAATCCTACATGTTCAATGTAACCAGGACTGAGTTAAGGTTTTAAAAATATTTTTCCAACCTTATGTAATGTTGTTCTATTTTTCATTATATTATCCATTCTAATGCTTATCACTCTTCATTGGAGGACTTATTTTGGTTAAAAATTAACAGAAAAGCAAGTATAGTATTGAATGATAAAGTTCTTGGGAATAGTTAGGGGTAGAAATAAATAGAAATACTCTGCCCTTTACTTGGGATTTGAGAAAACAATATATTTATCACTCATATTGTTTTGTATATTCATTTATTTATTGTGGGATTCACATTTGTATTCTACAACAAAACACAAATGCTTATTTAATATTTGATTAGCGTTACAATCTTCCTTTTCTTTGCTTTCACATGATGAGTGCAAATTTGTTCTTTTTAAATCTAACTCAATAAAATATAAGATAAACCAAAAACTATCACATTGAAGTTTCATAGGACAAACTAAAAGAAAGAACAGGGCCTAAGAGAAGGCATAAGAATTAGAGACCTACTTGTTCACACACTCAGGAATCCCATAAAAAAATGCTAAACTAAGAGTCCTAATATATTCTCAGAGGACTTGGGTGCAAACGTGGGCAGGCTCTGTGCTTGGTGCTTTCTGCTTCAGTCTCTGTGAATTGATGTGAGGTTTGCTCCTGCTAATTTAAAGGGTCTTGTTCTCCTGGTGACCCCCATCCCTGCTGGCTCTTGCCTTCTTTCCACCTCTTCTTCCACAGAGTTCACTGAGCTCTGAGTGGAGGGATTTAATGAAGACATCCCATTTAGAGCTGAGTGTTCCAAGACTCTCACTGTCTGCATGCCTGACTGTGGGTCTATTTGTTCCCATCAGCTGTGGGAGGAAGCTTTAGATTTATGTTTTCAATGAGGCAAAGGAAGCAGTTTTCAAATATTACCTCGAAGGAGAGGAATCTGAAAGTTGTTGTGTAAGAAATAACTTGATTATTTGTCTTTTTAGTAAAGTTAGAGCTTTATAATTTTGTAGCCTGGAATTTAGGATTTATTTGACATTATGCTCTTAGTCTCTATGCAGGATAGATAGTCACAGTTCACAGAGGAGGGGCAGTGGGTGTGGCTAACAGCAAAGGGCTTCCAGACTAGTGAAGAGTTCTTTCAATTTTTCCAATTTGCTGTTTTGAGTATATAATTATCATCTTGTCAAGTTTACTTTGATAACAAAGGCACTATTACATTTCCAAAATCCTAAATCATTGTTTCACTTTCCACATGGCTGGGCTGCTAGAAGTCAGGGTTGAAAAGCATGCGCTGTTCTTGCAGAGGACCCATTGCTTAGCTTTCAGTGTACACGTTGCACAGTTCCAGGCTGTCTCTAACTCCAACTAGAGGGGATCCAACAGACTCTTCTACACTCTTGGGGTACCTCAATTCATATGGGCACAACATGCACATGCAAATAATTAAAAATAAAAAAGTAGAATATGAAGGTTTACAAGTAAAGAGAGAGTATAAAAGCTTGGAGCTGGTCCAACTCTGAGCCTTCCCTTTTATCTCCTACATCACCAGTGCACAGCTCTAGGGAAGAGAGCTCAAACCACTGTGCTTTGGCTCAACAAGTCCCTACTGATGAATATGTTGCTTCTCTTTCTCATTTACTATTTTGAAGGTGTTTGTGTGTGCACATATTCATGTGTGTAGGCATACTTTCATGTGGAATGCATGGTGCAAAGATTAGTGTTGTTACTGGATACCTTCTACAATTCTTCCTTAACCTTTTTTTTTTTTTCCAGATTTATTTAGTGTATGTTCATGAGTGTTTAGCTGTACATATGTCTGTTCACTACATGGAAGTCTGGCATCTGCAGAAATTGGAAGAGAGCTTCAGATCCTCAGGAACTAGAGTTACAGACGATTGTTAACCAACATGTGGATGCTGAGAACTGTATCTTCCATAAGAATAGCAAGTGCTTTTTCCCCAAGTTCCCCCATCCTCCCTTTCTCCCTTTTCTCTTCCTATCTCCTTTTACCCCCATCACACCCCACCCCAAGATCCCAATTTTCTCCCTGGCAATTTTGTCTACTTCCCATAGCCAAGAGGATAACTATGTTTTTCCTTGGGTTCACCTTCTTACTTAGCTTCTTTAGGTTCACCAATTGTAGACTCCGTGACCCTGATTTATGGCTAGAAACCAATTATGCGTGATCTCACTGATCATCTAGATGAATGGTCCAACAAGTTCCACAGATTCCCGTTTCTGTTTTCCATCACTAGGATTATAGATGCATGGTGCTACCTCTGGCTCTTTATGTGGTTGTTGGATATTTAAGTTCAGGTCTTCATTGCTGTGCAGCAACCGTTTTAACTACAGAGACATCATTTGACCAACTTCTTAGATTGCTGTCACATACCTGGATATCTGTTGCTGGCTCTTGGCAAGAAGTCACATTTTCTTACCAAATTCCTTGTCCATAAAGGTTCTTGAAAGCTCTTAGGCAGCAACAGCTGGCTTTCCCACAGTAGTGCTCCGGAGCGAAAAGTACAAGTCTCAATATCTTTCATGTCCCAACAAGTAGACATTCTATGTATCATTTCCATAACATTTTCAGATTATGCAAGTAGTGGGAAAACACAACACAAGGGCATGGATGCAAGAGAAAAAGACCTTCAAAAGCCCTTGTGAAGATGGATTAGATGAAGAAACCAATCATCAAATTCTAGCTTTGGGCATACTAACTTTGAAAGAATATCCCCGAATGCTAATGCCTACCTAAATGGTCTTTCAACTGCTATAAAAATAGTGATATACCTCAGTTATTTGTGTTCTAAGATAGGTTTCTAATCCCCGATTTAGTGTTTGAATTCAAAGTACAGCTCAGTAGTTAATTCTTCAGGAACATTGGTAAGATCCATCAGCTACATGCAAAGATGTAATCTCTCACCTCACAGAATAAACACCCCTTACTGGCACTCTCTGAGAAGTAATGGTTGTATAATCCTCATTAATTTAACATTCAATATCCAGCAAACATTACCTCATTATGTAGGCCCTATTGTTACAGCACTATCAGTTCAATTGCCTTCTAATCAATGTAAGTGCAGTTTTGAGCGGAAATAGTGGTAAAGGCTGAGCAATCTGTAGATTTACAATGTGATATTTGGAGGTTACAAATAAACCGGAGGCAGCTGAATTGGGGGTGGATCACTCTGAGAAACTTGTAACTTTTAATGAGTCAACATTGTTTTATTAACAAGTGACAAAACAGTTACAGCATTCATAAAACAATTATTAGATGAACTGTAAAATGCAGTTATCATAATTTCAGGCAACACGGGGTTTAAAATCATCTAGTACAAATTTTAAACCAACAGCCTCCCATTCCAGACAGCCAATACCTGCACATGTAGACAAACAGCCAGTCAGTGATGAACAACAAACTCAATATTTTAGATTTCTCGGCCACAAGGCCTTCTACAGTGGTATACAATTGACTTAGTAGTACCAAAACAGTCACTTTATAGGTAAATTAATAAATTGTATAGACCTCAGTACAACTTTACTTGTGAAAACAGACAGTGAGCTGGATTGATCCACAGGCCACAGTTTGTCAACCTTTGTTATAAAATGTGGATTATTGCCAACATCCAAACCTAATGTATCAACAGAATGCAACTTGAGCTCGGCTACTACTGATCCATGTTGTGTAAGCTAACACGTTCTTGATGATACAATCATGTTATGTCCTGTGGTTTCAAGCTCAGTTGGTGTTTACACTATCAGGTTTACTGTACACATCTGAGTACATCTGAGTCCAGTTCATACTTGGCTCTGAGGCCTTTCTCTGGTGATTCTTAATACTGCTAAAATTTCTCAAGGGTCGATTGAGCAGTCTTTATTGAGGTAACACTTTTGCTGACGTTCCCTTAACACTGACATTCTATGACTTAATAAGTTTTTGTTGATTTTAATTTTGCAACTGTTTGTGTCTCTACCTTTTTTGGTATTCTTTTTAGCATGAGGATGTAGCTAAGTGGTGATATTGTTTCCTATCGTGTCTGAGGCTCTGGGTTTGATTCCCAATGTGGCAAAACAGAACAGGTAGAGATAGAAGAGAAGACAAAACATTTTGAAAATGAAAGTCCTTATTTTGTGTATTTGTACTGTTGAGGGTAGAAAGGTCCTTGTGCCAACAGATCACTACAGAAATCAGGAATATTAAATGCTGTTGGGGAAGCTCAGCCAATCACATCTTGCTTGGGTGTGGCGACCTGGTCCCCAGGGAAGAAAACCTGGAGATGCAGGTGTGCTCGCTCTCTGCGCATGGTGTTCGCCTGACCGGTTTGGACATCAGAACTTTTACTCTGGTCGCATGAGTTTCCCCATTGTCAATTATTAAATTATATCTGTTGTTTTGAGCTGGTCTGGTTATTTTTAGCGTACTGGTTAAATACGCCTTCAAAATGCACAAGAGCCTCTTCCCAATGGAGGTGAAAAAAATACCTTTCTTCTCACTCAGATAGCTGCGAGATTTTGTTAATGAAATGGTGACTATCATGTTATCTGTGGAGGCAGACCTCACTCTAATTCCCCAGAATGATTATCCCAGATTCTCCCCTCCCTAGACCCATCCCATTCTGAGGTGTTATGTAACTTGTACTTTATGGCCTCCTGACCTCTATTTTATCTCAGTCAGACACCACATTGGATTCCAGGTGTTTAGCTATAGAAACCACCTTCATAGTCCCATATACTTTGTAAAAGAATTTCTCTATAGTCACACCTTAAGTTTTATTGTGCACCTGAAACGGAATGATTGTTGCCTGGAAACCTGGATCAGAATGCAAGTTTCCTTGAAATCTGTTCCCAAATTATACTGTCTTTTAAATATACTGACAGTGAACCACCTGGCATTAGACTCCCCAAAGTCTGATCCAGGTTGCTGAAGTCAATTGGAACCGAGTTTCTGTTCTCACCCGGTCATAGGTCATTGCCTGTGTTGACACCTGCAGGGGTTCTCTCCCTGTAACTCAGCATTGAGGACATAGAGCAACATAGATATAAGTGGGTAAAAACAGTTTTGATTGTTGCTAAATTAAACCAAGAAAAGGTTCTTATCTTCGTATCTTTTCATTTCTAATTTCTTTATTTTTCTTCAGGCCCCTAGTTTCTTCAAACAAAATTCTTGAAAGCATAGGAAATGTCCATATAAATTCCAATTCTTGTCATGAAATATGTATATTTTATCTCT
>NC_022009.1:77034067-77047931 GCF_000317375.1 Microtus ochrogaster
ATCTACATCACATTTCTTCCTTCACTATTTTATTCCTTATTTGTTGAGACAGGGTCTCTCTCTGAACATGAAACTCACCAATTCACCAATGGCTAGAGAGCTCCAGAGACCCTCCTCTTTCTTTCTCCCCAGCTCTAATCACTAGTATGTGCCACCATCCCTAGCCTTTAAAGTTGGTGCTAGGGACTTAATGCTTGCATGGCATACACTTTACCAACCAAGTCATCTCCCCAGACCATAACTCTTTAGAAATATTCTAGAATATTTATAGAAACTCAACAAATGTTTGTTAAATGGATTGGAATATAAGGCTTGCATTTAGTTTTCCTAGGAAATCACAAAGGCAGAGCACAGGGAGTGGGACTAACAAATACATTATCATTATGTCCAATACACTTGGTTTTTTGAATAGCCTTCACTAGTTGGCCATTTCCCAGCTTCTCCACTTTATATGAGTGGGCTTCAGTGCTATCAGAAATCACAAGCCATTCTTTCCTACAGAGTTATTCTTCTTTTCAAAGATCCCAGGTTTTCAAATTAAAGTTAATGATTCCTATAATCTATCTACAACCACTGCTGTTTTTCTTAAATCAAGTAATATCTTTTGTTTCTCTGAAATGTAAATATTTAGACCAGATGATATGTACACATCATTTTATTTAGTACTTAATCTTACGAGTAGCAAGAAACCAAGCAAGAAACAAGTAAACAAAAAGACAAACCCAAATGGACTCTTGTATTACTCTCACCATTACTGTAGACATCAGAGATGAGAACCCCCCACTGGGTTATTCCTGGAAATGTGGATGTGAAGTATCTTAGAAGAATGTTAGAGAGAATTTTCTCCATTGGCTCCAGTCCCCTAATATGCAATGATTACCTTCAAACATGATATCTACGTCATGCTTTGATGGTTGTACATTTATCAGGATGGTTGATGTTATTCTCATATAGACCCAAGAAATTGCAGTTGAATAGAAGAAAGCAAGAAACACTAGCCAGAAGTGAAGTTAATCCTAATACCTGTGCATGTAAGAAAAACCATGCTCAGTATTTAGAGTACCAAGGCTGTCCCAACATCAGAGAAACAAGATAGAGTAGGAAGGGTTGAAATAAATGGAAACACTAGAATATGTGCCATGTAATAATGGCAGCATTTCATCGAATTGTGTTCTGTAAATTCTCCTGCATGCCTGCATTTAACTGTATGTGCATGTACAGACATGATTCCATGTAGTCAAGGAGGTTCAAAGGTCCTCAGTACCACACTGTCCTTTTCTGGCAGATACTGTTTGCACTTTGGCATTCCCGTCTGTAGCTCAGACTCTTCTTACTTTCTCGGTGATAATCTTGTACTAAACTGTCTCTAATAAGTAGAAACATATAGAGAAGATTCTCAATACTCTAATATCTTTCTTCTAACATTTATTAGTCAGTACTTGTAGTCTATTTTTGAATAACATACAAATAGCTTTCGATTAGAGTATCGTTTTCCCAGAAAAGCTGGAAAAAGTCATTCCATCTATTGGACTTTTCTCACAGTAAGTAGCAATGGTTAAATCTCGAAATAGACTTTTTATAAGTCCAAACAAATAGAATGTGAACAATGAACTGAATTAGGAAAGAATTAAACCCTAAGGGTTTAAATATTCAATTACAAAACTGGTCCAATATTATGAATTTGCTTGATGCCTAAGGTCAAACAAACCAAGTAACATTTGGAGGCCGACTCATTATGTGTATCATTTTTATTTATTTAATTTTTTTGAAAATTTTGATTATTAAAAGACTCTGATTTTCTTCTTCATAAAAGGCATTTTGGCTTACTGTTTGGATATTTTCCGGTGCTAAAACGTTGGAATCTGACAAAAAACCCTGGGTTGAATCTTTCACCTTGCAGGGCATTTGTGTTGAAAGAGTACATTAGGGCATATAAATTGACAGCTTTAGATAAATTATTCAAACCTTCTCTGTTTTTTGGTTGATACAGAGCAAGACCTTTTCCTGCAAGGTATTCGTCATGGCTTCCTTTAGAAAGCACAGCAGAGGTAGTGAAATATGCAGCCTAGATGGAAGCTTTAACTTCTGGCCTAACATCTTTATTATTATCAGCCAATATCTGTCAGATGGTATTTAGAAAGATTGTAACTTGGAAAATATTATTCTTATTAAGTGAAACTAAGCATATACTTTGAAAGATAACCTATCCTTGGTGGAAAACGTTAGTTTTCCTTTGAAACTCATATGTTAGTGGTTCATTTTAAGTAGTAGTGTAAGCCCTGGAAGTCACGATTACCTGTACTCATTATTCTCCCTTCGATTTGGGCAGGAAGGTGCCCTCCATCAGTCAACTCCCTTGTTACTGAGATGCCCCTAGTGTCTAACTGTGGTAATACTGTTCTCACTCTGTATTTCCATTATGTTTACAACTTGAATGCCAATGAAGGGGAGCAGCCTTTTCTTTGACAAGTACATTCTTATTCTTTTAAAAAAGATTCTCCCAATTTCTGAGACTTTCAGACATGAATAGTGAAATATGATCCTATCTACCTCTCATTTATCCCACCCCAGCCTCCTCCATGTACAAAAACCCCCCAAACAGGCACTTTCTCAGCTTCATGAATTTTTCTTGTTGTTGTTTTCTCCTTATTTTGTTTTCTTTTATTTTGATAATGCCCGAAACTCAGTTAATAGTGCCCATATGTGTATGTGTATAGGATCGTCTACTGGAGCATGGGAAACTTACTAGAGGCCACATTCTAAACTTTCCCAGTAATTATCCATCCCCAATAGCTCCTCTGTAAAGGGTGGGTGCTGGACATGATCTACTTCATCTATGTAAGGACTTTGGCAGGGGTTGATCTTGCATGCTGTATATGAGTTCATGAATGTGTTAGCCATGTCCTATGTTGTAAAACAACATTTGACAATCGTCCTATCCATCTTTCCTCTCCTATATCCATTCTGCCTCTTTGTTGGTGGCATTCCACTGTTGTTTACTGCTAAAAGATGCTTTTCTGAACAAAGCTGAGAACAGTCAAGTCTATAGTTACAAACATAGTTATAGTAGTTAGAAGGTAATTTGACAACATGGTCACTTAGCAAAATAGCAGGTTCTACCCTGAGGCCTATGACCTCCCCAGACATTTTTTTTTTGACCATGATTACTGTATCAGCCAAAAATTTCCCTCCTGTGTAGCAGGGAACAAATCCAATCAGAAAGCAGGAAGTAGTAAATTAACCAATAAAAATGTGCAATTATTGTACCAATTTGCATGTCTTGCCTGGCAGTTCAATATTACAGCTTACAAGAGGTAGTACTGGGTAATACCATTGATATCTTTTCTCCCCCAGCAGCCTGCACAGCACTTCCGAGCATTAGTAAAACTAGCTTCCAGGGGGGGGGAAGTTTTCTTGTCAGTTTGAGATTGATTTTTCTATATCCTGTGGCCAAAGTATGCAGTATCTTCAGCAATAAGGTCTTACCATATAGCCATGATGGGTAATCGGGGCAAGGGTGCATTATTTTTGAGGCCACTGAAAGATCCTTAACCAAAAACTCGTATAGTGACATATCCCCTGTCTTCTACTGTGATTTCCATGTAACAACCCAGATCTTCAGGTATTGACCTTGTCTGAATATACAGTGCAGTTCTGGTGAAACTCATTTTATTTATTTACTTATTTAAGTTGTGTATTGAAATGGGCTCAGTAGTAGGTTTTCTTAAATACTGAATTTTGCTTAACTCACCGGTTCCCCATCCCTCCCCCTTTCTATTTCCACACCCCAGTTCCCACTGAAGATTTTAGCCTTCAATATTTCCCATCTCCTTTCATTTTACATGTGTTCTATCATTCAAGTTACTTTTGAAAAGTTAGTTTTGAGATGGTAAATGTCTCTGAGGATTCTCATAACTTTTCCTTTGGGTTAGCCTTCCTTTTTACATCCTGGTTTTTTTCCAGAGTCCCACTCTGAACCCTGTTTAAACATTTCTGCCCCCGTACTCCATATTACTACTTTAACTTGCCTAGAACCTGTTATCCCACTCCCTTAAACATGCTACCCCACAAGCCGTTTCTAGTTCCCTGGCTTCTACCTGAGTCTTCAGGACATAAAGTAAAAGATTTAAAGCCTGACTCTACACATAAGAGAGATGCTACAGCTTGTATCTTTCTAGGTTTGAGTTTTTTCACTCCATGTACTATCTTACAATTTCATCAATCTACCTACAAATTTAATGATTTCATTTGACTTTAATGCTAAGCAACATTCTATCGTGATTGTGCACCACATTTTCCTTATCCAGTTGTCTATTGATGGACATCTAGGGTGATTCCATTTCCTATCTTTTGTGAACATATGAAAAGTGGAATTATTGTGGGCACTATTCAGAGACAGCTTTGCATGCTCAGTTTGGAGCTGGTATGTGGTTAAGTGACCTCACCAGGTAAAAAAGCCAGAGGAAATTTTGATAAAAATTCTCTTTGCTGGGAAAAATAACCATTTAGATATGAGGATATTTTAGATATTTAGATAGGTGGATATACAGAAAGAAAGGGAGATATTTTAAGGTGTTATCATTTAGGCAACAACAAGAATTCCAAATGTCCAGTATTTGTGGCTTTCTAGTGTCATAAGTTTGCAAGAAAAGGGTATAGTAGTGATTGGTACAAATGATCCCAGAACTTGGTTTTGTCTCTCTTTCATCTTACTGAAATAGGTTGGACTTTGTAAGAGCCAGAAGGTTCTTTTGATTTTTAACCTTAAATTTCAGTTGAAACCAAGCCAAACAGTCTACCTTATCTTTTTTCCTCCTTTTCATCTTAGAGCAGAAAATAGACTAATCTACTTTATTGTTGAGGACACTTGAGAAATTTCACCCATAAAAAGAAACAGAGTCCATCTCTTTTAACAAACTGTGTTGTCTCTGAGTCTACAAAACCCACCTAAACCTATGAACCTTTACAAGGGCAGAAAAGAAGTCTTCATTTCTCCCAGCATGTTTGTTGGGGGAGGTCGCTTGTTCATTCCTGGTTGCCCAGAATCGAAATAACAACACAGAAACTGTATTAATTAAATTACTGTTTGGCCTATTAGCTCTAATTTCTTATTGACTAGCTCTTACATCCTAAAGTAACCCATCTACGTTAATCTGTGTATTGCCACATGGCTGTGGCTTACCAGCAAGATTCTGTCATGTCTGTCTCTGGTGGTGGCTACATGGCTTCTTCTGACTCTGCCTACTCTCTCCTTCTCTATCTCCTTGGAACTCCCACCTTGCCCTATTCTGCTAACCTATTGATTAAAACAGCTTTATTCATTAACCAATAAAAGCAGAACATAGGCAGAAGGACACCCACAGCACACATTCTCCATGTGGGAGGAAGGATAGGAAGGGAAACTATGGGATCGTCTTAAATCCATAATCACTGTTTGACTTTGTGTCTACCAAGCACTGTTCTAAATTCTTTGTATATAGTATTTTATTCCTTTTAGTCTAAGAAGCACTACAACCTTCATTTTGTAGATATTAGTTTGAATTACTAAGGCTCAGCCGCCTAATGTCACATAGCTGGAAAGCGAGTAAACCAGGGTTGTAAAGGGTCATTTGTGATGGGATCAGAAGGGTCTGCTCTCCATCCATATGTTTCTGTCATGCATAGTAACGTCCTCTGTTTCATAGGAATAAGGATAACTAGAAACTCTGATCCACCGAAGATAAGCCTTTAAATGTATTTATGCCTTTTTATTTCTATGACTTTATTTTTCCCTATTTTATGATTTTTTTTTTCAAGATTTTCAACTAGGGAAATTCAGAGGTTTCCTGGGAGAGGAATCTGAGTGATGTGTGTCTGCTGAGGTGATTTATAAACAGTTGGTTTCTGTTTAAAGTCTGTGTCAAAACCTCCATGTGTGCTTGCAGAATTCTGCATTGCTAATTAGTTATCATAGCTATTTATGCCCTGTGTCACTAAGAGTTATTGTCCTATGGGATTGCCTCAGTTTGGAAACAACTTTGAAGGGAAGTGATATCTTTACTAACTTTGTTTTTACATTTTGCTTTGCTGATGAACTTGCTGTTTCAAATATTCTCTAAGGACAGTAGAAATTAATAGTAATGAGCTCATTTGGAAAGGAACGGCTTGTGATCCTGTTGGCTTCGTTCTCACTGCTGCTGCTCATTTTATTTTAGGGAAGTTTGCTGAGGCAAGATGCTGAGTGCAGCAAGGTGGTTTTCACTAAAATAAACTATTGAATTTTGGTAAGACTCTGGGACAAAAAGTAAGAACGACAATTGCCTATAAAGTATGGAATTTTTACTTCCTGGTGAAGAACAGTAGGTGTAGGTGGCTCCTAAGTGATAAGCATGTGTGTTTCTAGCTTCATTTGCACACCTGCCAAGTCCCCCAGCAGCTGGATTCATTTCAGCCATCTGAGCATTAATAGAATGAGTCCAAAAATGTCCTCAACAACATGCATCCTACTGAACTTTGAAAGGTTTTTATATAACCAGTTGGGAAGTGTTTAACAGTATGCATAGTAAATTTAGGGCATTTTTAGAAAGTAAAGTTTGTGGAGATTTTTCTTTCTTTTGTTTTCTATAAACTTTGGGTTTCATAGGGTAGCCATTAAATGGTAACAGGGTTTTGCTTGTTTCTGTGGTTTTTTTTTTTTTTTTTTTTTTTTTTTTTTTTTTTTTTTTTTTTTTTTTGTTGTTGTTGTTTGCTTCTTTTTATCAAATGAAGGATCCATTACTCATAGAGATGTTGACAAATAAAATTCCCTTGACCTAAAAGTTGTATAAAGCTGACCATATCATGCAACATGTTCACATTTTCAGCATAGGTTTGAGAGGCTAATTCTCTATTATCTTGTTGAGAAGTGTGGGGAAGGAAGGTGAGAGAAGATAGGTCCTCCACATATGATGGAGACTCCCTTAGGCGACAATCCTCTTCTGAAGTCTGCTTTGCTCAGGCATCTGCTTATCTGCTGTAAAGTATTAGGCTGATAGACCCTGGAAGCAGCCGTCCTCACTGCATTCTTGAACTTGTTGCTTTGGTAACTTTCTTCACCTCACTGAGTTTATACTTTGAAAAATAGAGACATGGATACAGACTAGCATCAGTTGCAGATAGTTATTCTAATTGCTATATGTGGCAAAACATGTAACTATCATATGTGTTAAGTGTTTAGTATATTAACCAAAACATGTTGCTTAAAGAATACAGCCATCGGTTTTTATTAAGACTGAAAAAAAATTATCATGAATTGATTTTAAACATATGGAAACAAAGGATTGATTGTCCATGTTAGGAAAGACTTCAGAAAGCATCTGGGAGGTCATCTTGTATCCCCAAAGCTGGCTGTAACAGGCACTTGAGAGGTTCCTAGGTCATGGTGTATAGTCGTGTAAAGCAGAACACAGACTGGAGACAAGGGAGCCATGAAACCAAGCAAAAGATTTTTCAAAATCTCAGAACGATGTCTAACCACTCCTGGTTCAAATTTCTAGGGGAGAAAATCATTCTAAGGCCACCAGTTTTTGTCCAGTGCATGGTAGAGTGTTTGCATCTGGCATGTGGTTGAAAGGAAAACAGTGTCAAAGCACCTGAAGTCATGCCCAAGATGATTCTGAACACAGCAAGCCTCCTAGAGCACCTCAGCTTTCAGTGCCCAGTAGAATGGGAACGGTGTTTAGAAATTGATTCTCAGGTGTTTTAGTCAGTCGAGCTCTTCAAAGGGATAGAACCAAAGAACCAATAAGATCTATATATAGCTGTCAGGGGGGATTATTTTCAGCTGATTTACATGATTAAAGGCTAGATAATCCTGCAATGGCTGCTGGAAGTTTAGAGAGCTGGGGAGACTTATAGCTGTTCAGCCTAGAGTCGGAATTCTCAGAGTGAGAGACTAAAGATGCTGCGGAGGTTGAGGGTCGAGAAGCACCTAGAGAGTTCCCGATGAACAAGTCTACACTAAAATGCTTAAGAATCTGGAATTTTAAATCATGAATGACAGTAGCGGGGTGTTTGGGGGGAGGAGCCCTTTAAAAACTAGAGCAGGCGCCAGACATGTGGCTTCCCTCTCTGCTCCGTGATCCCTCTGGTTCCTGCAGTTGCTGGATAATTCCATCCGCATTCCGAGTGGATCTTTCCCATTCTGTTTTGTTGCTTTAACATACATGCCAAACATCTCTGGCAAAACCTCCGTAGAGACCCAGAAGTATCTTTACCAGTTTTCTGTACATCTTTTACTATGGTCAGGAACACAACTGAATTCTAACCATTATGTGTAACTGCAATGATGTTTTCCTACCAAGAAGTTTATATATATAATTTTTTTTTTCGAGACAGGGTTTCTCCGTAGCTTTTTGGTTCCCGTCCTGGAACTATCTCTTCTAGACCAGGCTGGCCTCTAACTCACAGAGATCGGCCTGCCTCTGCCTCCCGAGTGCTGGGATTAAAGGCGTGCACCACCACCACCCAGCGAGAAGTTTCTTAAACATTTTAAAAAAATCAAGTTACCTCACCATTTGGATTTTGCAACTTCCTGTTGGAGTGGAAAATTGACTGACTTAAAAAGCTAGCACAGTGGAAGTTGAATTCAGAATATTGATAAAGAGTTTAACAAATTATGTGTGTATTCACAAGTTTATAATATTTATTTGTCTGTGCATGTGGACATGCGTGCTATAGTACAAACGTTGTGGTCTTAGGCCAACTTGGAGTCAGTTCTGTGCTTCCCTTATGTAGAGCTCAGGGATCAAACTCAGGTCATAAGGCTTGGCAGCAAGCCTTTTTACCTGATGAACCACCTCGCCAACCCATTCTTTAACACTTTAACTGATAGTACGATCATATAGGGGCATGTCATGTTTTTTAATGCATGTATACACTATAGAACTTTCAAATTAGGGTAACATCATATATTTTAAAATGACACATCTCTATGGTGACATCTTCCTGGTAAGATTCTCCTTCTCTGATCATGAAATGCTGTATCATCACTTTCATTCATTGTGCTATGAAACAGAACACCAGGGATTTTTGTGTTTTGCCTATGACTTAGTATCTGTTAAACATTTTTGTATCCTTCCTTACTGCTATTCTTTCCAGAGTCTAAAGACAACTGTTCCTCTCTCAGCTTGAATAAAGTCAGTGTTTATTTTTTTTTTTTTTTACCATTGGTTGAGATGACATAGTATGGTACCTGTCTTCAATGTCTGGTTTGTTTCACTTCCCAAAATGGCTTCCAGTTTCTTGTAATGGAATTTTAGTCATCAGTGTATGACCAAGTGTTCAGTCTTAGAAAATATCAAGTCTTAATAGCTATGTTATGAGATTATTAGGAAAGTCAGAATGGAGATATCCATGCCAACATTTGGTTTACTGCAACAGGAATACTATGTTAATCTCCTTTCCTTCACTAGTTACAGAGGTACTAGTTAATTGAGTGAGCTGTGTCCCCTAACAAGTTTATGAAAAAATAAACTTCATGTAAACTAGAAACCAGTTCAACCAGAAGCTATTAGAAAAAGAACATGAGTCAGTAAGACTTCTCATTAGTGGGAGTAATTAAAAACCTGTTTGCTGAACTCTTCCTATGTGTTAGGTAAATCCTTTTTGTACAGTATTAGCAATAAAAACCATGTTTTAAATGAGGAAACAAATGTAGAAATACTTAGTAATGGTCTCTTTTTTGGAGGGGAGGTTGTACTAAATATTCTTTCATTACAGAATGGAGATGAAGAAAAGCAGACACAGCTGATGAGCAGGTGGGTAGGCAAGTTTCAGTCCATTTTCTCAAACTCACAGTTTCCCAACCTGACCTAAGCCATAGGAGAAACCTAAGAATCACTCATATTTTGGCTTCACGTAAGTACTTAAAACAACTGCATTACCGACAAGAAACCATGCTTTTTTATTTTCATAGTGACACCTTAATAATGATATCCCACACTGACTTGCACTATGTGTTTTTCAGAGCCATGGCAAGTCCTAAATCAATCGGAAGCTGAAGGGAGATCTTCCCACCAGAACCCTGGAGTATTAACCCCAAATCTACTGCAATCTAACTTTGTAACTCTGGCAAAATAAAAAAGGATTTGAGCTAATCTTTCTGAATCAATTGTGGAAATCAGAATAGGGATTGAATATTTCTTTAGGTCCATCCTCATTCTAAACTGTGTTCAGACTGCAAAAATTAAAGTAAGATACATTTGTAGATGCTTCTCTCTATGAGGGCACAATCACGATAAAATAAAAAAAAAATGCCCCTTCCCCCTAAGATGAGTTGCATCATCTTCTCAGCCTTCTAACATACTTAGGATACTATTTTAAGAACTATACAATTAAATTGACAATTTTTTTTCTTTGAATAGCAGCAGGCTGGTTATATCAATGTTAACTCAAATTATATACAGATTTTAATTATTTTTTACCATTTAGATGCTGTTGTTGAATTTTAGATATCAGTAAAATCCTTTCTAAATAAACCCATACTGATTGCCTTTGGATCTTGATTTGCAATGGCCATGCTAAATGTAGATTTTCCTGTGTTAATTACATGTAAAATCATGTGGGCTTTAGTAATAACACATGTGAAAATTGTTCTATAATCAATTTACATTTCATATTTAGTTTACTATTCTAATCTTTTTCAGAATCCAAGAGGCTGGCCCTTTATGAGGGCTCTCATTTATAAGAAAAGGTCAAGTGGAGTGGTTTCAGGTTTTGGTTATATGAAGAAAACATTAGCAAAAGAAATAAACGTGATTTGATTATTTCTAGCGCTTAGAAGCATAGTTCACTTTGAACTCTAAATTATTTATGACACAGGAGACACTTAGTAAATAACAGGAAAAGCAGACTGTGGTATTTGCTAACTTTAACACTTGGGCTACCAAAACCTGGGTCTGATGACAATTTATTTATCTTGAATTAATTCCTAAAGAATAGTTATAATTCTAGTTATAAAAATAGGTTAAAACAATAGCAAATGACCAATATAACATTTGCAGGAAAATAAAAGTAGTCATTCAGGATTGGTGTTCAAGCTAACGGTTTAAAATTGGCAAGAATGCAAAATATGCATGATTGATAAATTGGCAGTCTTATTTCCGTGCTACCTAATGATGACAGCTACCTATGAAATACAAGATTTCATCCCCAGGACAATAAATTAATTCACAGAAAAAGGTTGGAAAACTAGGTGTGTGTACAAACACATATCTGTCAGTAAAATAAATGCAAGTACATTTTAATATATTCAAGAAAGCTACCAATTTGAAAAAAGTTAACCTAAAGCAAAGACCTCCCTGGGCAAACCACTTTGAGGAAGTTATTATGTATTTTCAAGCTTATTGAAGTTTATGAAAATGAACTCTTGTTTTCTGTTTCATTTAATGCATCTAACTTTCCTCTGTGGTGTGCCATAGTTATCCCGCGCTTCTGAGAGTTGTCTGATTCTACTTGGAGTTTTCATTTAAGACAGCATGGGTTTGAATCCCAGGGACTTGGATGGCCTTATTCATGGAAGAAAGTTCTCACAGATGATGCTCCCTTTCATCAAGCTCATTAGTAAAACTCCTCACAGGTATGGCTTCTTATAATATCTGGTTTGTAGTAGAACAGATTGACCTTTTAATAAGGTATAAGTCAAAATGTCTTCCCCAGGAACTCCTTTTATTGTTTCACTGCATAGACTGTTCAAAAATTCAGTATTCATTGTGTAAACTTAAATTCTCTCAAATTCGTGCTTTCTGTGGCACACTGTCTGTAAACATAAACGCTAGAACATTCACTTCCGTTTCTGGGTAGGGCTGTCCAAATACAATCATAACTGTGAGCATAGAACAGCTTTTACTTCTTTCTTTCCTCATCACTCACTTATTCTTTCCTTTCTTACCTTTCATTTTATCAGGATTTTGGAACTAAGCCTGTTTTATTGCTAGCACAATGAACATTCTGTTACCTTAAGTAATTCTTAAAGGAAGCATGTGTGATGATAACTCATATATCTATTCATATATATGTAGTGGTTATAAATATTCTCAGTTATCATGGGTAAGATATTCACTTTTTTCATCCCAGAAACAGTAAAATCTTTTTCAAGGAGAAACATTCACCACATTTGTATAAATCCAAATCAGTAGTTTGCATTGGCAAGGAGATTGTGAGGAAGAACATTATGAGAGAAGATATAATTTGCAGACTTTGTAATTTTGATGCAGACCACACCTGGATACATATTTTGGTAATTCTGGTATTGAATGGGTACTAGAATAGGCAGAATGTCTTTATTTATTTGTAGTACCTATAAAAAATACAGGTAAGTACGGGAATGAGTATAGAATGCAAAGGAGAGGAGATGGAGGTGGTGGAAAATCTATTGAGAGATTTGATGACATCTTTCAATTAATAATAGAAATTATATTTCCTGGAGCTTTTGCTCTTCTGCACTGGTCTCAGGAAAGAAGGAGAAGACAGTGGAAATACATATAAGGGATCCCAACTCCTTGAAAGATGAAAGCTAATGAGAGGAGAGTCCAATAGAATATCCTCAATGAGGTCTACAGTCCAGAAAAGATCCCTAAAATAAAATAATTTTGAAGAAAAAAAAAGTTTAGATTCTCCACTTGTGACCCTGATCTAATGAGTAATGCAAGATAGTAGAAATATTAGATATGAGTGTGCATTTTACCCATAGGAAACTCAGGGATAAACCATACTTCGTGTCATATTTTGGTGAATAAGGGACAAGCATTATCGGGGAGAAGAACCCCACAAATTCATAGGGAGTGGCCGTATAAGGAGGTGTGGCTTTGTTGGAGTGAATTTGGCCTTGTTGGAGGAAGTGTGTCATTTTGGGGGCAGGCTTTGATGTTTCCTTTGCTTAAGATGCTACCCAGTGTTTGAGCCCACATCCTGTTGCCTTTCATGTAGATGCAGCTAGCACCATGCCATGCACCCTGCCATGATGATAATGGACTGAACCTCTAAACTGTGAGCTGCCACCTCAATTAAATGTTTTCCCTATATAAGAGCTGCCATGGTCATGGTGTCTCTTCACAGCAATAGAAACCCTAAGACAGAAGTTGGTACCATGACTGGGGTATTGTGATGGGCCTGACCATGTTTTGTTTGGAAGAATTTGGACTTTGGTACTTTGGGTTAGGAAAGCTGTGGGATGCTTTAAGCACTGTTTAATGGGCCATACTAGTAGGAGCTGATGAAAGACTAAGAAAATGAGATATTTATATACAACAAGTCATTACTGAGCTCTAAAGAAAAGGAAAATAATGAAATGTGTAGGTAAGTGGATGGAATTGGAAAAAAAAATTATACTGAACTATGCAACCCAGCTGAAGAAAGACAAATGCTCCAAGCTATCTATATGGATACCTATGGAAGCCAGGCATCTAGAAAGGGTTGGGCAGACTAGGAAATTCTATCAATGATAAAGCAGTAGTAGGATATAGATCATCTGCAAATACAGAAGAGTTGTATTGGAGGTAGAAAAGTATACACAGGTATAGAGGTGGGAGATGGAGGGGATGCACGGTAACAGAGGAGAGTTAACCAGAATGAATGCTGTCTGTGGAAATTTACTACTTTGTAGGCCAAATAACAATTCAAATTATAGGCTGGAGAGATGGCACAGTGCTTAAGAACCTTTATTGCTCTTGAAGACAGACAAATGTTGGGTTTCCATAACCCAGTCGAGTGGCCCATAGCCACATGTAATCCTAGCTTTAAGAAAGTCCATTGTCTAGAAACCAATTATGAGTGAGTACATCCCATATTCATCTTTTTGGGTCTGGGTTACCTCACTCAGGATAGTGTTTTCTATTTCCATCCATTT
>NC_022009.1:77049026-77064908 GCF_000317375.1 Microtus ochrogaster
CTTTGAAAACAAAACAGTCTTTTGCCATTCCTTCTGATTGCTTTACCAGAACTAGTTTATAGGTAAAGTTACCACAAACTTTTATTACAGAACTTAGAGAGAAATTTAGATGGAACTGGACTGGAAGCTTGTTTTCAGGTGACTGCCTTTCACAGTACTGGAAAGATCTTTTATAGACTTTTGGGAATCAGGAGGGTAATCTGCTTTCTGATTGGATTCGAGACTCATTCCGCAGAAGCAGATTTATGCCTGGTACCAAAACCTAGTTCAAAACCATGACTGAAGAGGTCTTAGGCCGTAGGTTAAACTAGGCCATAGTTTGAAACTGCGTATTGCGATTTCACTAAATTGGCATGGCATCAAGCTGCCTTCTAAATACTTAGGTTTATACCCATAGACAAATGCTGCTCTCAGCCTGTATCGAAGAAGCTTCTCTTTGCAATGAATGGTGGTGAATGCAGAAGATTATGATGGTGCAGGTGCTGAGAACACATGATTGCTGTGTGCTTAGCTCCAAACAGAACATTAAGAGGGTGAACCACACCCTCTAAAGTTCCAGGGACATTGTGGAAGGAGAGGTAGAAAGAATGTCAGATATAGAGAAACAACTGTGAAATGTCTGAAGGACATCACAGCTATTGCATCCATGATCATAAAGGTCCTGTGACTGTCTGTTCTGGGCCTATACAAGATTAAGCCTGGCAACAGCTCATCATGAGTTGGAGAGAAACTCAATGGGCCCCATCTTCCCCTGCTGAACTTTTGGCTTCTGAGGTATTCTAGGGAGAAGAAGTTGGTCACATAAACAGCACTGGTTAAACTCGGAGGATGGGGTCCGAAAGCAAGACAAAGAAAACTGTGAATACAATGCAGAGAAAAATGTAGAGCTCAATAAAAATCAATTTAAAAAGTTAAAAAAAAAACAATGTGGGAAAGTACTTTTTAAGGAGGATGAAGGGCTGGTGGGAATGTAAGGAAGATAAGAGAGTCTGGTCAGTAAGAGAGACAGTAATCCCAATCTATTACACATATGCACAAAACTTTTAAAGAACAAATCTAGTAAAAATACAAAGACATGGCTGAAGATGTGGCTCAGTGGGTATAGACACTCACCTCACAGCCTGACAACCTGAGTTCTAATCTTGAAACCTTCATGGAGGACAGAGAAAACTGGCTTCTCCAAGTAGTTCTCTGACTTCCACATCCCCACATTAATTAAGATTTTTCTAAACATAGCCAACAAAACAAGACAAGAAAAAAAATAAAAGAAAAAAGTCTATAGGAGATTAAGGATGAGGGAGTCACTTGGTATTCTTGCTGCTAGTTTTCAAATGTTTGCTCTGTGCCGACAGGTGGTTTAAACCCATGGCTAAATTATGGATACGTCTCAAATCCAGTAAAAGATTTTAAACCAGTTAAGAATTTTTTTCTTGAATTTACAAATATTGATGACTGGAAATATGAGTGCAAAGAGGACTCAAAGTATTCGTAAATAGAAGGTTTCTCAGTGAAACCTTAAATTGTACATTTACTAGACCCCAAAACATGCTTACCACAGAGCTAGTCCTGAGAATTCAGGGGCATGAACAAAACTGGGAGCTAGCTTTGCTGGTTTGAGCTTTAAAACAAAGATCTAGAGGAGCAAGATGAAGCATTTTCAATAACATTAAAGATTTTTACCATTACCAAGTCATTACCAGTGACTTGCAATTAATATAGATGATACACAACTGTGTTCCTTCGAGTTGTTAACTAAACGGACCAATTTGTGTGTGAGATATTTACGGGAATAAATGTTAGAAAAATTCATGTTTTTCTCTAAAGATGTCTCCAGTGATAGAACATATACTTTGAGACTAAGAAAAAAAACCTATGACATAACAACCTCAAAAGGGACACCAGATATTTATAACTACATATGTTAAGGTAATCTAAAGTATTACAAGCCAAAGCCAACTAACTCTTCACAGATGTGCAAGAGGAGATCACAGCATGTACTGCCTAGAGAGTGCAGAAAGAGTTACAAACATGTATAAATATTTAGAAAATATTATTTAGCCCATCTGTAGCTCTTATATATGGCTAAGTAAACAGAACTTGTTTTATTCATTATTTCTACGTAAATTTCAGTATAAGTCACAGTGTGTTTAGTGGCTAGATGTATGTTGAGGCAAGTTTTGAATGTTCTGGCAACTTTTTCATGGAATAATTAGATACTGAAGGAATTAATTTTCTAACGTTGCGAGGACAGAAGAGAATAAAGAGAATATGCGGGCAGTGATCTGGGAATTCCTTGGAGACCTTTGAGTTGCTTTGGAAGAACCTTCTAGTCCATTATCCAAATACAATACCTTTTTGGTATCATGATAAAAGCTAAATATGTCTGCATTCCTCTAATTAACTCAGAGCTCTGCTGTTGATAAAAACGTAATTCATGTGTATTTTCAATATTCTTGCTCTTACTCTCTCAAAATAGCTTATTGTAATACAAAGGAATATAGGTACATTGTCACACACATACACAAATGTCTCATATTTCTCTGAACTCAAAATAATTTGCTTTGTTCAGCACAGAAGCCTTTTCCCAATTGAATTCAGTAATTCAGTCAGTGAAGAGCTGGAAGCATCCTACAGCATATTTTGTTGTTGGAAGTATTTTCCATCTTGCTGTTTTCTCTGCTTGCCTGTTCCCAAAGCTGTTTTTAAAATAACCACTCTGAGGCTTAATATTAATTAGATACTCTTTGTCCTATTAACTCAGGCTTCTTATTAACTACCTCTTACATTTTAAATTAACACATTTCTCTTACTTTGTATTTTACTATGAGGCTTGTGGTTTGTTACCTCACATCTTGATTCTTGAGTGGCTGCATAGCATCTGCTCGACTCTGCCTTCTTTCTCCCAGCATTCACTTTAGTCATCTCACCTAGTTTTATTCTACGCTGTCATAGGCCAACACAGGACCCATTCTTTTCCCTAAATATTTACAACTGCTAGAAGAACTAACTATTTTAACGACTACCTTACATGATTAAATTCTGCAAAATAAGTATGGTTTATTTCTAAGGGAAATGGTGGCTCTGTGGAGACATTTGAGACAACCTCAAGAAAAGGTAAATCTGCAAAGGACATTTTTGAAGACCTAGAATTTTACAAAAAGAAATAAATATAATTAAGAAGATTCAGAGTGAAAGGATATGAGCACAAGGGACAAAAATAAAGAAATCAAGTCTCATATGCTCCGTTACCTAGGAGAGCCCAAGATGTTAGAGGTGCCCAAGTCCTCGGGTACCTGTTGAGAAGAGCTGGTAGAGAAGGAGTGGAATCTGTCCAAAAGAAATAAGTGTGTTGCAGACAAAAAAAGATAAATAGAGTTGGAGACCTGAGTGTTTTGACATCAGGCATAGAGATGCACAGGTTGGAGTTTGCTCAACTGCCTTTTGGTCTTGTTTTGGTCCAGTATTTCCTTACTATGCTCCCTTCCATGAATTTTGGAATATATATATATTTGGAATATATATATATATATATATATATTCCAAAATATATATAAGGGCACAGGATATATATATATATATATATATCCTGTGCCCTTATATGTTGGAAGTATGTGATCTGCTTTTTTATTTTGAGCTTGACAGGTGATTACAGTTAAGAGGTTGTATGAATCTCAGAAGATAATGTGTACTTTGGACTTTGACACATTGCTGAGACGGTGATAGGCTAGGGGACTTTTGAATTTTCTCTAAATAAATTTTATGTTAAGATATTGTTAAAAGCTTTTGGGGGACAAGGAGTGCAATGTGGATGTTTAAATGTAATTTCCCCTCATAATCTCACAGAGAGTGTTACTATTAGGACGTATGAATTGTTGAAGTGGGTATGGCCTTGTTGGAGAAAGTGTGTCAGTGTGGGGTGGGCTCTGAGGTTTCCTATGCTCAGGATATCACTGTTTCAATTAAGTTCTGGTTGCCTCCAAGATGTAACACTCTCAGCTCCAGCACCATGTCTGCCTTCCTGCATACTTGCTCCCCATCATGATGGTAAAGAACTGAACCTCTGAAACTGCAAGCAAACCATCTCAATCAAATGTTTACTTTATAAGAGTTGCTGTGCTCATGATGTCTCCTAGAGCATTAGAAACCTTTAGTAAGATACCACGTAATTGGATCCCTAGGTACAAAGGTCTTGCTCCCAACTAAGGCAGGGCTGCTGATCCAGGGCCTCTAATGGAAGGCAAATGAGAATGTTCTCATGATCTTTCAAATGAAGGGAGTGTCTGGTGCAGAATGAATGATACACAAGCGAATGGTTAACACTTTTATTTCAAAAACCAAGATTTGTACATAACACTTTCTGAGAAAATAATTAAGATACTTTAATTAAACAAACCCTATGTTTTAGACACTATAAGAATATATAGAAAGGTTCATATGAGAATTTACTCAAACTTTCAAACACAATGCAACACAATTGGCTGGTTTAAGGGTATGATTTCTGTCTTTCACAGAATGAAGACTTTTCTGAGATTTATTTATTCATTTTTATTAAATTCCACAGCCTTGATATACTTTACAAGGGCTTTATCTTTTAATGTGGAATATAGGTTATGCATTGATTAATTCTTCAAGGGTTAATTGTGCCATAAACAGTGTACTTTTCTTTTTAGAACCAACAGAAACCAAATAACACTAGCAGAGAAAGGAAAGGAACCACCAAAAAGTCCCGTGTTGTTTGAGTAGCATAGACAGTCTCAGACTCAATCAGATTCTGCCCTGAAAACTGTACTTGCCCCCAGTCCCTGAAAGCAGACAGTTGAACAAACTGGGGTGTGCGTGTATGAATCCTTAGAGCTCACTATTTTACACGTTTGCCTTCGGGAGAGTGTCTTAGGCTGAATAGCTAACCAATTATATTAGAATGAACACAGTCGCATACCCATTAAAGGACAAAGATTTTCCCTCTATTACAAAAACCTGATTATCACTTTTCACATCAATTACATATGATACACACATGGTAGAAGTGAGAAAACACACATGCGACCTTTGAAATTCTGGTTCCATATAGGAAGCACCTTCCTGTTTCCTGAAAGAGTGCATCTCTAGGTTAACGCTAGGGTCTGTCTTCTTTCAGAAACAACTTGGTATATGGCAGTGTTTAGCAGGGTATGAAGCTCCATTCGTGAGATCCTCTGTCCCTTGTAAGTTAGTGCAGTATTCGTTTTCACACCACCCCACTTAAACCTCAGCACTACTATGCCTACTACAGTTAAAGAGGTTGACTCAACACCTCCAACACCCATGCGCCTGCAAAAAAAGTTTCAATTTTGTAAAGCTAACACTCATTATTCATTATTTTAATATGCCATAGAACTTTCCATTTAGAATTTTCCCTAAAATATATATTCTTCTCATGAAGCTGTCATAAAAAAAGAAGAGAATATCTTCTCTTATTTCAAAATCATCAAAGTAGATTTTAAAAAACTACTTTCCAAACCCCAGGAGTAGTGTACTCAAAGGGCAAGCACATCATTTATCTAAAAAAAAAAAATAAATGAGTTTAGAAAAGTCAAATTTGATTCATTTCTGAAGATTGATCAGTATTACCCATGAATCCATTGTACTGAAAAGTAGTGCCTGTTAGCACAGGCTGTTGCCACACAGCTAGGCTGAAGCGTGGCAGAGCCCACTCTTTCAGATCCTAAAATCCTACAGGCCGGTTCTTATAATGCTCTACAGTCGTTTCCCAGTGCAAAGATGCTGCAAATTGTTGAGAAGCTGCTGCTGCCCGAGTGCCCTTCTGAACATAAAGTATTCTATGGATTCAGAATAAGATTTTGGCACAAAGTCTGCTTGCCCATTTATAGAAAAACTCAACAATCTGCGTAAAAGTGTTTGTTCCCTGTAATCATAGATGCACAGCAGCATGGGTAAGTTATGTGGCATTAGGGCAGCAATGCGTTTGTGGTTGTTTTGAGCATTCTTTTGGTCTAGATTACTGTTCTGCTGAATAACTATTTTATTATTACTATGCCAGGACAACTGATTGCGGTACTGAATTTGTAATTTTAATCATCTTTTTCCTGGGAAAGCTAAATTATGTCTGCATTCTTTTCAAAAGCTTTTATTTTTAAAGCAATTAAAGTTATTGTTGATTGGTATTTAGCATCCAATGTTCCTGGAATACTAAAGGAATACACTTTATACATAATCTTCCATTACAGAACATTGCTTGAGAGCAGCTATTTGATACAACAGCATTCACTTGAGTTTTCAAACCAAAGAACTAAAATTACAGCAATTTCACTTGAAATCAATAAATCCATGCACAGGGTTATGTTCAACAGAATCACTAACTGTTATTTGTTATTCAAAGATGAATGAATCAATAGAAAAATAGAACTGATAAATCATTAGCACTTTAACGCAGAGCAGAGAGGAAAGCTGATAAATCATGCATTTCAAGCACACGTTTCCCTGATGGTGTGTTTGAAAACATAAACGTGCAGTGATGAGACACAGATCAGTGTGACTGAACTACACTGAGGCTGTCAAAAGTATTCCATTTCATAGGAGAGCCTCAAATAAACACTATGGGAAGTAATAGTTCCACAATTTCTTTAAACAACCAGGGACCCAAACCGTGCCATGAACACCTTAAAGAGTGATCTAGGCCATTATTTCCAACATTTGAAAGGTCATAGAGATGCGATTGGAGTGACCGAGTAGTAAGGGGCTAATTGCATGCATGATTTGCTTCCATGAGCTCAACATCATTGCAGGTAGCAATTTACCCAAGAAGGGAGCTGATGCAGTCATTTACCTTCTTGAAGTACACTTAGCAGACCCATTAAAAATTAGAGTCGTATTTGGCAGGGGGACCAAATAGCCATGAAATTGGCTATTGAGCTTTGTTCGTGTTGTATAATTTACTGTTTTTGAATGGTGAACATTTTAAATACAACAAGTGGGTAACTCACTCTTTTCCAACATTTTGCTTTTTACAAACTCAGAAGAACTACTATTTTCTGATTCTTTGGTGGGAAACAGGTTCATTAGGCACATAGTTTAAAACATCTATTTGGCTACTTAGTGTGATTATACATCTGTGTCTAGATTCTCATGCAGAAATGACTAAGGCTTTTTATATTATCACAGTTACTGCCAGTAATGTATTTCCACTCATTTTATTGGAATTAAAAACAAAGCTAAACAAAAAAAAAACCCATTCTCTATTTTTTAGTTCATGAAAAATCTTATGTCTGATATTTTAATGTCCATTCAGAAGAGTAAAGATGTTGAAGATACAGCATGGTATCATAGCAACTACTTAATAAAATCTCTGATTTAAGCTTCTCCTTGAGCCACAGGTCTAATACCATGGATACACTCACTAATTATAGCAGGGCAAGGGATGGCAGTTTTGCACGTTGGATCATTGCAGCCTACGTATTAGTGCTTGCCAACGACAGCAATTACATAAAGAATTTTTATTTTCCATCACATTTCTTTAATCTCTCACAGGTTTTCCCTCACAGTTTGTAAATGGGACGGGGATAAGATGTGAGTGGGAGACAGAAAAACCTATGGGAATGCATGCAACTAAAGTATGCGGTCTCACATAATATTCACTCCCACTTGTTCATGCAAAGATGCCTATAAAAACAGAGACGATAAGTTTTCTAATAGCCAAATTTTACATCAACTCAACAGAAACTGTTAATTCCATGGTCAGAGCAGAAGACTTGAAATGACTCAAAGTGTTTCATGGCCTGTACTATTTAAATTTCTCTTGATAGAGGGTTACTCCTTGCTTCGGTTTCTTCTCCTTTTGATGAGAGAGCAGAACAACCCAGTTTTGGGGGGAGGACCCATCAGCATTGGGGCTTGGTTCTTGTGTGTAATTCTTATCTAGGAAAGAGGAAGACAGAGGAAGATTGTTATGAGGATAAAATGTCAAGTTCTGGGGAACTCTGCAACTATACTTCATGAGTAACAAAAATAACACAAGGCTAAAACTCCATTTCAGAGTTTCAAGATTTCAAAGATATTTTAAGGAGGGCTAGGATATACATTTCAGTGATACCCAAACACTAACCCAAAGGAAAAATTAGCTGAAGTCACGATTTCAATATGGCCTTACGTCTAACCTCACGCGTCCTACAGTCTCCCAGAGCTTTTGCTTCAGACTGCATGATTACCCAGTGTCATTTCTTCAACATCAGTCATGTATTATTGAAACAGGAAAAGATACGCCATTACTGCATCAAGAGTCCTGACCATGGCCCAGCAATAGGAGCTGCTTAACATTAGGCAAGCCTTATTTATCTTTTTAATCAGATTGTTTCTCTCTTTCAACACGAGCTGCAAGGCTTCATTTCCAAACAATCATTAGAAATGAAAGTCAAAAGTTAACATGCATGAAAGGTCAGAAATGATCTTTCTAATTTGTTAATTAATTGGTAATACAATAGAATCAGACGCCGAGAAGCCGCAGACACTCAGAGGCACTGTTCTAAAGCGACTCATGTTGATTTCTGTGATATGAAACTAGGAATCACCTTAAATGAGACAACCTTAAAGTAGATTATGTCTGCAATTTTCTCTAATTCAACTCTAAATTAGAGAAGACATTTTATGAATATATGCTATGCTCAAAGCTAATTGAAAGCAATTATCAAAGTGGCATTTTGTCTGTGACTTTAAGATACATTGTAAGATAATAAATGATTCTCATTATGTAATAAAAAGGTCACATCTTGCCTTTGGGCTACTGACGCTACGAGTTTTTCAAAAGCAATCTGAGACATTTTCTTTAGCGAACTGCGACTAATACAAGAGCCATCACTTATTAAATATCAGTTGTCACCTGCGCAGCATCCGCACCAGAGATGAGTATTCCTTTCAAAAAGAAACAGCACCTCATTAAAAAACTGAAAAAATATATCTCCGAAAGTGCATACCTGACATTTTCAGGTTAAAATAAATCTCCTTAACTTGTCATTCACTAATAGCAGTGAAGCAAAGAAAATAGATGTTTGTCATGGGAATCATATCATTAAATCAGCATTAGGACTTTTGGAAAATGAAAATTCACATTCTAGAAAGATACTTTAAAAACTGAATGAACAAAAAACTTTAAACATGTTGGAGGTAGACTTTGCTAGAAAAATACAACTATTTTAATTATCATATTTGTAAAGGCCAATAGACTAAGCAAGGCCAAAACTCTCTGGATGCTGAGTCTATCTTATTTTTGTTGTTTGTTATGAAGTAAAAAATTGATTGCTGTCAGTTCATATGTCAATATTCTTACTACATATGTAGATTACAAATGATCTCTACCAAACTTTCCCTATTTTAGGTTTCTTCCACACTGAACCATTTTTTAATTTGTTCTCTTTAGTCATGTATGTATGTATGTATGTATCATCTATCTATCTATCTATCTATCTATCTATCTATCTATCTATCTATCTATCTATCTATCTATCTATCAATCATTCTACCTATTTTACATCCCGGCCACCAATGCCCTTCCCCCCTTTTCTCCCTGCTCCCCTAATTCCCCTCTGTTTGCACCCACCAATCCATTCCTCCTCCATTTCTGTTTACGATAGGGAGGTCTCCCATGAATATCAACATGGCATACATGACAATACATGCCATACATGACAATACATGATAATACATAGTAATACATGACAATACACAACATATCAAATTGCAGTATGACTGAGTACCTCCTCATGTATTAAGGCTGGGCGAGGTGACCCAGGATGAAGACTAGGGTCCTAAAAGCCAGTAAAAGAGTAGAACACATTTTCTATTCCCACTGTTAGGAGTCCCCCAAGAGGACTAAGTGACACAATTATCACATATATGCAGAGGGCCACAGTTAGTTCCATGTAGGCTCCCTCGTTACCAGTTCATTCTCTGGGATCCCCTATAATCTCAGGTTAGTTGATTCTGTGAGATTTCTTGTGGTGTCCTTGCTCCCTCTGGCTCCTACAACCCTTTCTCTCCTCTTCTGCATGATTCTCCAGTCTCCACCTAGTTTGGCTGTGGGTCTGCACCTGTTTAAATCAGTTACTGGATCAAGCCTTTCTGAAGACAGTTGGTCTAGGCACAAATCTATGCATATAGCACAATATCAATAGGCATCATTACATTGACTTTTTCCCCCTCTAGTCCTGTTTGGTTTTATCCTAGGTCTCCGGATCATCCAGCCTATGGGAACTGTGCGCTAGGCAGTGCCAGGGGTGGCACTGGGTTTTAGTCTGAACAGGCCATTGGTAAGTCACTCCTTCAAACTCTAGGCCACCCTTACCCCAGCACATCCCAAAAGCAGGACAGACTATAGGTCGAACGTTCTGTGGCAGGGTTGGTTTCTCTCTCCCTCCACTTGAAGTCTTTCCTGGTCACAGGAGATGGTCAGTTCAGGCTATAGCTATGACCATCCCTGTAGATTTCTGGAAGATTCCCTTGCTAGCCAGGTTTTTACTGACCCTAAGATGCCCTCCCCCTTCCAGTAGGTCTTTTCCAGTACTCTTTGCCCTAGTTTGCTCCTCTCAACCTGATCGCGTGTTCCCATACCTGCCTGCACTCAGTTCACTCAAAACACCTCTTATATTTCCCTTTCCAAGGGAGATCCCCATGTCCTTTTTGAGGCTTTCATGTTACCTAGCCTGAGAGGCTGAGGCAGAAGGAATATGGCTACATTCAGTCTCAAATAGACAGCAAAAGCCAAACCAAACTAAAGCAACCAATCAACGCACTGACCAACAAACAAAAAAGAAAGCCATTTCCACTGATTTGAGGATGATGGTGGTGGTAGAATATGCCTGTAATTCCAGCCCTCAGGAGGCTGAGACAGGGAGACAGCCTGCTAGAACCAGTCTCACATACCAAAAAGAAATAGAAAATTCCGTTTAGAAACTTGGAGGTAGGAGGAGACGGAGTGGGAGAGGGAGAGGGAAAAAGTTCAAATACAGTTACTCTCTAACTGGGAACAACATCCCTACTGAATACCACTTGCTAGAAAATGAAAGCCACAGTATCAGAAATGGGTTATTTCTTTTTATTATTGGCCAGGGTTCCCAGACAACCCCATCTCCTGCAAATATTATAAGACATTGCCATTCTTTTGGGCTACCTTCCAGAACTTGATAAGTCCTCACATAAATGAGTCATAAATTAAGAATAGCAGCACATACGTACATAGTTTCTACATGGAGACTAAAATTTTTATTGCACATTAGCAAAAATGCATAAAGATGTACTGAGATTTATTGTGGCAGGGTTTCTGTGTAGTGCTTTGCATGATGCTGTTGAATGCTGCTTCGTTCATTCACCTCTTTGAGTTGACCTCAATTTAAAGTCATTCATATACAAATAAGCAATCTTATGGAAAAGTAGAGAATTGAAGAATTATTTCATAAAGGTGACAGAATAAGGAGTTTATACGTTCCTGTGTTCAGAGCAGAAGGTGAATGAGGTCTCTTCACCTTAGGCATTGGTGCTTTCTTGAAAAATTTACTGATACCTAAGTACAATAAGAGAACAGACAGGACAGTTCTTTTTAAAATTTATTTCTAAATATCATTTGGCTCAGGTCTTTGTTAAGTATTTACCTGGTTTCCTGTCACCTAGCATCAAATATTTCCACCTACCATTATTATGAAAGGTAGAATTTACCTTGTTTTTGTAGTCTGAACACAGGCTACTCAGCATGCTTTACTTTGAGTCATATCTGTTTATCTAAATTCTTTTTTAAACTGTTTTAATTGAGCTAAGTGCTTTTCTCCACTCTCCTCTCTTCCTCCTCCCCTTCTACTCTCTTCCATGATCCATACCTTCCTCAATTCACTCAGGAGATCTTTTCTTTTTCTACTTCCTATTTAGATCCACATATGTCTCTTTTATCTATTTATCTAAATTCTTAAAGCATTCTGATAAGACTGGAAGAGAGACAGGCTTTTTTTCTTAAAGGAACTCTCCGATTGCTAGAGGTTCAATCTGGAACATCTCAAAAGGCATTAAATGTTTTCTTAGTAACATGTGGTGGTGTTTGGATGCAGTGGAATTTTTGAAGGTGGGGTCTTGTAGGAGGAAGCTAGGTCATTGATGGTGTGTTGTTGAGCTGATATTGAAACATATGATCCTTTCTCTCTTTTTTGTTTAAGGCCTGCTTTTCCCTCCTGGTGTTAGCTCCATTGTGTTCTGTACTATCACAGACTCAACAATTGGACCATGGGCTATAGCTTCTGAAGCTGTAAACCTTTTCTCTATATATTTTATTTATCTTGAGTATTTTATCAAACTGAAAGAAAGCTGGTTAGCATATCCACTTTGAGAAGACTAACTCTTTCTGTGATTTTTACTATTTCCTTTATCTGATTTTGTTCCCATCCTTCCTAAGATGGATGTATCAACATTCTTATGTTAAAGGCCAAATAAAACTTGGTTTTTGTAATCTGAATAATACATTTATTTCTAAGTTCAAGAGCATAATTTGAGGACTGATTTTTCCTGATTTCCCCTTACTATTTATCCCCTCTTTCTCTTTCTATCAGCTACATTCCTGGAAGGCTCCTCCTTTCCGACGACAACTGCAAACATGAGACAGTGGAGTGTTGCATGTGTGTTGTGCATTGGGCTGCAGAGATGCTGTCAGGAAACAATTTGTCATGATGGAAGCCGCATTTCATTCTCATCAACATAGTTAAGGATTGGGTAGCAGACTCGAGGCAGGGCAATCAGAAGGCCAGGCAAGATAGTGATCCATTCAAGAAGTAAACTAGACTTTAGTTATGGGAGTGCCAAACTGAACTTGGCAGGGCAGAGTCAACAGAAGAGGAGGAGGTATAGCCTATGCTATATGGTGATTTGGTTGTGCTGGTCTTTGGAAAAGGAGAATGCTTTTAAGTCTTCTGTGCCTCTAACCTCGAATTGCTATGTGTGACATTATAGAAAGAGAGGTACTTTGTGGCATCGGTGACAGCTGGGAAGTTGGTGATGTCAGTGTTGAGTATGACACTCTGAAGGAGAGGTTCAACGTCTTTGGATTTGTGGGTATGGAGTTCAGAAGGAATATGCAAATTTAATGTGCCCATAATAATGTGAGAATAGATTCCTGCCATCGTAGCAAGTGTGAAATGTATATATATGATTTTTTTTAACAGGTTAGTATTGGCATTTCAGATTGAAGCAAGAGAATGCCATCCTGTGACAGACGTAACTACAATACACAAGAGAAGGAAGAGTAAACACTAAAAGGAAGTGTGACCCTATTCTAATCTGCCTTCAGTGTGAGCTAGTCCTTATTTTTACATAGTATGTAACTTCCAAAGCACATGTGCTTGAAGGGCTTGCATGCTGAAATTAGTTACAATGGTCTGGGTATAATGTATGTAAGCTAGTAAAATGTTTAACCTAATTTGAAATATTTAAATTCTGCTTGAGAGCTGTATGTTGCAGGATGTTTAAGCAGATGTCCACACAATCGTGAGGATGGCAAATGCCCATGCTTCTGTGAAGGGCTACATGGTGCTTTTGGCTTTGTGAGCTCTGTGGTCTTCATCTGCTCCACTCAACATTGCTGCTGTAGCTCAGCGTAGATTTTGGACTATGTGAAAATCAATGAGTATGACTGCTCCAATAAAAATTTATTTATGGAAACTAAAATTTAAATTTCATAAAATTTTCACATTACGAAACATTACTCTTTTTTATTTTTTCCCTTACCATTTAAAGATCTGAGAACCATTCTTATAGGCAGCTATATTAAACATAGGCATAATTTAGTGACCTTTGATGCAATTAAGTTCTATATTGAAAAAAAACAATGCTGAACTATGAGTTACAAAGTGAAACCTTTTTAAATTTAAAAATGTTATTTAAAATGATCAATAGTTGTGTGATGAAAATAACTTTTAGTGGTTTATCTTTGCTGTACTAAGTACCACCATTCAGAATTTCTTTAGTGAAAAATTTTCAATTGGAACATATGCTAGCAGTCCTCAGGTTTGATAATATACACATTGATTATGTTTGGTTTCATTGAATAATGTCTTTGATGCTCATGGTTCTATACTAGGTTAAGCTTAATAACACCGTGGTTCTTAAGATTTAGCTCAGCAGACAGCAGTTTCCTTTATAAATATTCTTGCCAAGCCTAGCCAAAAGTTTCTTTCCTTGCTTCATCTCTTTAGGAATTTATTATCACTGAGTTTATTCCTCTGCCTTAGAAATGAATGGAGTGTCCAAAGCAAAGGAAATAACATAAAATATCTGTCGGGAGAGCTTAATTTCTCAATTATCTGACATAGTAAAAGTTACCTAGTTTGATTTTGGAATAAGATTATATCCTTCCAACAATGGAAACTCTTTTAAATTCAAGCATGCAAAAAAGCCACATGACAGTGGTGGGGAACGTGCCTATAAAATTTTTGTCCATAGATGCCAAAAGAGAAAAGATAGACAGACAGACAGACAGACAGACAGACAGACAGACAGACAGACAGAAAGATTGAGGGAGGGATGGCAGGAGAGACAAAGCAATGAAACAACAACTTTCTAAAATATCTTCCCAGCTTCCTCATGCTTTCATTTTCTGGAATGATGACAATTTCCAAATTTAATGTTCTCTTTAATAGCATCATATTCAAAGAAGTCAGTGCAAAAATTTAAAACAAAATTTCTCAAAAATGAAGTTGCGGGTCTTCCTTTCTAATGTAATTCACAGGAATTTTTAAATATATATGAAAAAAGAAACATTTTTTTTTCTGATGACAATGAGCTGAAGGATAGTTACATACCTCATACCTGGATTTGAAATCTCTTTTATGATATAAATTTAGTTTATCATTCAAAAATATTTTATACCTTTAATTGGTTTCCAGGAAGTTCAAAGATATTTTTAAAGCATTTTTATTATTCCAGTGTCACTAGTGAGAATTATATTGATGCTTATTCCAGGAATTTTCAAATCCATATTCTTATGAGAAAACACTACTAACAACAGGATAGAAAAAAATAACACAGAAAACTCCCCTCTCCTGACTGTAATAAAAATACATTCACAATTCATTTCTCGTGAACATACTTCATCTCAAATTTTCTGTATGGTCCTTATCATTTAGTAAAGCCAAAGAAAAGCAAGTACACAAACCAACCAACCAACAAACAACATGGACTCCAGGACATAAAGTAAAGTCTGAGCTTGCCATGGTCACTGGATCCAACCAGTTTTTATATTCTGGTCAATGGAAGCTCGAATATAACCAGCAAGTATCATATGATGCTATAGATGTTGTCTATAGGACAACTAATACTAGCTATTATTTTCAGCAGCAATTTCTTAATACTTTTAATGTAATCATTTGTTTTCCAGTGAAAAACACATTCTGACAACCTTTCAAGGATAAAGATGTCCAAATTCCTTAGCTGTCACTGAGACACTGCATAGTATGGTTACCTGCTTTCATTCTGGTGTCTGGGGGTACCCCTACCACGTGCTGGTTCACCTTATGCAAAAGGAATATGAGAAAAATACAACTGTGGGGAACTGGCTAATTATTAAAAGCATTTTTTTTTTTCTGGAACCAACAGTTTTCAGTTCCTAAACTCAGTCATGCCCTAGCCCATGATGGGAATGATCAGAAAATCTCAGCCTTTAATGTTAAGGCTCTTCGAGTTAATACAATTTTGACATCCCATCTGTTACAGAACGTCAGTTGAATGATGTCATGATAGTTGACCTTATCAGCAATGTGTCTGGTGCCTTGATGAGTGAACACACTCTAGTTAGCCCAGATTGAAGGGGCAGAGAAAGGGCAAAGACCGGTCCTTGGAGACAAGAGTGGTTGGAGAGAGAGA
>NC_022009.1:77065173-77068534 GCF_000317375.1 Microtus ochrogaster
GGCTGGGAGGGATCCTGTCAGGACCCTAAGGGCTGGCCAGTGCAGATGCCTGAGTACTAACCGTCTCAATACACTTTCTTACCTCTTTATAAAAAGCTTACAGTGTATTTGCTTAATTACTAATGTTAATGCATAAAGTCAAAGCAAATGGAGCAACAATGAAATGGGCCCAGGCCAGGCTCAGACATAGTGATCCACCTGAAGATGATCTTTAATTACTGAAAGGACTCAATCCTGTGTTAGTCTAAGGATGCGCATCAGCTAGGCTACGCTTCTAATCTGACCTAGTCGAAAAGATGCTAGAATTTGGTCTGCGTGCATATTTTGGTGCTCCATTCCTCTCTCCCTTCTCTGTGCACTGTCTGCTGTGTCCTGAACTCTGTTAGCGGCACGCAGGTCTCTCTCCGTTAGCAGTGGTGGTCTTGCATAGCCACACTGTAAACGCATAAGGTACCGCACCGCGGCACGCTTCTCATTATGTATCATTTTTTACATTCTGTGTCCAGTTGGTTTTGGGATTTTTTTGAAAAGCTCCAATATGTGAGCTTATTATTTTTATCAAAATAAAATTAATTTTCAAAATTGAAACCAACAACGCTTTCAAAATCAGGAATAAAAGACCATTTTAGTTTTATTCACAACATTTAAACTGAACGTTTTAAGGTGAAGAACTATAGACAGGTAAGTCTAATTATAAACACAGCATTTGGGATAACTTTAAAAAATGTAATAGGCCAATAAAAATTCTTTAAAATATTTTGCTCGAACTGCAATCAAATTTAATAAGTTTGGCATTAATTAAGCTCTAATAACGTGCTTCAATATCTTTCTTAAGTAGTGTGATCCATTTCCCCTTCATCCAGTTCGAGTTGTGCATACTGTGGTGTCATCGTCATCTTAAAGCATACTGAGAAAATGACAGAGTTGCAAAATTAAAATCAATGATAAATGATATTTTTCATGTTTTATACTAATAGGTATTACTAGGCTTTTAAATTAATAGAGCTGTCAGGCCATAAACCAAAATGGAAATTATATATTCCAGAAACACCTAAAGATGACACCGTGGAATATTTTAAATCTTAATTAGGAGGTACAATTGTTTTGTCCCCTGTAACTGCAGCAAATTAATTGGAAATTAGTCACAAGCAATGCTTTTTTCCCTTTAACAACATGAGATGAAGAGACTGGAGCTTTCTGCCTTGTCGTTCTTGTTTGAGGGCCAGAATGCACACAGGCAGTAAATTGTACTGTCAATTACAGAAAACAACAACTGTCGTGAAATTAGGAAAAATTAGGTACAGGTAAACAGAACTAATTAATGCACAAGTAAAAGGGAAGACATAAAATAATGCCTAGCTAAACACTAACTTGTCAGTCTTTGGGAAAAAAAGTAAAGTTTAGAAATGTAAATTTATGCAAAATATTTACCAATTAAGACTTAGGTACAGGATGCATGCACTGTGTTTTATCTAACCACGTTTGTGGCATTATTTCTGTTTTCATCTTAGACTATGTCGTGTACCCATAGAAGCAGCACCTCGCTTGTTGAAGTATATTTCATGTTAATTTTATATTCCTCAAATAGGAAGACTGATGCTCATTAATAACAAAATGTTATATTTCCTTCAGTAGGGAATTATTACTTTTCCATATTTAAATATCAAGGCCAATGTCATTTCTTTTGTGTCTTTGCTGTTTATTATTTATTTAATTTATTCCTTGACAGCTTCATAAATGTACATAATGATTATTCACCCCATCATCCTGTCTCATGCTCCCTCCTTCTGCTACTTTCTTTATTCTGCTTTCTTGTCTTGTGTGTGCATGTGTGTTTGTGTGTCCTATCGAGTTCAATTAGGATAATTTAATACCATGGGTGGGAAGGTCCTTTACTGGGCCATATGCAATGTCCTATATATCAGTGGTTACACCATTGTGACATCTCTTCCTCCTGCTGCTATTGACTGTCGGTAGTCAGTGAAATGTATGTAGACCCAGTCCAAATTCTAGGCACATCAAAAAATTCACTATTTGCATTTATCTACTTATAATTTGTGGATTACTCATTTTCATATACATTTGCTCCTTGCTGCATCCCTTCCACACCCTTCTAGAACAGCACAAGATTCTCTAATTCTAGTGTCTGTCAACTCAGGGAATGAGTGTTAAGTTACAGTAGCTATGTAACTTTCAATGAGAAAAAAATATTCATATCAGACTCCCCGAAAACTAGTTACTAGAAAGATCAACCTGGTGCTTCAAACATTATTTAATAATATCTAAAGTTAATCAATTTAGTGTAAGGACCTGAAGTTAGGAAAGTTTACTGATAATTTTCATAACATTAATCTATTTGAAATAAATTCTGATCTAATTTTCTTTTCAGATGACTATTAAACATATTCTATATTATGGTGATATGCTGTCATTTTTCTGTGAGTTCATCTGCATATTCTAGTGGGAAACAATAAAAGTCACTGTCTCTCCTCCTGTAAAACGCTGGCTAAATCCTAAACCTATGTCAGACTTTTTTCCCATCATAAGTCATATCGGTTTATCTTTTTATTCCAGTCCCTCAAAGATTATGGCTAAGCTACTCTAACTATAAAACAGGAAGAAGCAGGCATGATGGCACACACCTCTAAGTCCAGCACTCAGGTAGCAGATCTCAGTGAGCTCAAGGCCAGTCTGGTTCTACATAGTTCTAGAATAGTCAAAGCTGTATAGAGAGATCCTGTCTCAAAAAACCAGAAAAAAAAAACCACAAACAAAAATCGAAGAAATCAAAAAACAAACAGCAAAGGAACAATTTCTACTCTCCCCCTCCAAAATAACTAACAACAACAACAACAAAAAACCCACAAAAAAAAAACCTCAGGAAGAAATTTCAACTGCATTAAATACTAAACTTATACCATAAAGAATTGTTGTTTCTTTCTTTTGTTACTAAATACAGTCAGTAATAATCTCAGCAATCTATCATTATTCTGTTGTGATTTATAGTAGTTGATATCATCAGTAAGACAGTCTTCATAAGAAGCATAAGTAGTTCTGGAATTCAGAGGACATGGAAACTCTGCTCTGGTCTGTCTGCCCTTGTATTTCCTCCACTGGGATGGAGAGAGGTACTTAACTTCCTAAGTAGTTTCTCCCTCCCCCCTGACAGAAATTCCATAAAACATTGCTTTCAAGGAGTGAAAAATATTTTTAACTTCTGACTGCATGCAATTTCTGCTAAAGTGCAAGAAAAGTTGACTATTTCAGTTGCAGATGCCAGCTTGCTCAAAATAACATTTAAAATCGTAAAACCTAGAAAGATTTTTAGATAAAAACTGATGAAAGGCCGGGCGATGGTGGC
>NC_022009.1:77068774-77091758 GCF_000317375.1 Microtus ochrogaster
AAAAAAAACCTAATGAAAGGAAGTTGCTAGCGAAACAGCTGTGAGTCCGTCCAACAGGGTGGCAAGGTTTTAGAATTTCTAATTTCTCCTTAGTCCTCAGGCTTGGGGGTCAGTGACTTAAATAGTAAATATAAGGAAACCCAAATGCTGTGTGTGTGTGTGTGTGTGTGTGTGTGTGTGTGTGTGTGTATGTGTGTGTGTTTTTAAAGGACAAATCAAGCTATGTTTTTATTGCTCAGATTGTCCCATTCTCTCCTAAATCTTCCCAGGCTATTGTTATTTTGACTGAAGTAGCTAGTTGGTAAAACTGTTCCATGTTGAAGTTCATTTTAAAAATGTTTGTTGCTTCTTAAAAAACCCCAAAGAGTTCGAAATGGGGCTCAGTTGGTAAAATGATTGTTTAGGATGCACGAAGCCTTGGGTTTGATGCCCCACACTGCATAAATCTGAGCTCAGTAGTACACTCCTGGACTCCCAGCTGTTGACTGGTAGTGAAGAAGAAATGTAAATGCAAGGTCAGTCTTAACTACACAGGCAGTTGAATTCAAGCCTGGCTATGGTTACATAACACTTTGGCTATGTAAAAGAAAGCAACCAAAAGCAATATAAGCACATAAAACAGGTACTATTATGTTTTCTAATATAATATACGAAATGCCTATTTACATGATATTCCCAAATAGAGAGCAATTTTATGCCTTCCAGCTCTGCATGGGCCTTTAAGAAGGTGATTAAAACATAAAGCTAGCCACACCAAACCTCATAGAAGAGAAAGTGGAAAGTACACTTGAATGCATTGGCACAGGAGACCACTTCCTAAATATAACACCAGTAGCACAGACACTGAGAGAAACAATTAATAAATGGGACCTCCTGAAACTGAAAAGCTTCTGTACAGCAAAGGACATAGTCAATAAGACAAAATGACAGCCTACAGAATGGGAAAAGATCTTCACTAACCCCACATTTCCAAAATATACAAACAACAATAACACCTTCTTAAACCGGCTTCCTGAGTATCAGCTCCCTGGGCAGGGCGAAGAGTGTGTGGCAAAGCATCTTCCTGGACCAAATGGCTATTGTACATCCACAGTTATTTCTTTCTCAGCCGTATTCAGAAAACTTCCAGAGCCTGCTGTTTCCTTCTCTGAACCTTCTATCCTTTGGCAAACGAGTGTAAGGAGCAGATGACAGGAGTAGCAATAGAAAACGAGTTGGGGAGAGTCTTATAACTCTGCCTCATGACATAGGGTCGCACTTAGCCTGAACTCCACAGTCTAAAACTCCCCTTCTGGTATCCTACAGTCATGGACATGCTTCCACATACCAAAGAATCTTCAAAGAAAAATTCTCTGCACTTAGTCAAATCATTACCGATACACAGAAATCCCTGAACTATTAATGTTATCTTTATAGCTAAGTGAGGGAGCTGAAACTGTTAATGTCAATCATTTTCACTCAAACAAGGTAGGCACTGTCTTAAATTGCCTAAATACAGGGTTAAGGTATGGCAAAAAAAAAAAAAAGAATGAAAATTTCCAAAGTGGCTAAGATATTTTAGCAGTCAAGTTTTAGGGCATTTATAAGACTTGTTTAGTAGTTTTGAAAGAGATATGGAAGTGGAAAATATATTGTGAAATTTCCAAGTCAGCAGATGGCCACTTGTGAAGGATAATATGCTGGCTTGATGGAGGAAATTCAAGCAGATCTCAAAACAGCTTAAGGCAATCAAACCTGATGCAGAGGGGCAGGGTCCCTCTTTAACTAAAAACTGAGTCAGAGGCACTGCACTGTCCCTGAAAGTACTCCAGACCCTGGGCAAACAGCTTGCAGCTGCTATCAGAGAGGCTGAAAAGCCAGCCGGGCCAATTAGGGGAGAATTCAGATCATGAAGTGGACCAAACGAAGCACAAGGTTTGGGAATCCCATCCCGTCTTTCTTGCACTTCCTGGCTTGTGCTTAAAGGCACCTATTTTATTTATGGAAGAAGTGAATACTAGCTCTTATACAAAGGCCAAAGAGAAATTGTACTTTTCTTATTCAAGGAGTAGGAAATACAGATCCTTCACATTAAGAGTGGTGAAGTGACTGCTGCTTCCCCCACACTCTGATGCCCTCCACCCTGCCCCCTTCTCAATTTCATGACTGAGACAGGTGCCTAAAACTCAGAAGAGGAGAAGCCTCCTTTGATAGTGAAATTTGGCCTGAGAAGGACAAAGAAGAGCCTGTCTGCCTCTATCCTCCAACTCTTCAGCGTGAGCTCCATTTTAAGTGTTCATTTTTCTTTTTGGCCTGTTCATTTTCTAAAGAGAGAGAGAAAAAGTGTGGAGTTGGATGGGTATATGGGTGGGAAGTTAGGGAGGATTTGAGAGGAGATGATCTTGATGAGAATATACTATACTATATATATATTATATGTACTGTAATATGCTATATATACAAGATTCAAGCAGATCTCAAAACAGCTTAAGGCAATCAAACCTGATGCAGAGGGGCAGGGTCCCTCTTTAACTAAAAACTGAGTCATGTATATATATGTATGTAATATACTATGAATTTCTATATAGATAGATATATCCTTACAGTATATATAACTGCAAGATTGATCCATAAAACTAAAACCTTAGGTTTGTAGGTAGAAAAGCAACTCGAGAACTGTAAAAGTCAAGTGTGGCAGAAATCAAGGAGGGGAGGATTCAAGGAAACTAGTCAATGAATATATGTGGATTACTGGGTTGACAATATTCCCACAAGAATCAAAGACTACCAAATCCCCAGTCCCAGGCATGGGAAGTTCAAGATACAACAGGTCCAGTGGCCCCACGCAGAGAGAGCAGCACACCTCGGTCTCCCAGTATTTCTACTTGGGCCCCAGGTAGCCACACCCTAATGAGATGTGATTGGTTGATAGTTTCTCCATTATCTATCTCATTGGACTTAGTGTCCACTCAACAGAATGGGAATAGCATGTAATCCTGAAAACCAAGCCAGTTACAGGTGGATAGTGAGATCATTGATATCAGAGGAGAATCTACTACTGCTGTGTTCCCAGTTGCTTTCTAAATAATTGTCATCATACCTTCACAGAAATGCAGCTTTCACCCTTATCCTAGAAACCTCCCTTGGCAGTAGACAGAGCCCATTATAGACAACCAGTGCAGAAATGAGCTGATTGTGGGGGGCTTAAGACCAATGGGTAATCTAAAATTCAATTCCTACACCCACGGCTCAGGAAACGATAGAAGAGGAGACACTAAGATTATAAGACCAAGAGGACTGATAAGTTTGCTGTGAGATTGCATCTCCTAGGAATGATAGGGAAGTCACTCATAAAGTCTCACAAACATATCTTAAACAAGACCTGTACAATGACACCATCAAGAGATATGCCAACATAGAAGGGAGGCATTTAACAGTGCCCTACCCCTACACAAAGAACTACAGACTACTAATGACTGCTAATAGAAGAATAATTAGTGTTTCCCAGGGATGAACAACTCGTTTAGTTATTCAAAATCCCACAGTCTAAACTGAAATAATAACACACAAACAATACTGAATGGGCTCAGCAGATTGTATATATATGTATATATATATACATATATATATATACATATATATACATTTAGCAATAATAGTCAAAAAAGAGCATAAATTTGAGAAGGAGTAAGAGAGCATGGGAGTGATGGAGGGAGAAAAGGGAAGGGGAGATATAATTATATTTTAATAATTTTTTGTTTAAATTTGTGTGATTCTCCTGTGTTAACCCTTGAGGTGAATCAGCAGGGAATGATTTTCAAGGACACAGTGATGCTTGACAACAGAACGAGAGAAGGAAAGCACTGGGTTTCCAGACAGCATTACAGGACTTTCACATAGAAGATGAAATCAGAACAGTATTGTCAAGACTGAAAGCTGAACTCATGTGGGAAACAGAAAAGACAGACTCACACTTGTACCTTTTCAGTTCCCTGTTACAATGAGAACAATGACAACAAAACAATATTCTCCATAGAAATTGAACAAAAATTGTATTAAAAAACAAAACAAATCATAACTCATACCATGATGTTTCAGGTCCTCAGAATATATCACGATATGTCTGAGTACCTAAATAATCAGAATAACCTCAAAAAAAAAAGCCTACAGGGAAAAGACAGTCAGTGATTCAAACTCATAGATGGTATAAATATTAATTTTCTTAAACAAAGATTTAGTAGTTATTATACCTATGTTCTAAAAAGTAGTCGAAAAATTCATGGAATAATATTAAGATAGCCATCAATTCAGACTGTTTTTTGTTTTTGCTGTTTTGAGGTCATTTCTCATATACCCACAGTTGGCTTGGAAACTGCTTTATTGTCAAGGATGATCTTGAATTCCTAATCTTCCTGCCTCTAACCCCCAAAATGTCGAGATTATGGGTGTGTGACTCTTCATCTGAAATTTTATGACTTAGAAATACTGTGATCAAAGCAAGACATCAATTGGAAGGCTTGAAGAATAGAATAGAAATAAGGAAAACATGAGTGAAGTTGACGTAGATGAATATTTATCATTCAGTTAGAATAATGTCAAGAAAAAGGGGAAAATGAATAGACTGGGAACCGTGAAATAATGTTCTTACATATATACCATTAATGTTATGGGAGACAAAGACTGGTGAAAAATCAAGAATTGAAGAAAAATACACCAATATATAACAAAATGTATAACATAAATGAGCATTGAATGACATAATGTATATTGTAATGTATGACATAAATTTACAGATTCTCAAAACTAGTGAAACTGAAACAGGGTATGGTCAGAGAACTCTATAATCAGATACCTCAACATCAAGCTTCTGAGAGCCAGAAAAAGAAGGAAAATCTGAAAGTTGTCCCCCAGTCACCATGAAGTTAACACCCTAGACTATGAAAAAGGAATCGCAAAATGCTTGAAGTAAATCAATGGTGCTGACACACATGCACAGCTAAGTCATTCCTGTAGAGTGGGAGTCTTTGGAGACCTCATCAGAGAAGCTGGGGAATAAAAAGAATCAAGCAAGTATCTCAGACAAATGAGAGGTAAAACAGATTTCTGAGAACATTGTCTTTAAGCTTGGCACAAAAAGGCTTTTTGTTTGCGTATGCATTCTATTGTATTAGTATTTAAATCCCCTTGTAATCCAGGAAACTTTTTAGAAAACCTATAAAATATATTAGGATTAAGGTTATTAGCCTAGCTGGACATGGTGGCATATGCCTTTAATTTTAGCACTTGGGAGGCAAACACAAGTAGATCTCTGTAAGCTCAAGGCCAGCCTCGTCTTCATCTCACATTCCAAGTCATCCAGGACTATCCAGTGATATTCTTTCTCAAAATAAAGCACATATTCTAATAGGATCAAATAATTCAAGCCAGGTGTGGTGGCACATCCTTTTAATCCCTGCCTTCAGGAGGCAGAGACAGGAAGATCTCTGGGAGTTCAAGGCCAGCATGGTTCACACAGTGAGTTCCTGGACAACCAGGGATATGTAGAAATACCCTGTCTCAAAATAAAATCAATATAATAATAATAATAATAATAATAATAGAATAATATATTTATTTATAAATAACATCAATATGTATATTATAGTGATCTTAAATTAAACCACAGTCAATAAGTTGTGTTGGTCTTGTGCTTGACAAGACAATGGGGCTCCACTTTCAGTCTGTAGTGAGCATCCTTTTGTTTTAGCAAAAGCCTTCAGTGTTTGGGGATTTCCATTGGACTATGTTGGCTAGCAACTCAATGAATGTGACCTACTCCCACCATTGGAAGTCTCACCTGGCTACAAGAGATGACTAGTTGGGAAGCCATATGCCTTATTACTAGGAGTTCTCATTAGGATCGCCTCCATAGTTTCCCTTATATATGAGACTCAGAAAAGAAGTTCACTAAAGAATTGTAAAATGTAGAAAGTTGAGAGATTACAAGAGATAATAATGCAAGTTATGATAGAATATAAATTAGGTATAAGATTTTGGACTCACCAAAATAGGATAGACAATGAAATATTTTCTCTGAATTTGTCAAATGCAAATGAACTAGATATTATTGATGTACTTATTGCCTATATATTGTATATAGTTATTGTAGTTATTGCATATTGTTTTCCATTTTTAGTTATAGCCTTTTTTATTTTAGAGAAAAAGGGAAATATAGTGATTTTTATTTGCAATTTAATAAATAAAGTTTCTATTGCACTAGGTTTCCACACCATGGCCCAAGTGCCCCCACCAAGCCAGCAGTCTTTCTCACACTCTTCCTCCACTCCATCTATCCCCACCTGTTATCGCCCCACTCCCATTCCCATCAGCTCCCAGTCCATATGTAAAATCTATTCTATTTCTTTCTCCTGGGGAAATAGCTGTATTCTCCCTAGACCTCTTCTCTTTACCTAACATCTCTGAGTTTACAGATTGTAGCTGAGCTATCATTTATTTAATGGTTAATATTCACTTGAAAGTGAATAAGTGCCATATTTGTTTCTCTGGGTCTGGGATACCTCACTCAGAATGATATTTCTTTCTAGTTCCATCCATTTACCTGAAAATTTCATCATGTCATTTTTTTAACAGCTGAGTAATTGTCCATGGTGTACTTTATTCATTCTGTTAAGGGACATTTAAGTTATTTGTAGTTTCTGGCTATTATGAATAGTCACAATGGGTATGTTGAACAAGGATCCTTATGATAGGATGGAGTGTCCTTTCAATATATGCCCAAGAGTGGAATAGATGGATCTTGAGATAGATTGATTCCCAACTTTCTGAGGAACCACCATATTGGTTTCCCAATTGACTGCACAAGCTTCCACTCTCACCAGCAGTGGAGGAGGGCCCCCTTCCTCCACATCTTAGCCAGCATGACTTGTCACTTATGGTACTGATCTTAGCCATTCGACAGGTGCAAGATGGAATCTCAAAGCAGTTTCCCTGAGAATACAATTCAGTATCCGTGTCGCCCTGTTGAAGTTTCCTACTGGAGCTGAGATAAGCCATTGTGTAGGAGCCAGATCATTAGAGGCATTGGAGGCATTGGAGTTGGGGCATCAAAGCAGCACAGTGCAGTGTGACTCGGCGCAGCAGTGGGACGGACGGCTGTGGTTGTGCCAAGGTAAATAGCTCAATGCATCCAGTAATGATAAAAATACTATTTGACAAAGGATGGCACTCTGTTACAGATGGCAGATTAGTCAATTACTGTGAATTCATGAGGCAGTGCAGTCAACAGCCTGCTTCTCTCTTTTATCACCTGGCCTTGGGTGAGGTACTTGATTTCTCAGGCTTCAGGCTTTCCTATTTTAATTTGTCATATGGAATTATGATAACTTTATTGATTTAATGGCTTTTTAAAGATTAAATAAATAATGAATGTGAATACATTGAACATAAACATTTAATGAATATTAATAAGTATTTGCTTAATAAATGTTAGGTATAATTATCATGAGTCCCTCTGAATATCTCATGGTATTTCAAATGTTTAGAAAAGTCTATTTGCCTTGAAATTGCTGTATGTGGGAAATTCAAATGCATAAAACTTTCTATTTTGGGTGCTAAAGGTCTGAGAAAAATTGGATTTACCAAGTGATGAGAGAGTAAACAACTTAAAATCCTAAGGAGCAGCATAGAAGGGCTAGAGAGAACATATGCATATAATTGCTGCTATGAAGTCAGCTCGATGTCAGCTACCACTGCAAAAAACCTCCTTATTTTTACTGTGGTCATTTTACCACTTAGTTATGATCTGTTTTGGCTTTAGCAGTATGGAGGAAAGCTTCAAGAATTCTCTTTTTCTTAATCATTGAGCTCATGGTAGAATTCCATGGGCATCATTCTTTGAGAAGGTGTCACAGGTAATGACTAATACACAAATACTGGCTATCAAGATTTCAAGTCATTTACAGAGTACAGGATGTGTCCAATAAATATAAAACTAATAACACAGAAGTAGCCAGAGAAATTTAGTTACACCAAAACAGGAAACAGAAGGATTTAATCTTTGGAGACTGGAAAAGTATTCCTTCCATGATACATTCAAGCTCTTTGCTTTGAGAATATAATGAATAAAGATAACTCAAAATAACTTTTACATGTATTTCGATATGAAAAATATGTGAATGAATTGCTAGCCAAACTACATTATGTTCAGTGAGAGAAGATTTTAGGAGAAAGCATGTTTTAAAATGCTATAATACCCCAAGAAGTATTTAAGAAATTTATAAATTCAAAGTGTACTTGGTATTGGCAACCAAAATATGCAGGAGGAACAGTTCTGTATTCTGAGAACTGAGTGAAGATCAAACTGATGGTCCTCGACTTCTGAGAAGTTATACCTAAAAGGAAGGGAAATGGTTGTACTTTCAGTGTGAACGGGTTGGTGCTATCACAAGCAACGGACACAGGAGTAAGGTGGAGGTTAGTGGGGTGGAAGACAGGACAGAAATGGCAGTGCCTACAGGAGGCTCTGTGGAGGAGAAGCAGCAAGAACCATCCCAAAGAATTAGCTGCGCCCCTCAGCAGTTAAGGAAGAAGAGGGAACAACAGTGGAGATGGGAACATGTTTAGTTTTTTCTCCAGAAGCCAGAAATGCAATGGGGCAAGTCTAGGACGGTGGCGGCAGTGTCGGAGGAAAAGGAAAGGACTGCAGATATGAAACTAAGTGGTAGTATTTATTAGTTTGGGGGTGGGGAATGTAGTCTAAAATGACTCAGATTTCCATCTCTGGAAACACTTGGGGAGGAATGGTCAAAATAATACAGAGAAGAACTAGAATCCTTGTACTTGTAAGGGAAGTCACGCAGGAAAGCTTAAGATGCTTCAAGTTTTGTAGTCACTTCTTTTTGTGTGGTTTATCGAGAGGGTTTCTCTGTGTATCACTTCTTGACAAAACTCCATCAGTAGTCTATAAACTGCAAAAGTGGGGATTGCTGGGTGCACAAATATGAAGTGAAGTCTGATGTGGTCTGTGCCCTACCCTATTCTATTGCTCTAAATGCCTGTAGTGGCATTTCATTTGCATTTTAATAAATAAAGATGGCCTGAAAATCAGAAAAGTTAAGCAACTACACTGGCCAGCCTTACAGACCAGGCAGCAATGACATATACCTTTAATCCCTGTAACCACAATGACACACACCTTTAATCCCAGTAGCCACGCTAGCTTTCCATGGAAACCAGGCTGTAGTGGTGCACATTCCCTTAATCCCAGAAATTCAGAGGATTATAAAATGCGAGAGACAGCTCTCATTCTCAGTCTCATTCTGAGATTCCTGGGGACAGGATTGCCATTTTCGGTCTGAGGTAGAGGTAAGAGGCAGTGGCTAGCTGCTTTGATTTTCTGACCTTCACGTTCAACTCTGATTTCTGTTTCTGGGTTTTTATTAATCATGCTTCATCTCCCTCCACGTTTCAGGCAGCCCTTCGCATCACATGAAAGCATGCTAACAAGGTCAATCTGTGCTGTGTGCTCAGGAGGAACAAGTTAGAAAATCAAATGAGGTTCTAGAGTTCAGCTTACAGAGAGCTCTTCCAAACCATCCATGTCAGTGTGTCTTCTAGAATCCATAGTCTTCTAGTTTAAATAAGCTTATTAAAATCATGAAGAAAGTGTTCTTAGGCTAAAATACAATCTTTAGCAATGCTGTGAGTACTGATATACTGTGATAACAGGACTATTTAACAATTATCTGCTGATTGTCTTTAGTGGGAGGGTATAGTAAGTCATGAAAGGAATTGTAAAGTATGATTTAAAACCTTTTCAGCTTTTGCTTTTCTTGATATTTGTGACAAGATTTGGTGAAATTTATAAATAAACATGACTTTGACTTTTTTCTTGACATTCTGATAAATGATACAATCCATTTTAATGTTTTTAACTTCAGTATTGTTAAGATTTACAATATTAAGCAACCACCATCCATCTCAAGAAACTATATTATCTTGATTTTTAAAATAGCATTAATTGATTTAAGAATCAAGACATATGCATTTCTTGCCCTTCTCCACCATCTATTCAGTTCGAAAGAAAGCAGACCTTCTGGTTTCCTCTAAAATTATAACTGGAGAAACTCTTTCATAAATCGAATATCAGCTTATGGATATTTAAATTTAGCAAAGAATTTTAACATTCTACAAATTCTTATGCTCTGTAAGAAAAACATTGTGCTATTTTATTGAAGAAAAAAAAACCCTCTCTCTAGTTAAACTATACCACTGCTAAGAATATTAAATATTCTCTTTAGTTAAATTTAAAGTTCAAAGTCCCATGTGGGTCTAGGAAAAGTAGAATATTCCAGAATTTAAATTAATAATAATAAGCCTTAATTTTGTATAGCTCTTGGCTCACTGAGGTTATAATATATATTTTAAATAAATAAGTATATTTTCAGGAAAATATATCTAAATTTAAATTACATAAAATTAATAATTTATTAATTCTAGATTATAATAATTAAAAGGTAATGTGAGTATTCTGCTACTAATTGAAAAATAAAATCTCTAAAATCAGTGTCAAAGGGCTTATGTTGAATCAGTTCAACCTATCTAAAATTTCAATTAAAAATCCATAGATACAGTCCTTCAGAAGTGGAAAATGGCAGCTAGTGATTTGCTCAAAGCCTTGCCCATGAGAGCTCTCCAGGCACCCAGGACTTTGCCACATTGGGATGACAGTGGGATTAGTGAGGAAGAATGCAGGCCCCAGATCCTGTTGCATGGACTTTAGGTACTACTCTAATATGTGTTAGCTGTGTAGAATATGACAAAACTTTAGCTTCCCCTTCTTCAGTGTGTTGATTCCATACAATGGAGCTAATTGCAACACATGTGTGTGAATTGCATGTGTCCATACAGAGCAAGTAGTTTGATATATGTCCATGTGAATATCTTAGCAAGTATAAAGTATTAGCACTGCCATTGTTGCTTCTTTACTCAAGACCCTGCAGCATCTGCAAGAATGCAGAACCCTCCCAAGGAAGGTCTTGGGTTCCACTCTTTTTGTTTTATTTTTCTTATTCTCTTGTGAACTTGGCTGAACAACATTGGTCGTATATTAAAGACTACTACTAGTATTTTCATGATCCTTGCTGTCCTACATCATAAATAAGATCACCACCATGACTAAAAGTTTACCACAAGTCATACTATAAATATCATAATCACTATTACTTTTTTCTGGCGTTATAAGAATCAGCACATCCATAATATCATCACCATTATCATTTCTACTTCTGCTACCACCAGCATTGGAAACATCACTGCCATCTCTAACAGCTCAATTACTGCCACCATTAGTGTACTGTCTAGTTTTATGCCAACTTCACACAAGCTAGTCAGCAGAGAGGATTGAAGCCTCAATTGGGAAAATGTCCCCACAATGTAAGACTGTGGGTGCTTTCTTAATTAGTGATTGATGGCAGAGGGCCCAGTCAATTGGGAGCTGGTGGCCCTGGGTTTGTAAGACAGCAGCTTTGGGAAATCATGCAGAGGAAACCAGTAAGCAACACCCCTCCACGGCTTCTGCATCAGCTCCTGTCTCTGGGGGAGAAAGAGTTCTTGCCACGTTTGAGTTTCTGTCTCCATTTTCTTCAATGGGCTATGATTCAGGATATGTAAGCCAAATAAAGCCTTTCCTTCCCAAGCTGCTTTTGGTCATGCTTCGTCACAGCAATAGTAATCCTAACCAAGGCAACCCTAACTCTAACAATGGCAATACTTAACATCTGTGAAAGTATAAATGTTAATATGACGGTCCCATTCAGAGAGTCTAAAGAACACCAGAGAAAGCAGAAACACATGAAATCTAGTAAGTGAAAGGAAAAAATGAAAGAATATTTGTAGTTTACAACAAGAGAGCAGGGAACAACTGAACAAAAGCTCTCCACCCCTCTGCATCAGGAGGATGAAAGGAACCGGCATATCTATAGGTAGACATGTGAAAGGACATTCCTGCCTCTCACCCTATACAGAAATCAATTCTAAATGAACCAGAGAAGTTATTGGAAGACCTGAAACTGACAGAAGAGAAGGTAGGGCAAACACTTCGATATATTGGTTTAAGGAAAAGCCCTGTGAGTAGGACAGAAAATAATTATTCGGGAAATAATGTCAACAATCAGCAAATGGGAATTCATGAATTTTAAAAGCTTCTGAAAATCAAGAGAATTAGCTAAAGAAATGAAGAGACAGCCTACAAAATGTGAGAAAATTTTTGTTAGCTATATAACTTACAAGTACCATCTAGAATATACAAAGAATTAAAAATAGTAAACACCAACAAATTAAGCATGTTAATAAGATGAGAAGACTTCTTAAAAGATGAGATATTGAGAGGTAATAAACTTTAAAAAGTGTCTAACCACTGTCCATCAAGTAAATGTAAATCAAAAAAAATAAAGATTTTGTTTCATCTCCACCAGAATAGCAGTTATCAAGAAAAAAAAAGATTTTTTTTATCTTATTACTAAGAAAGTAGTGAATTTTAGTAACTATAAAAAAAAGTTCCAAATACAACAAATATTCAACTTAACACTTCATATGTGTCAAGGTTCCATAACCAATTTTCTTATTAGGTACTTGGAAATTAAACAAAAGAATTAAGAGAAAAATTCTAAGTATTTTTCTCTTTGTCCCAGAGTTTATGATAGGTGTTTGATCAATATATATTCAAAAGCTAGGTCATGGACAAGAGTGGACAGTGTCTCAGCCTGAATGCAATAACTTCTCTACATAAACAAGAGGAAGAAAAGGATGCACCACATAGAGAAGACAGGACAAAAGATGAGATTTTGCAGCAGCTTAGCCATAGAAATGCATGAACTCTGGAAGGCAAGGGTAATACTGGTAATGATCCCCAATCACTTAGTACTCACTGTGCAAGGGGTCTGCATCCATGGCTCCCCATCAATCTGCATTGGCAGCGACTTGCTCGTCCTGGAAAAAAAATATTTCACTGTAACTATAATGCAAAAATATTTAATGTAAGGAATTATTTGTAAAGCACAAGACAATAAGTCCAAAGAAGACAAATGCTGACCTCTTCTGAAAGGGGGTTTCATTAACTATTAATGCATTAACTATTAATGAACACATTGAAAGGTTCTTTGGTCACAGTAATGTTAAAAGCTTCCTGGTAGATGTGGTGACATAAAGAATAATTCTGAAGGCCAGAAGAAGATACCAGGGTTTGTGTTCAAAGACACTATCTGAATTCCTAAGACCAAACTGACTCCTTGCTGGCAAACGTGTTTCCACCACCACAACCACACACGTATGCAAACCTTAACAAAAACAAGTGGGGTGTCAAAGACTTGCTCGAACCAACACATTCTTAAAACAGTATCTCTTGTGTCTGCACTACAGTATGTGGTTTTACTTTGGGGCCAAAATACATCTTATACTTTTTTACAAGTGAAGGAATGTGAAAAATTCAAACTTTGGAAACTTTACCATATACCGATTTATAATTTTGATTTACAAAGTCACTGCTGCAGATTACTCCATGAAGAAATGTAACTTAATAGTAAGTACATCAGTTGTTTTTTTTCCTTAGGATAATTTGTTCAACAAATACATTGGTGCTTTGAGGACTTGAGTGTGATTGAACAGAGAGATATATTAAAATTGAAGATTGGTTGGTGCTTCTACATGATTTGAATTTGTAATATCTCCCATGGACCTATATGTTAAAGATTAGGATCCTAGCTGGTACCCCAACTTTGGAAACTTTGGAATCTAGAAATATCAATAGGTGGGCCCCTGTTGAAACAAGTTGATCCCTAGAAATAGGTTCTTGATGGGGGCTGGAGATATGGCTCAGGGGTTAAGAGCATTGCCTGCTCTTCCTAAGGTCCTGAGTTCAATTCCCAGCAACCACATGGTGGCTCACAACCATCTGTAATGAGATCTGGTGCCCTCTTCTGCCCTGAAGACATACAGACAGAATATTGTATACATAATAAATAAATAAATATTAAAAAAAGAAATAGTTTCTTGAGACTATGTTGTCCCTAGCCTTTGTCTTCTCTCTGTTTTCTGGCTGCCAAGTTGCAGCCACCTGCTCTGCCACACTTTTGCCATATGCTGGGCTGACACTTATCAACTCTGTGCAAAATAAGCCCTCTCTCCTTTAAGATATTTTCCCCTCATTTTTTTTGGTAACCATTGTAGAAGTGTAACCAGAACACCAAGGTTGTAAATAAGAGATTAGATTCTGTAGAACATAAGAGGTAGCTACTAAAGTTATAAAATCTGTTCCTTTTCTTCATTTTTGAATATGTAAGCTTTAATCACTGATCAGTTGAAACAAAAATAAGACAAGTATCATTATCAGAAATCTTACATCCTTTCAGTTAATTTGGGATTATGTCACGTCAACGCAGTGTCAGTTATAGTCAGAGATCTACCTGATAAGCACAGAGGAACACTGAGCCAGCCGCCGGCCAGCACTTTTCAGCCCCGTGTATATTTGGCCCATTTCCATTGCGCCTTCCAAGCCAACAACCTCTAGCAGCTGGTCACTCAGATCTGAAAGAAAATAGATCCCTGGTCAGTCACAGTGAACATGCATGCCTGCAGTAATGCCACTGTATCTTATGGAAGTCACAAAAGCCAGTCCACAAAGCGTCTATGTCGAAAATCAAAAGTAATGAAAAAAAAAATCCAGTATTTCTGTAAATCGTAGTTTAACTAATCCTTGAAGCTCTCTGGAAAACTCTTCACTCTCAGCTTACTCTAAAGCAAGTGAGAAGAACAAATTCAGAGCCAAATAATACCAAAAAAATAAAAGAAAAAAAAACCTACCAGTAGTTTTTAACATCAACAAACTTAATGTTATTCCACATGTATACATGGAAGAGCTATACAGCCCACATCAGACACTTGGCAGCAAATACACATTTCATCACTATAAATAAAGCACACAGATCTACTGTCAGACGTGATTTTGTTAAATTACTCAAACAAGAAGCAATGGAGATCATGGAGTCGAAGCTGTTTATTTCATAGGTTATCAAGACTGAGTCTTATTTCATCAAGTGGTTTGAACACAGAGTAACGGTGTAGAAGTTCAAGAAATGATAGAAGTTTCTGGAAACATTTTCCTTAGGTTAAGGAATACATACTCTACCAAAGTGACATTTAGGAGTAGATGAGATAATTAGCACTTTGCAAATATCATATTATTATCAACAGAAACAGCGGAAAGGGGCTGGTACCACTTGTTAAGTATTTACTAAGCACATGTCACAGGACGAACCTCACTAGTTCACATCCCAAGCCAACTCAAGGAAGTTGAAAGTTAGGCATCACTTTTTAAATTTCTGCATACCAAGGACATGATAAAGCTGAGTCTACTCACTTTGAAGCACAAACCACATAACACTGATTATATGCAAAGTATATACTTCAAAACTAGAGACATTTCTTGCATAAGGTGTACTTTGTAAGCTGCCAGCACTTTTCACTGGCTATCACTTATGCAGAAAGCAGGGGGTACCATCCCAGCAGCTGACTCTCAGGGGAACCTACCCCCACATGTTGACAGTGGATTTGCTCATTTATAGGACACGGATGCTGAGGTCTTAATAGGAGGCAGAAAACATGGTGACCACACATGCCCTTTTCTTTTGTGGTGCTCTTTGTTATGTCTTTTGTTTTCTGGAGACGGGTCGCAATGTGTAACTATGGCTGGCTTTAAACTTGGTATCAGACCAGGCTGACCTGGAACATAGAGATCCACCTGCCTCTGATGGACTTAATGGCACACACTACCCAGCTTGGTGTGGTATTCTTGCAATGTTTTTGCTGTATTTTTGAGTGTAGATAAATTTAATGCTGATTTAGTGACAAAAAATGTCTGGAGTGGGTAGCGCTCAGAGGGAAGCCACAGCAATTAGAGCAGATCAACACGTGGTCCTTCTGCACCATCAATGTTGAACTTCGGGATAAGCAAATGTGTTTGTGTGGGCTCCATGTTGGACAGGAAGCTTTCACTAATTACTTGGGAATGTGTGATAGCTCAGAGTTCAGAGATGTTAATGATCCGTGTTCAATAGATACAACTGTAGTGAACAGCTCTTTGAAACTCCCAAAAGTTCATTAGGATCAGGATCATTAGTAAATGTAACATAAGCTCTTCAAACAGAATGTAAGGCCAAAACAATGTGTTAAATTGACTGACAAAAGAATATTATTTTAATTTTTTTTGCACTGTAGTCATAACAGGATGTGGTCCCAAATAGAAACAACCATTGAGCCATAAACCAGTGCTACTGAGCTATGGCTGGGACTTGAAGCTCCAGAGAAGCCATCTTGCTGCTTTCACCCTATTTAGACTTGTTTCTCAGAAGCTTATTCTCTGTTTTTAGCTTAAATTTCTGTTGCCAAGAACAGATGGACAAGGAATAGAAACATATTCTTTCAGCTGTAGCCGGCACTCAAATGTGCTTGGCTCTCTAGTCTGGGTGCTAATGTTCACATTTCTTAGGTATATGTCAACCAGAAAGTGGTACCGTGGCAGATGCTGAGGGCCCAGCTACGTGCAAGGTAATAGTCATAATGTACACCCCAGTGATTGAGCACGTATTTGGGGTTGTGGTTTTCTACTGCTCAGTTCCTAAATAGGTGAGATTTTATGTGATTTTTCCCCTAATGATCTGAGGCTGGGAATTATTCTCCAAGTGAAACCATTTCTCACAACAGAGTTGATCTGTGAGCCCTAACTTTTCTAGGAATCACAGGGATTTGTCTACACCCACACCATATTGCTACTGTCTACCACCCTCCTGCTGATTTTTATCTTCAATTTGTCTTCTTCTCCATGAAAAAAAAATTACCCTGCAACTCAATTCTACTGTTAATAATTGGTAAAGAAGATAACACCTCATGAATCCAGAAGACTTAGACTTTTGGACTTTCTTGCCCTTGCATGAAAGGAATTCTCTAGAATATTGAAGAATATGAGCAAGGGTTAATAAATACCATATTCCTTTTAATTAGGTGTTAGGAGGAAAGCAAAGGAAAAGCTAAAACCCAAACAACCCTACAGTCGAATGTGCAAACAGGCTCCCATAAGATGTTGGTCTTTTGATGCGGTGTCCACATGTCTGTCCATAATTCCTGACAGCAGGATCCCAACTGACTTTGGATACATAACTGCAATCTATGTATTGATGAATTTCTTTCTGTCTGTACCTTTAAAAACTTTCAAGACTTCTTCATTTCATACCCAGTCAAATGTTAAGTGCAGCCATCCCCACAGAGCACGGACTGACAACATTCTCTTAATAAATTGGTGTGATCACTGGGAGTTCATTGGATATTTAGAAGAATTGTAGCAAACTGTAGCTCATGGCCCCAAATCTCCTGCACTGTCTGTTTTTCCATGAGATAGGAATTAAGACTGACTTTTATAAATTGAACAAGTAGGATAAATGTAGCCAAAATAATATACAGTGACATAAGAACCATGTGATATTTCCAATTTTATTAATAATAAGTTTGTTTTCATTCTTCAGTTCTATGACTAGCAGGTTCCAATGACAGTGTAGATCCCGTATCGGGGAACCATGAAGATCCCAAAAGTCTAAAATGCTTTTTGTGTGAGCCTTTATAAAAATGATTGTCCATTTCTATTTAAGAGAAACATTAGTTCTCTCAAATCACAGAGATTTTTACTTTAGTTTGCTGTTAAAGACAGAAATGACACCACGGTAGCCTGGAAGTCAGTATCTGGACGTACACATCAGTGCCTATATCCATGTGGTTCCCAGCTGTTTCAAACCACGGTGTCTCACTGCACTCACGTGCAATGAAGCTTTCCATGATCCATTTTTTGAATATAGACAGATCATAATAAAACAGCAATGCTTCCAATCTACATCAGAAGAATCAGGACAGCCTAACATTCTCCTTTGGGCTCACTTATTAAATTCTTGTTCACTTTCTTGACTGTGAAAAATAGAATTGGGCTCACAAAAAAGGATGGCAAAATTGTGGTCAGACCTACAGATCTAGGTGAGGCACTTCTTCCCAAAGTCACCTGTTGAGTATCAATAATCCCCATGGCTGGAGACATGGCTCAGAGAGAAGAGGCACTTGCCAAGCCTGGCCAGGCCTAGTGACCTGAATTGGAAACCCTGAATCTATTTGGTGCGGGGAAGGACAGACTAACGCAGAGTGACCTCTGACCTCCACATATGAGCTGTGACAGGTATGTACACACATGCTGAAAAGACAAAGGAAACAATCCTGCCATAGGGTGTGACACAATAAAAACTAAGAGACAGAAATTGAGGTACAACTGGAAGGTCAAAGAAATAAAGCAGCCTGCCACAGGCTCTTACCTCTTTTCATTCCAAAAACTGGAATTCTGCCTCCATGAATCTCAGAATGAGACGGAGACAAAGAGCTGTTTTCTCCCATTTTACAGTCCTCTTTAGTTCTGGGATTAAGGGTGTGCACCACTACCACCTGGTTATTATAACGAGCTAGTGTGTGCCATTATTGTCTGATCAGTAAGGTTGGCTATTGTGGCTGTTTTACTTTTCTGATCCTAAGGCAAACTTTATTTATTAAAATACAAATAAGTTGCCACTACAAAGGGTGTGTGTTCCCCTCCTGAGGAAGATCGTACTCTTCTTTATCTTGAACACAGATAATACTTATGAAACAAGAAAGAGTGGGTGGCTCAACATTAGCCTTGAAAGAGTCAGCACATTCCAGGAGAATAGTGACGTGTGTGTGTGTGTGTGTGCGTGTGTATGTGTGTCTGTGTGTGCTCGTGCATGCTACAATGGACAGACCCCAGGTCCTCACATGGTACAGGCAGTGCTCTGTGTCTGGCCACAGTCCCAGTCCTGCCTTTGACTTTTCAGAGTTTCTCCTGGATATTGTTAATGCTGCATTGTTTTATTATACAAGAAGCCAGGGGTATGAAGGAAAATCTGAATATCAGAGGCACAGCTAAATCAGTGAGCACAGGAGCAGTGGAGCTAATAAGTGGGTAATATTTATTCATCGTCTCTTCATCTTGACAGCCAGGCCCTGGTAATATGTCTCATTATATAATTGTTTCAGACGGCCATATGTGAGAGAACAGAAGAAGATGCGCTGCAAACACAGGCTGAGTGTGGGTTGTAGCGTTTCGTAGAAGAATGTGTCCTGAAGGAAGAGGAGGGAGATATGGAGCAGAGTAGGAAAATTTGTGTGGATGGCACCCAGCAACATGCTGTCCTACTGTGGGAGATGTGGGTGAAGGTCCAGTTTATCACAACAGTGACTTTCTGATTACAAAAATCACACTCATCAAGTCCAATTTTGGCCTTTGACCATCAAGGGGGCTCTGTATTCTGCACACAGGCAGGTTATATGCTTTCCAGTAATGTTCACTTTATCTAGCAACAGTTCAAAACATGCCTGAGGATCCAGAGTAATATTTTTTTTTCTGTATTGATGTTCCTACTGGAGATTAAACTGATGCTTGATTGTCTTATTGCCTGCTTGGCCAAGCATACATTCTAAATGAGCTGCAACCCAAATTCCCTGAGCAAACTTTTACAAGTCTAGTGTGCAGGAAACGCATCCACGAATGAGAAGAATTCAAAGATTCGTTGTCAGCGGCTGCATCCACTGCACGCTGCTTTTCAGTTTACCTGTAGTTGTCCTTTGTCCTGCTGCTGTTGCTGACAGGATGAAGCATAAGAAGGAGGCTGATGCTGGGCTGACTTTAGTGAAAATTTCTTATCACACCGTCTGTATTGCACCATTTATAACTACAGTGGCAGGTGTTCAAGACCATACTGTGTAGCACCAACAATTGACAGAGGGAAAGGAAGAGTTGATATATATAGATAGATGATATAGATATAGATATAGATATAGATAGAGATAGAGATAGAGATAGAGATAGAGATAGATACAAACATATATATATATGTATACATACCTACTACATACACACATATACATGCACACACACATTTATACACACAAATATAAGCAATATATAGTGCTTGCTAGGAACAAATTCTCTACTAAGGGTTCTTCAGGCATTCTCTTAGTTAAAACTTGCGACACTCAATATATATATATATATATAGTGCTTGCTAGGAACAAATTCTCTACTAAGGGTTCTTCAGGCATTCTCTTAGTTAAAACTTGCGACACTCAAAACAAAAACAAAAAGCAAGCAAACAAACAAACCTAACACTCCCAACATCCTTTGAGATTAATACTATTCTCCTCATTTGGCTGATAGGAAACAGAACATGTGTGTAAGCCTTCACATATGACGGAAAACTGTGTGTTTTCAATGAGGTCTGGTTGGCCCCTACTTCTTGTTGTTGCAGGTACGTAGCAACAATAACTGAGGGAAAAAAAGATATTAAAGCTGCAAAATCCTGCATCTTCATGTCATTTATTAATGATACTAATTATTTTAGATATCATTACTACAATAAGACACAGAAAAATTCTACTAATGAAGACTGTGCCAAGTCATGTGTGCTCTGAAAAATCTCTGTGCCAAAAATAAGAAATTCCAAAAAAACTTTTGAGCATATTTCTATCCAACAATGATTTTTAAAAGAAATTAAGAGAGAGAAAAATTTGGTAAGTTTTATAAATTCTAAAAAGTGTGTGAAGGATTAATACACACACACACACACACACACACACACACACACACAGGTATCACATGCCTTTAGAAATGACTTAAATAATACATCTGATTGTCTCATTTAAAGACATCTTTTTTTTTTAAAAAAAAAAAAAAAACAACTGGCCAGAGCTGACTATTACTTTATGGGTTTTCATTTTAAAATTCTGAACCTTCCTAAAAAAATAAAAAGTTGTATTGTCAACAACTTCCCCACTGTGACCAGAGCACTTCAGGGACTATAAATTTCTTGATTATAGCTCACTTGAAACGTAATCTTCATCACAGGACACTCAACCCAAGAAATCATTCTACTGACAAGGCCCACAGAAAACTAGTTTAAAGATTCCCCACAGCCATCCACGGCTTCAACTTGCAGAGTGTAGATCAGGAAACCTAGGTGCAGTGTATGTGTTAGAGAGAGTAGTGAACGGAATACAGCAGCTTCTGGGTCCTGGAGTCAGCTTGCTCTCTCTGAGCTCTGTAGAGGAGCTGAAGGCTCTCACTTGTTTTCTGAGTGAATGAGCCATTAGCGTGGGAATGTTTGCACAGGGCATTGCCTCCTCTGCCCTCCTCTATAAACTAAGCTACTTCAAGTGTCTCTTCATATTAGTGCCATTGCTGAACAAAGCAAGGGCTCATGAATGAAGGCAGATGTCAGCAAATTCTGAACAGCTTTTGGAGGGGCATCTGCACCCTAACACTGTGGCCCGTGAAGGAGCAGAGTCAGCAGAGATATCATGAATCCTTACTTTCAAAAAAAAAAAAAACAAAAACAAAAACAAAAACCAACCAACCAACCAAACAAACAAAGCAAAATAACAACAAAAAATATTTAAAATCTCAACCTAATGTGGACACAGCCAGTGGCCCTTTTCTTGTAGCTATCTGGGTTTTCTAATTCTCTCTAGAAGAACGATGGACATCTGTTATTTTCTTAAAATGCAGAGCATAGAGAGATGCTTCTGCTGTTCCTTAATTCCAACATCAAAGAATTATGGGGAAAAGAAAGCAACAAACAAAATCTTAAAACCGTAGTACTCTTAAACTCTTAAACCCAACGATGAGAATTCAAATAAAGACAAAATATAATGATGAAAAACAGTGATTTATGTTGAGTGTTTCCCTGTATATCAGAGCTGTTTTGGCATTCAATCTATCCTGCTTACATATAAATACTGCACATTCTAGCTAGAGATTGAGAGACTTGATTATAGCTTGGGTTGTTGTGCATAAAAGCATTGCTGGTCAGAAGTAAATCTCACTCTCCTGGCTGTTTGTCTTCACAGAAAAGGCTACAGGGCCAAGCAGAATTAAGTATCAACAATTCTTATTTGGAACCTTTATGTACCAAAATCGTGGAGAATTATAACCTGAAGTCTGGTGTCTTGCAGGAGATCCCTTGAAAGTCTGCTGATTTTGAGGCTCTGTGCACTAAGAACATAATTGCTCCTATTTGAAACTGTGTGTGTGTGTGTGTGTGTGTGTGTGTGTGTGTGTGGTCTGTACACAGCGCATTAGTTTTGCTTTACTGAGAGACTGTGAATCTCTTTTCTTGAACCCTGATGAGAACTGTTTTTTCAAACACAGACTCCCCTCCCTAGCTGCATCACCTTGCTATACAAAGATGAACAGTTCTTTACTCATTCTTCCTCTAGGAAAACAAATATTCCAGTCGGGGAAGACTCCGCTGAATTTGTCTTATTTGTTTGAAAGCTTATAACAGATTGGTGACAGATGGGCCATCCTGTCTAATGTGCCTCCTATGAACAAGTCAGGATAGTCTGGTGGACACCTGGCTCCTATTTTGTAGCTCGCTTGCCCTCCTATTTCCAGTGCTGGAAGGTAATTTTATTTCATGACCTTGTGTCTACAGAAAAAGAATTGTACTATTGTCCAGGATTACTAAATTCAATTAATGTTGACACAAGTAGTTTTATTTGAATGGGATTTTAAATTAATTCCATTTGTAAATACTTAAAAGAAATACAATATCCTTTGCCATGTCAATTATAGCGTTAGCAGAGAAATCCATTCCACACAAACATCACTTCGAAGAGGGCACGAGCCGTTTAGCACTGCAGAGATTCTCAGTAGCCACCGTCTCATGGTTCTTATTACTTGTGGGCTGCAAGTTTCCAAAGAGCACACATTTCCAAAAAGTTCTGCCCTGACACAAATGCTGGGTTTAGAAAAGTTCAGCATCTGCTGACCAATAGTAAAGTTAATGTCAGAGTGAGCCCCTGAGAAGTGTCTCTGTTCCCCTCCCCCTACTGGTGAACATCTCCCTCTCCC